>NC_064308.1:18029789-18629789 GCF_023373825.1 Bactrocera dorsalis | reverse complement strand
TACAAGTTAGACCCGGTCACATACGGCACCAAGCCTGCTGCGTTCTTGGCTATACGGACTATACATCAGCTAGCATTATATTAATCCTTATCTTATCCACTTGGTTCAGAAATCGTTATTCGCGATATCTATGTAAATGATCTTATCTCTGGAGGAAGATGAAGTACAACAAATCAGGCAACAAACTACAAACCTACTTTCTAAAGATCGTTTTCAGTTAAGAAAGTGGTGCTCTAACAACTCAGATGATCTCAGCGAAATTCCTGTTGCTGATAGAGAAAGTCTTCTTAGTTTCGCTGAATCCAGCGATATTGTCAAAACTCTCGGACTTGTATGGAATCCATCGAAGGATGTCTTTTTGTTTAAATATAAACCTCAGCAAACATCGGAAAAATGTTCCAAGCGTTCCGTATTGTCTACCATAGCACGTTTCTACGACCCGACCCATTAGGTCTGATGGGTCCTACACTTACTAGAGCTAAAATACTGTTGCAAAGGATGTGGAGAGACAAGCTCGATTGGGATGAAAGTTTACCACTTTCCATATGCACAGCATGGTTAGCATTTTGTAACGATTTTGTTGATCTTCAACATACTTCATTTCCGCGCCATTGTCTTCAGCCTGGCGCTACTGTTCAAATACATGCATTTTGTGATGCCAGCCTGGAAGCATATGGCGCTTGTGTTTACGTTGGCTCAATTAAGGATAATGACATTAAAGTCCACTTGTTGTGCTCCAAGGCTCGTGTCGCTCCTCTTAAAACACTGACAGTGCCCAAATTAGAGCTTTGTGCGGCCGCGTTACTGGCGCAATTATTATCTGAATTAAGAAAAATCAATATATTTGATTGTTCTTATTACTGCTGGTCGGATTCATCAGTGGTACTACTACGAGAGCTACGAGAGCAACCCTCAAAGTTCAAAGTATTTGTTGCCAATCGGATTTGTGCTATACAACAACTAACTGAAGGCATGCAGTGGCGTTACGTTCCCGCTCCATGAATCCAGCTGACATCCTATCAAAGGGCGCTACACCAAAGGAGCTCCTAGGGTCAATGCTTTGGACGTATGGTCCACAATTTTTGGAAAACGTCGAATCTTCGTGGCCACAACCATGCGCACCTCACATATCTCTACCAGGAACTCGCGAAAAGGTTTTGCACATCTCATCTGATAGACCGGACATAACTTTTTCGTTCAAATATATCAACTCGTTCGGAACAATGCAGCGTATCTTTGGATATATATACAAATTTATAAAATCACAGCTCACAACTACAGATATCCATCGTGGGACACAATTGTTCATAGGCCTAGTCCACGGAGCGCAGTTGTGGTTAGAAATCGTCGCCCTGAAGAAGAACAACTTTGTACACACATCAAGAAAATCGCTTCGTTATTTACATTTTTTGGATGATTTTGGAATTATACGAGTTGGATGTCGTTTAAAGAACTCAACATTAGACTTTGAGGCACGTCATCCAATGATTCTACCAATCATTCATTAACGTCGTCAATAATCACTCATTTTCATAGAAAGTATCACCACGCGGGTCCTCAGTCTCTACTTGCCTCCATTCGTATGCAATTTTGGCTTATAGGTGGAAGAAAAACTATTGCGAGTGTTCTACGAAAATGTATAATTTTTGCAGATCGAAACCTCTCCTCGTTGAGCACATCATGGCTGACTTGGAACGCATCTATGCATCACGGCCCTTTATCGTTACGGGCATAGACTACTGTGGCCCATTTTACTTCAAACCCGAAACGCGTAAGAAAGCTCCTCAACAATGCTATATCAGCGTATTCATTTGCTTCGCCTCAAAAGCTGTGTGGATGGAATTGGTGAAAGATCTTTCAACCGGCTCTTTTCTTGATGCACTTAAGCGCTTTATAGCTACTCGTGGCATACCAAGTTGCATTTGGTCAGGCAATGCTACAAATTTTGTTGGCGCCAAGAACGAGCTTTTACGAGCGAGGATTTAAGATTTCTTAGTGAAAATCATCGCAACCAAGTTCACGCTTACTTCTTTAATAATGGGATAGATTGGCGTTTAATACCTCCTCGATCACCACATTTTGGTGGTCTGTGGGAAGCAGCAGTAAAAATGGCAAAAAGGCACTTCTATCGCTCCGTTGGTTCATCACTTCTCGGTTTTGAAGAATTACGTACCTTAGTATGTCAAATCTCAGCAGTAATTAATGCAAGACCTCTTGTGCCACTTTCAGAAAATCCAGAAGATCTCGATGTACTGACGCCCGGACATTTTCTTATTGGTGGTCCTCTTATCGCTATTCCTAAGCCGAACCTCACGCATCTAAACTACAATCGTTTGGATCGCTGGCAGAAGGTTACCTACATACAACAGGTATTTTGGAAGCGATGGAGTGAAGAATATCCCACTATTCTACAACAAAGAGCGAAGTGGCGTAAACCACACCCAAACATTGAAGTCAATGACATCGTATACATCAAAGACGAAAATTCAGTACCTCTTAAATGGCCCTTGGCTCGTGTTACAGAAGTTGTCACAGGAACAGACAGCAAGAGTAGCAGTTCTTCGTATGTCTACCGGCATGACGCGTCGAGCTATCAACAAACTGTGCGTTTTACCCGTCAATGATTCTTTTTAAAGTTAGACCTTTCAACGGGTGGAGGATGTTTGGAGCAGCTCCTTTCACGATGGAACTACCAAAAATGAGTAGCATTAATCTTAAGTTATTATTTACTCTTTAAGTTTGTACGCACACATATATTCCAACCACTGTGGAGAGAAAACATTGTAAATATTTAATATTAATTGTTATCTGGTCACTCTAATTTCGCATATCCACCATAGCATTACTCGTTATTCTAATTCCTCATTTCCCTTTATCCTTTAATATGTTTATACATTCATACATGTCAGAATAATTAAGCTTAGCTTTGCCTAAGCTACATAGTTATAGTTCGCTTTTTACTTTGATACCTGCAGACGCAAGGGCATTTCACCTAGTAAACCACCAGCCACGTCACTTTCTATTCGTTGTAATACATATGTCTATATTAATAAATATTTTGTAAATATATATCGTCGTTGTTTTATATCGCGATACGAAGCTATCAAAAAAGCTTGGTAGCTCAACAATGAATTATTAAAACTTCCCTTTGGATTAAAAACCGCACCACCAATCTTTCAAAGATGCGTTGACGATATCCTCAGAGAATACATTGACAAATGTACATATGTATATATAGATGATGTCATAATATACTCCGAGACTAAGGAGCAGCATATGAATGACATTACCAATATCATCCTCACACTCCATGAAGCCAGCATGAAAATATCCGGGCAAAAGTCAACTTTTTTCAACACAGACAGAATTTTTCGACCACATCATAAAAAACGGACGCAGTACTGTTGACCCAAAAAAAATTTTAGCAATTGATAGATATAAAACTCCCACGAATCTAAAAGAGCTTAGATCATTTTAAGGACTAGCCACATATTACAGAAAATTTATAGAGCAATTTGCAAACACACATTTAACAATCTGTTTGAGAGGAGAAAATGGCTTAGTTTCAAAAAATTAAAGTTGAAATATAAAAATTAAATTAGATAAAAACGCACTAGAAGCAATGAATACTATATAAGAAAATATTGAATTATTTCAACCAAATTTCCAAAAAGGATTCGATTTAACTACAGACGCAAGCAACCATGCTATAAGCGCAGTATTAAGCCAGGGAAAAACCCAACTGCATTTATGTATATCTAGAACACTCTCGCAAGCGGAACAAAATTATTCAACTAATGAGAAGGAAATGTTAGCCATACTATGGGCACTGCAAAAATTCAGAAACTACCTTTATGGCATAGCCGACTTAACCATTTACACGGGTCACCAGTCTTTAATTTTCTCAATATCCGAGAAAAATCTAAATGCAAAATTAAAAAAATGGAAAATCGAATAATACGGTGCAAAACTTAAACTCATCAGAATGTTGTAGCTTATGCATTATCACGACAAATTAACATGATTATGCATTATCATGACAAATCAACATAACTCAGTTCATTCAGAAGAAACTTCCACTTATAGAAATATTAAACAAGTAAACACACCATGAAAATTTAATACAATTCTCTACAAACGAGTACTTGTGTTGGTATTGCCACTAGCGAAGCGAATGAAAATTTAGGCGAATTTTGCTATTTCGAATTGCGAGTAGTGAGCGCATAGCAAATTCGCCGTCAAGTGGCGAAAAAAACTAGCGAAAATGAATATGTGGTATGAAATTCCCTTCGCTTCAACTACCAAAATTTGGTGAACCTTTAGTTGATTCGCGAGTAAAATTGAAAATAGAAAAAACGTTAGCATAATTTAAATATTTATTTATTGTATTTAATTTATTAAAAATTTCCTTATTTTCAGAATAAAAAGAACTAGCCAGAAGTAATTTGAAGTGATGAAGAAGTTCTTCTTCCTAATTGGCGTAGACACCGCTTACGCGATTATAGCCGAGTTAACAACCGCGCCCCAGTCGATCCTTCTTTTCGCTACGTGGCGCCAATGGGATATTCCAAGCGCAGCCAGGACCTTCTCCACTTGGCCATTCCAACGGAGTGAAGGTCTTCCTCTTCCTCTGCTTCCCCCGGCGGGTACTGCGTCGAATACTTTAAGAGCTGGAGTGTTTTCGTCCATCCGGACAACATGACCTAGCCGGCGTAGCCGCTGTCTTTTAATTCGCTGAACTATGTCAATGTCGTCGTATATCTCGTACAGCTCATCGTTCCATCGAATGCGATATTCGCCGTGGCCAACGCGCAAAGGACCATAAATATTTCGCAGTACTTTTCTCTTGAAAACTCGCAACGACGACTCATCCGTTGTTGACATCGTCCAAGCCTCTGCACCATATAGCAGGACGGGAATTATGAGCGACTTATAGAGTTTGGTTTTTGTTTGTCGAGAGAGGACTTTTCTTCTCAATTGCCTACTTAGCCCGCAGAAGCACCTGTTAGCAAGAGTTATCCTGCGTAGGATTTCTAAGCTGACATTGTTGGTGGTGCTTACGCTAGTTCCAAGCAAGACGAAATTATCTACAACTTCAAAGTTATGACTGTCAACAGTGACGTGAGTGCAAAGTCGCGAGTGCGACGACTGTTTGTTTGATGACAGGAGATATTTCGTCTTGCCCCCGTTCACTGCCAGACCCATTTGTTTTGCTTCCTTGTCCAGTCTGGAGAAAGCAGAACTAACGGCGCGGGTGTTGAAGCCGATGATATCAATATCATAGCTCGGCCGGCAATCCGTCGGCCCCTGCCGCTTTGTTGTTTTTCAGGCAGGCAATTGCTATACGCCAATTAAGAAGAATAATTGCTATTCGAACATCTTCATAGTCGGGTAATGGAACTTCTGCTCCATCGTCATTGATTGGGGTATCGGGTTTGCCTTCTCCTGGTGTTATGCGTTCACTGCCATTCAGCAGGCTGGAGAAGTGTTCCCTCCATAATTTAAGTATGCTCTGGGCATCGGTGGCTAAGTCACCTTTAGGGGTTCTACAGGAGTATGCCCCGGTCTTGAAACCTTCTGTAAGCCGCCGCATTTTTTTGTAGAATTTTCGAGCATTACCTCTGTCGGCCAGCTTATCAAGCTGTTCGTACTCACGCATTTCGGCCTCTTTCTTCTTCTGTCTGCAAATGCGTCTCGCTTCCCTCTTCAACTATCACTATCTATCCCATCCCACACGTGTTGTGGTCGATCGTAACGTTGCGAGGTAGGCAGCCTGTTTTCTCTCCGCTGCGACACGGCACTCCTCGTCGTACCAGCTGTTCTTTTGCACTTTCCGAAAACCAATGGTTTCGGTTGCAGCTGTACGTAAGGAGTTTGAAATGCCGTCCCACAGTTCCCTTATACCGAGTTGTTGACGAGTGCTCTCAGAGAGCAGGAGTGCAAGCTGAGTAGAGAATCGTTCGGCTGTCTGTTGTGATTGCAGCTTCTCGACGTCGAACCTTCCTTGTGTTTGTTGGCGTGCACAGAGGCGGGTGCGAATCTTGGCTGCAACAAGATAGTGGTCCGCGTCGATGTTAGGACCTCGGAGCGCACGCACATCTAAAACACTGGAGACGTGTCTTCCGTCTATCACAACATGATCGATCTGGTTGGTAGTTTTTCGATCCGGATACAGCCAGGTAACTTGATGAATCTTCTTATGCTGGAATCTAGTACTAGAGATAACCATATTTTGAGCCCCGACGAAGTCGATCCGCCTCAACCCATTTGGGGATGTTTCCTCGAGCAGGCTGTATTTACCGACCGTAGTGCCAAAGATACCTTCTTTGTCCACCTTGGCGTTGAAGGCGCCAAGCCCGTTTTTGACATCGTGGTGGGGGCATCTCTCATAAGTGCCCTCTAAGCACTCATAAAAGGCATCTTTTTTCACATCGTCTTTCTCTTCCGTTGGGGAGTGGGCGCAAATCAGCGATGTGTTGAAGAATTTCGCTTTGATGCGGATTGTGGCTAGACGTTCATTCACAGGAATGAATGATGGTACTCGGCGACGGAGTCTCTCTCCCACCACGAATGCCACACCAAACTTGCGCTCCTTTATATGGCTACTCTAGTAAATGCCACAAGGACCTACTCGTATCTGCCCTTGTACCGTCCATCGCATTTCTTGGACGGTGGTGACGTCAGCCTTTATTTTTACAAGGACATCAACCAGCTGGGCAGCGGCACCTTCCCAATTAAGGGACCGAACATTCCAGGTACATGCCCTTAAATCATAGTCCTTAATTCGTTTGCCATGGTCGTCGTCAAAAGAGGGGTCTCTAACCCGAGGCTGTTTACGCTTTTTCATTGGGGGTGTTTTTTTACGTGGCGGGTCCCAAACCCAGCGCACAACCCTATGCAGGGGATGTTTCGCCTTCTCACTTTAGCTCGCCTTCAAACGGATGTTCTTAGGCTACCCAGAGGATACTTGGTCAAAGACCGAAAGTCGTGAGCTGCTTGAGTCATATGTAAAAGAATCGTTTCTGGCCACTCCCAAGTGAATGGCGATCAGAGAACTTTCCTCACGGAGAAGAACTTTTGGATTCGTCCGAGCTTCCATTCGTTTGGTGGAATGTTTTCGTTTCTTATAACGACTAAGTCGTTATCTTTAACATTACGTTGTGGATATTTCCATTTGCATCGTGTATGTAGTTCCTCTTCCTTCCATCTCTTGCAAATGTGCTGGTAGAGTATTTTTAATTTATGCCATCTGCTAACGATACTTAAGTTTGCATCCTCTATTGGGGTTCGGCAGGGGTTAACATTGGGGTACTTTTAAGGGTTTTAAGGGTTAACATTGGGGTAAGGAAGTGTCCTGGAGCAAAAAGTTCCAAGCTTGTTGAGTCGTCGCTTATGGGGCTTATTGGCCGAGAGTTTAATCTATATATCTATATCCATTGATTCCAATTTCTCTTGCCCACCGTTGTGAATAAAACTATTATTTCTTTGGTTATTGTAATGACTTTGGTAATCCGGGTTTTTTGTGAGCACTAGAATATTCTAATTGATTGATTGATTATTCAACAGACCTTCCATCGGAACGCTTCGAAAAATACGCCGCGAATATACAGTTACTCACAAAAATGAATATACACAGAAGTTCGTAAAATAAATACACAAACTATGGAAAATTTAGTGAATATATTTGAATTTTTTTGATGCACATATAAAGTTTGAACTCTTATCGACTATATTTGAACATAAATTAATTCATTTATTTAACATTAAGCAAAAACTTAAACAAAAAACTATAACCCCATGGAAATTAACCATTTTATCCAACTAACTTTTGTTTTTCTTTAATTTAATAGGCTGTGGGTCCACCTGCTGCATCTATTACAGCTTGCATCCTTCTAGGCATCGATTCTACCAGTTTTTTTGTATAATTAGGTGATATTTCGCCCCATATCCTGATAATCTCCTTTTTTAGTTCTTCTTTGGTACGGGGACTGGATTTTTTCAGCTCAGATTTCAGTTCTCCCCAGAAGTGTTCTATGGGATTCATATCAGGCGATTGTGGGGGAGTTTTAAGCTGTTTTGGAGCATTATACAGCAACCATTCTTTAACTATCATCGCAGTGTGCTTTGGATCGTGGTCTAGCTGCAACCAAAACAATGACGGAAGCTTTATTTTCTCCATGCTTGGACGTAAATTTTACTTCAGTATATTCAAATAAACTTCCTTGGTCATGTTGCATTCAATAAATTGAATGGTGCCCACTCCACTAGCTCCCATAGACCCCCACAGCATAACTGAACCACCGTCATGTTTCACTGTCCCAACTAAATTTTTACTTTTTAGTTCCGTGTTTGGCTTTCTCCACACAATTTGTCGTCCATCAGATCCCCAAATGTTAATCTTTGTTTCGTCAGTGAACATTACACTTTCCCAGAAATTTAAAGGCTTATCAACGTGAGCTTTCGCGAATTCAAGCCGTTTTTTCTTATTTACACTCGAGATAAATGGCTTTTTACGTGCTATCCGACCATGCAAATTATTTTCGCGAAGAACACATTTGTTTATTTATTATTTTTGACACTTCAACCATTCATTTAGGAACACTTATCTTTGGGTTTAATTCCACTTTACGTAAAATATTACGCTCATCAACCTCAATCAAAATTTTTTTTCTGCCTCTCCCACCGGAATTTCGCAATGTTCCTTTATATCTCCATTTATTTATAATTTTTTGGATTGTGCAATGAGGTCTACCCATAATTTCACCAATTTGTCTGTACGATTTACCTTCACAGCACAATTTTATCACTAATTCCCTTATTTCCATAGTTGTCTCCTTTCTAGTACCAGCCATGGCTTAAATAATGCACAAAATACAATAAATTGCATATCTAACGATAATACACGGCAAAAACTTTAAAACGTATTTAAATGTCGGCATGATCACATAACTGTAAAAAGATATCCTGAGATGCCAAATATAAAATGCAAATGTATACTTGATTTTGTGACCCGATTTTATCAATACATTTGGTTTTTTGTTTAAGAATTTGGTTAATTTTAAAGAAAAAAGTTATTTTATGTAGAATTATAGTTATTAAGATTTTAATTTCCAAATGTACATCAAAAAAATTCAAATACATCCACTAAATTTTCCATAATTTGTGTATTTCTTTTACGAACTTCTGTTCATGATTCGGTAAGTCAGTTGCTCTTGTAGAAAATAAAATATCGCAAATGGGTTTTCTTAGACCCGAAATAAACACGCTTAACGCATCGGTTCTGTATTTTTCATTTACTGAATTTGCTAGCTGACCCTCGTAAGTCATTAAAGTCTTATTATTAAGCAGTGTAAGCTTTCTCTCCACTTCATCGTAAAATTTTACAACCGTCAGACTCCCTTGCCTTAAGGTACTAAGTGCCTGCTCGATCAAATAAACTGGTAGTTTATCCGCATCGGTAAAGTCAAGTCTAAAGCTATTATGGCTTTGAAATTTAACACGGTGTTAAAAGAAGCTAGAATGCTGTCTGCAGAACCTCTAATCTTACATCTAATTATGGCGACCGCTTAAATTTTTTATAGAAAAATTCATAAATGTTTTCAAATAGTTTTTTATACGTTTTATCTCTAAAATTACTGAGCAGATCACTTACAAATTTTGTTTCCATATTTTAAATAAATTGCTGTTATTAACATAAATGAGGCTTCTTAAAAACCGTTGCATGATAATTAAATTTGCCAGGTGGTGATTTTTTTACACTTGCAAATGTTTCATATTCTCCTTCTTTCAATGTCACCGACGGTTGAGAGTGTGCCTTAATTAAAAACTTGCAGCATCCAGTTTATGTTAAAAAGGGTTAAGCCTTTTTCTTCGTAAGGAATATAAATTTAAGAATTTATTATAATATTTCTTCCCATACCCGACGTTGGGCGCCAGTTAAATTGTATTATACTATGTTCACATATAAGCAGGTTAGCCAGGTTAGCTAGGTTAACTAGGTTATCTTGTAACCTACCCATAAAATGCGAGGTTAGCCATATAATTTGTATGAAAAGATAACCTCGGTCTGCTCTATAACCTACGCGGTTATTTTATAACCTACTAAAATATGCATTGTTGCATTGGAAAGCAGTCGAAATATACTCGAAATTGCGACACTTCAGTATCTATTGTGAATATTTTTGCTTAAATTTGACAGCAACTGACAAAAAATTCGCAGGAATTTAAAAGATGGAGCAAATAAATCGGTAAGCATAAATTTTAATTTATATATTTTTATTTTATATGCGTGCAAATCTTTATATATATAAATCTTCTGACCGTGTGTTTGCATTTGAACTGCTCCTAAACGGATGGACCGATTTTGATTAAATTTTGTGTGTATGTTCAAGGAGATTCGAGAATGGTTTAGATTTACAATTTGGTCCACTGGAAAATGTGTTTTAAATTATTTTTTTCATTTTTAATCAATTGTTAATTTTGGAATGTTTGACTGATAGATGGCGCTACCATCGCAGTATCCAATATTCAAACCTTAAATTGGCGTAAACGTGCATTAAACAAAACGATGCCAAAGTGAAAGGCGACATCTGTGGATCAAGTTTTTATATTGTAGACAGGGCAATTAATATAAATGGTTCTTAAGTAATAAATTGGGTGATTCAATACATCTATGGGTAGCTATAACATTTTTTCCATACCGGCTAACTATTGGAGGGGGTATCTTGACAGGCAATTTAAAATTGCAAAAAGTCTGGCATAAAAAAATAGCGGCATAACTGAAGTGTTGATAAAAAGTTTGAGATATACAGAAATCTTTTCGAAGCATTGCACAGAGCAATACAATATTTAAACGGCAATGATGAATACATATATGCATACAATTTCAAACTGATCCTTCCTGAAAAATAATAAAATTGCTAAATATTGGGAATGGTAGAATAGAACTGCAATCAAATACACAATGCAATGAATTAAAACTTGCTCATTTATCATTCGATGAATAATATACCACGGGCATCCCAGAAGACTGATGCCATAACCTTGCCAGCCGATTTTTTTGTCTTTCCACGCTTGGGAACCGTTTCTTAATATACAGTCCCCCAGGCTGACAATCGATTGGACTTGATTGATTTCACTGATGCACAGCCCAAATTCAATAGTATTTTTACCCCAAAAAGCAATTCTTTCTTAACGCACAAAATGCTTTTTGATTCATTTTTGTTGCTTCATCAAAAATGCGATTATTCCTTAACTAATACTTATAATCTAACTAACAGAAATCATATAGATGGTATTAGTAGTACTACCTATGTATCAGCCACAGTAAAACGTAGGCGGGTCCTCTAGTATACTTATATAAAATAATTTTATTAAATTGTAATTAGGAAAAGGAAAAACCGTGTTAAATGGACAATAGATGCAGAGAAATTGCTGCTATTGCACTGGGCAGATAGCATAGACGAATTACGAAGCGCGAAAAAAAATTTTCATATCTTTGCGCGTTTGGAAAAGGAATTTTCAAAAAGGCAGATGAACTACAGTGCAGCTGAAATAAAGGAAAAAGTCCATAATTTTACCAATCGATACAAGTAAGTACATTTAAAATTATAAAAGTATATTTTGCTGCATACTCACAGCATTATAATACATACATATGTATTTTATTTTATAGATTAGAAAAGAATGCGGTGGGTATGACTGGTGGTTCGCCTTCCTCTTGGATCCACTACAAGGAGGTGGAAGAAATACTCAGTGGTAATAAGGCAGTAAATTTCAAAGAACTCATGCAAGAGAGTATAGGTAATATAAAAATGAAATTTTTGTTTGCTCTTTTATTTATTATTTTATTTTAATTCAAGATGTGGAACCAGATGACAACAATGGTTGCTCTGCTATCTACCCTTCGACGAGCAGCCAATCCCAATCCATTTCAAGCGATGAGCTTTCAGGACTTTCGACGACTCCGGAGTCTGCAAAAAGAAGGAAATTAACCCATGAGCGTTTAATAGAGAATTTGGAAAAAACTTCAGATATGTTTGAGAAAGAAATGGAGTCCATGAGAGGGGTGCAAGAAAGAATAGTGGAACTAACCGAAAAAGCAGTTCTTTCGGAAGAGAAAAGGAATGATATTTTAAAAGAAATGAGTGAAAATACGAAAAGTTTTTATAAAGACCTGATTAATTTGTTAAATGAAAAATAAAAATAATAAAAATAACAAACTTACAAAATGAATTCGCAATCGCTCTTCTAATTGTTTCAGGTTCTGCTTCAAAATCTGCTGCAGCATCTGTGTGCTCGGGCTGTTCCAGGCGTACACTACTTTCGTAAGTGGTTTGTTCTTCTATCCATTTGTGGTTGATGACATCATTATCACAATTTAAAAAGTTATGCAATGAACAGGCTGCTTTTATTATAAGAGGAACATTTTTGATGTGGTTGTCAACTCCTTTCCCTATTCTCCTAAAACGAGCCTTTAGGTGTCCAAATGCATTTTCCACCACTCTTCGGCATTTGGACAATTGGTAATTAAACATTTTTTCATGCTCTGGAGGATGTACTTGGAATGGATAGGGCTTCATTAGATTGTTGGCAAATCGGAAAGCCGAATCACCCATAACGCCTACAGGAACATTCACGCCATTAATTGTTTTGCTTTTTGCAGTGAAGAATGGGTCCTTCAATGCAGTATTTAGTTTGCTACATTGGAAAATTTTTGAATCATTGCATCGACCTGGGCAGCCAACACTAATGTAGAGGAAGCGATATCTGGATAAAAAAGAAATTAATGAAAATATCAAGTGAAAATTCATTATACCTCTAACCTATAATCCACAAGGGCAAATAAAACTGTAGAGTACCACCCCTTATAATTGTAATAGTCCGTGCAATCCTTCCCAGGTGGCCGAACTTTAATGTGGCAACCGTCTATGGCACCGAGACATTGCGGAAAGCCAAGCTTCTCAAACCCATGAACACACTCATCCACTTTTTCACTGTTCGTTAATTGTTCTGTCAAATAAATGGGACGCAATGATTGCCACACTTCTTGGCAAAAAGCAAGAAATATTTCGCTGACGATTGCCTTCGAAACACCGAATAGTCGTGCAACAGTTTCATACTCCGCCGAAGATTTTAATGTGTAGACGGCAACAGCTACCCTTTTCTGCAATGGGATGCACTTCCTATAGCATGAATCCTGTTTAGTAATACCTTTGACATATTCACACAATATTTCAAAGGTTGCCCTGCTCATGCGAAAGGTTTCCTTAAAAACGCGGTCGTTCATTGATGGAACATCCTTTTCCCAGAAGTTCCCATGTCGCTTCTAAAGTATATGTATTTAAATGTGTTTATAATTTATTGTGCTTTTTTTACTTACGTATGCCCAAATACTTCTTGGGTTTATTTCCTTACAAAGAGGTATTGTTGTCAACATTAATATTTTATAATAAATTGATATTACTCGAGCTCTTCGTATCCGTAATTCCTGCTCACTTTGTTGGATAGCAATTTTATATTCTCGGCTACAGGAATTTAATGCAGCTAGATATTTATTGCTTTCTTCTTGGTTTGCAGCAAACAAAAGTAAACATTTTTTCAATTTTGAATCCATCACTCATTTATTAACTTATTTTTTACAAGAAGAAAATATGTAAACAAAAAAAAAAACACATATGGATACAGCTGTCAATTTCTCTCATTTAACTGGGTTATCTTTGCTATATGTGAACGCAACAAGGTTAGCTTCTAGGTTAATTTTTGTTAACCATAACCTGCTTATATGTGAACGTGCTATTACTTTATCTATATTCACTGTTGTAGTTCATTGAGCTATTATGAATAAATGAATAACTATTTATCAACTCTTCAGTGTCACGCAGAGCATGGATAAATTGGTACGAAACTCTTTGATTCGAGAGAGCGCTGTCAAAGTCCACATTTTTTATAACATTTGCCAATGATGCCACTATGGAAGAAATGTGTTAGGGAATTTTTAGTAAATGCTTTGGGAGTTTGTAATTTCCACACCACCGCTGAGGTATACAAAAGGCGCGTTACCGAAGTTAGTTTTGGGTGCTCGGTTCCCCTATAAGCCTATATCACCCATATAGGTACAAAATAAAATCACAACATTTATTAGTATTTATAATTTATTATTTATATTACTAGTATTACATTTATTTGTGCTTATAAATTATAATTATAGTAATATTTACATCTACTACGCTACTCCAAACAACATATTAAATTGGATCTATTAAATATTATAATACTATTTACAAAATTACATTACATTTCGCAAGTATGATATATTTTTTATCATGCAATAAATTGCATCTAAAACAAAATCAAAATAGGCACCATTTATGAAAAAATATTTCTAAATTTCACTAAATAACTATATTTTTCTACTAATTAAAATTATTTACGAACCTGGATCCATCCTTTTCCTTGTTGGGGAAATTGAAAAACCGTCGCGCTCCTACGCATCCAGCCACACACTTATTTTTAGTTCTCGGCATTTTCCTATAATACAAAAACATAATATATTTATATACATGTATTTACGATGGCTTTAATAATACACTTACCAACTTTATTTTTAGTAAAAACATTTATACACTGTATTTTTAATAAAAAACACTATATTTTCACAACACAATTACTTATGTACTCCACAATGAAAAATAACGAACTGATTTTGTCAGTTATTTTTAATGGGATTTTGTCTGGCAATTCATTGTTTTGCTTGTCACCTGATTCGTAGCCCATGAACTTTCAGTATTGCCATACCAAACCGTGGGATCATGGGCTCTCTCAGAAAGCGAAGAGAGGAGTTTCGGATCAATTTATCCATGACGCAGAGTGATCACTCTCCCAGCAATCAACGCGCTCTTATTCTGTAAGTGTTGGCGATGCTGTTACGTGTTACACTCATGATACTAAAAATGCATTAGAGAACAGATCTGTTACGTGGGTGGTCATTGCAGCTTAACTTATATACTTACACATACTCGTAATGTCAAATAGGCGATTCAACCTTAATTTATTATCTATTTTATACACACAGAAATTAAACAACTAACGTTCCCTCCTTTTATTTGTTCCAGCTAAATGATTGGTATAACAATCGAACATGATTTTGTCTTGAAAATAATTCAAATTCACTGCCGTTTAGTTTTACCCCATAAGGGTGCTCAAAATTCAGAAACATTTTTGAAGTTATACTTCTTATACGACACCGGAAAAGGTTGCGATAGATTTAGGTTGCGCAACTTTGCTCAATATGAATCTAACGCGACCTTGCTCCATACGAATGTAACGCAACCTTGTCTGCGAAGATGTTCGAGCAGCAAGCGAAGCGGTGACAATCGGCGATCGTTTGTTCGTTTTTTTCGGCACAGCTCGGCTTTTCTACCAACAACACAATGTTGCCATGCTTATGGTGTTGTTGTTTTCGTAGAACAATGCTTCAATTTTTGGTTGGTGACATATTCACATGTGTGCGCATATGTATGTTTGTATGCTTGTGCGTTATTGAAGTTATACTCCTTTTTCTTTCGTTTTTCTTTCATTTCTGCGAATTCTCAACTATTTTGCGTATCTTTTGGTTGAAATACTCTGCGTTGGCCGTTGAGAAATTAACACTATACTTCACAGAATCATTTCTGTGTGTCTTCATTTCCATTTTTGGAAATCGACCCGCGATGACGAGGTATATCGTTTTACCTGACAGCGTGAGGTTTAAGAAGTTAATTTCTAATTTTGTCTTGTGGCATATTAGAAATGATGTTTCTTCGAAAATCGTTCGCTTACAACGGATAAAACGACTTCTGAGTGGTGATTTTAATGACTAAATTCCTTTTGGTTGAAATACTCCGATCCGCCTCGGATTGTCACCCCTTGCCCATGTAGCAGCTTCTCCTACAAACATGCGTAAATATGTATGTATGTATACGTATGATCGTGAATACATATCGACGCAGATTTTTGCGAGAAGCACCAGAAAGTTGTGCAATTTATGATTTTTAGCTTTTGCCATCGTCGCGAAAAGACAACTTGTTGTCAAAGGCATGCTCGGGGAGATGTTACGGCCTCTGTTTTTATGAATGAAGCGAGATCCCTTGTGGAATTTGCGCCTGCGTTCATGAATGAAATCGTTTTTGTTGTACAATGTACTACACTTGTTCTCCGCCAATTTGACTTGTGAAGATCAATTTTTTGTTGGTGACATATTCATATGTGTACGCATATGTTTGTATGCTTGTGCATTATTTGTTTGGCAATGTATGCAAATATATGTACATATAAGTATATATGTGGCTAAATGAGCTTCAGTCTCCTGCCCCACACAACACCTAACCACAACAATAATCCCGCATCCAGAATACTCTACACTCACCGCATTAAAATATACGTCACTAGCACGCTTCTTTCACCACACTCATCTCTACACCACCTACAATCCACATCACACATAACGACATTATCACTACATTTTTCACCTCAACCAAAAGGGAACAAAAGCGGCGGAGAAACAAGTTCGCCACTTTCTTTTTTTGCGATCCGCCAACGAAAGCCGTGCTGTTCACCCCGAGTGCCAACTTTTAATATTGTGCCAAGATCCAATTTCATAATTCGAGCAAATTTCATATTTTGGTTATACATAAAATTCAGTGAAATACATTTGGAGAATTTTGAAAGTTAATTGTAAAAAAAAGGTTTAATAAAATACATTTTGTGAGTTTTTTGGCGGAATTGTGTGTTGCCTCTTTTTTATATAAGATTCCGAACGGTGAGTGCGAGGAAACCAATCGAAAAGTACATGGTCCTTCGAGCCCACAGAAAGGCACTATAGAAAAAAAAATCAAATTTAAAATTTTTAAAAAACATAAAGTGTGCGGTGACATTAATACATATAAAAACGAAATAAAAAGAAGGAAGCTAAATTAAAGTGAAGTAAAAAAGGGCATTGCTGTGACAAAACGGAGATAAGAAGAATTATTATCATACACACACTTAAACGAAATTCATTTTTAAAGCAATAACAAATATAAGTATTTGTAATTATATGAACATGTGTATATACATAATTACATGTTCAGGTGTAAAAATATAAAAACGAAAAATAAGTTTACAAAAAATAAAAGTAAGAAATCTAAATCAAACAAACGCGCCGCGTTATAAAAATCTAATTAATCTAGTACATAATTCGGGCGCGATCGGACAAAAAACAGCATAATAACAACACACAACAGGAAAACCGGAACGCTCAGGCGCTGGACAACAGGACGGGAAAACCGGAGCACACAGGCATATAACTCTTTCTCAAAAGCTTACTATCCCCCAAAACCCCTTGAGGCGAGATAAAGTAAGTGTATCGTTTCTCATTTATATTTATTATATGTATGTACATATGTATGATAACAAACGGATTTATATTTAATATAATCCGTTTGAACGGCACAAACCGCGCAAATTTTAATTATATATATTATCTATATATATAAAACAGTAAAGAAAAAAATCTTTTATTTGCCTATTTGCTTACCCCTGTGTTACGAACACACGTAAGAAGCTAATCAAACAACAATTTAATTTCAAGTATCCACTTGCAAGATTTTCCGTAAGAAGATTTTCCGTAATACTCCTTCTGTTCCTCAAAACAGCAAGCAGTATATCAAAAATAAATAAACAAAAGGCACAATAAAAAGACAAGAAGAGAAAGAAAAGAAATAATCGATTCGATCCTTCTGTTCCTCAAAACAGCAAGCAGTATATCAAAAATAAATAAACAAAAGGCACAATAAAAAGACAAGAAGAGAAAGAAAAGAAATAATCGATTCGAACATACATACATACATACATATCAACTAAAAACGACTCCGTATTATATTATACGAAGTTAAAAATTTTAATATCGTAACATACTCGTATTTGCAAAAAGAGGTGAACACTTACGCATGGTGAACTCTCTTTTGATTCGTGTCGCGCAAAAACAATACAATCATTATATACAAGTAAATATACTTAAATATACTTGAATATATATGCAGAATAGGGGAGTATTAAATATAAAATAATCAAATTTGAATATTTGCAATAATTATCCGACATTTATTTAACATAAACGGTCCGGTACAACAACAAATATATACATATACTTACATTGGCAAATATTTCCTTTTGTCTTCGCTGCATACTTTTTATTTATATTATAGCGCATTACATACAGACCAGGCACATATACGAAGAGTATTGACGCCTGTAACTACGAAAGTGAATACGAGGGCATACGAATAAGTCCTCAAACTTATATATATATACACTCATTTAAAATACACAATATATTTATCATATTATTGCTTAAATACTTCAAAAAACCTGCGTAACACGACATACGCGTATTTCAATACATTACTCGCTAATTCGGAAATAAAAACTCTTATTTACGCAAAAGAGTTTTCGGGTTTACAGTCGTCTGAATTTATACTAAAAAATTCACTTTTATTAATTTATTGATACTAAATGAGCACAGACTCTAAAGATTCTAAATCTACTCAATTTTTAAAAATTCCGAAAATGATTTCTGATGACAAAAGTCCAAGTACACCAGCAGAAGCTACACGCTCGAAGCAAGGTGCTACAAAGCAAAAAAGGGGAAAAGATATTTCTTACGCTAAATTCATTTCTGAGAGTGACAGCTTAATAAGATACTGCACTCGTTTTTCATCTTCACCGATTCAAGATAACTCTGAATCGGTGCTAGAAATCAAAAATCAAAATATTGACAATTTCTGGACACGTCTCCAATCTGCATATGACGCGATAGTAGAAACTGACGACTCAGATCTACCCGAAAATTTCAAAACCTCGGTTTACGCCAAATATGAAAATTGCCTTGACCAATATGAAGAGACAAAAGCCATGATCTCCGATCAATTGAAATTAATTAAAGCAATTGCACCTACTCCACAACCGAGAATAGAGCTGCCACAAATTCAAAGCCAAGAGGCGAGTTCAGGCATTCACCTTAAAGTGCCAGCATGCGATACAGAAACATTTCACGGAGGTTATGAACAATGGCCGTCCTTCCGGGACATGTTTACGGCCGTGTACATAAACCATCCTAAATTATCACAAGCGCAAAAACTATATCACCTCAGATACAAAACCAAAGGTCAAGCAGGCGTAATAGTCAAACAGTTCGCATTAAATGATTACAATTTCAATTTGGCTTGGGAAGCTCTAAAAGAACGTTACGAGAATGAAAGAATATTGGTCGACCAACAAGTCACCATATTAATGAACTTACCAAAAATTCAGAAAGAAACAAGTGAGGAGTTCATAAAACTTCAATCCACTGTTTCAAATTGTTTGTCGGTTCTATCGACACAGAATATTCCCACAGACAATTGGGACCCCATACTGGTAAACATATGTACCGCCGCATTACCAGAAAAATCATTACTTTTATGGGAGCAATCGCTCTCATTAAGACGAAAATGCCCAACGTGGCAGCAGATGAAAGATTTCTTAACTACCCAATACGAAATTGCGGAAAGGGTAGATAAAAAGACGGTCAGAACCAAAAACGTTCAACACGACCTAAATCGAAGTTTCATTAGACCCCAAGCTAGTAACAACAACAGTTTAAACAGAAGCTTTTTTAAAAATCAATCGTTCACATCTGAACAAAATAAATTAACGTCATGCGAACTGTGTAAAGGGGGGCACAAGCTAAAATCTTGCGAAAAGTTTAAAAAACTTAATATCAATGAAAGGAACAACGTTGTCAGATCGAAAAGACTCTGTACAAACTGTTTGTCCCACTCACACAATCTCAATAATTGCGAAAGCAAATTCAACTGCGCATATTGCCACAAAAGGCATCATTCTATGTTGCACTTAAATAACTTTCCCAACACACCTCAAAGTAGCGCTTTCTCAAAAAGAGCCACGGGTTTAGTTGCAACCGCAACTCCCGAAACACAAAATTCCGAATTTTGCCAAGAGACACCATGCTGCTCCAAGGCATTAAAAACTCAAACGCTGCACAGCGAGATCCAAAGTATGGTACTACTACCAACAGCAGTCGTCTTTATCGAACACCGAGGCAAACTGTTTAAACTCAGGGCCTTAATAGACCAAGGATCACAAAGATCATTTATTGCGTCTAGGGCACAAAATAGGCTACAACTGCCTACAAAATTAGCCAATTTTGAAATTACGGGAATGGGCGGAAGAGTAGTTCAAAACTCCAATAAAATCTGCCCCATTACCCTAATTTCCCCCCAAGCGGATAAGCGCATTCAAGCAGATGCAATAGTCTTCCCGCAACTCACGAACATGCTTCCAAGCTATCACATAAATAGCAAGCATTGGCAAAAGGTTACACACCTAAAGCTAGCAGATCCCAACTGCAACACCCCCGCTCAAATAGACCTTCTATTAGGCAGCGATCTTATATCACAAATTATAGTAGAAGATGTTGAAAAAATTTCGAAAACACTACTGGCGCAAAATACCATTTTCGGTTGGGTCCTAAGTGGACTAGTTGCGGAACCAGTCACAACAATGACAACTCAAGTTGAGGAAATCTCAAACGTGTACCTCAATTCACAATTGAGAAAATTTTGGGAGTTAGAAGAACTCCCATCCATTTCAAGTACAACACCAGAAGATCAGTATTGTGAAGACTTTTACAAAGCCACAACTACTAGATCAGATAGTGGTCGGTATGTCGTACGACTACCTCGAAAACAACACTTTCCCGACACACTCGCCTTAGGTCACTCTCGAACCTCTGCAATACAGCAGTTTCTAAGTATGGAAAAAAAACCTACTTAGAAAAGGTGAGCTTAAAAAAGATTATGATGGTGTCTTAGAAGAATACCTCCATTTATACCACATGGAGGAAGTAAGCCCATGCGAAAAAATCATAAAAGGCAAATATTACTCATTCTACTTGCCACATCATGCAGTAGTAAAGCCTGACAAAAAAACCACAAAGGTTAGAGTTGTCTTTAAAGCCTCGAGATCCACTAGCTCGGGGAATTCCCTAAATAATATTCTATTTACGGGACCCACACTCCAACCAGATTTAATGCTCCTCATATTAAATTGGCGTATATAAAAATACGTATTCAATGGGGATGTCGAAAAGATGTATCGACAAATACTGGTACATAAAGAGGATCAAGATTTTCAGCGGATTATCTTCCGAAAATCTGCCAATAGTCCACTACGCGTTACCTTTGGCGTAAACTGTGCCCCATATCTAGCCATCCGTACACTCCACGAACTGGCAGAAGACACAAAGTCAGAATTTCCTCTGGCAACAAAAATTTTAAAAACACAATCGTATGTAGACGATATCTTGTCTGGGAGCCACAGCCTCTCACAAGCACACGAGTCCTTATCACAAGTGATAAAGGCCCTTAACACCGCAGGGTTTCCCCTAAAAAAGATCACAGCTAATCACCCAAATATCTTGAAGAATATACCAAACGACAATTTGTTGGATACTAATTTCCTTATATTCGAAAAGGACAAGTACAACAAAAACACTGGGCATCCAATGGAATGCGATATCGGATAGTGAAACCTCTTCGCTTAGAAAGATGGTTCCAGTTCGCTAATAATCTGACCGACATTTCGCAGATACAAATTCCACGGTGGGTAAAGTATTCCCCCGAATACAAAGTGGAACTACACGGCTTCTTCGACGCCTCTGAAAAGGCATATTGTTGTTTTTTTTTTTTTTTTTGTTTTCGGAGGGGGAATCTTTCATAGATACTGATGCTTAGTTGTATGCAGTATGCACGATTCGTACTGCTCGCTAAAGGTGCACCTCATTCGGGACCACGCCTAATAAGTAATATCTTACTGTATTGGACTTGCGGAACAGTACGCCTACGTACTTAACCCTTAACTCCGTCATCTGTAGCTTTATGGAAAGGTCCTGCGGGACCGCCGCTAGGCATTACATCGCAGGACCAGCTTAGCCTACTGGCTCACGTCATTAGCTCGCTGTTTGCGGCTCTAGCTTCACTACTTCTTTGGTGTTCGGCTATTCTCAGCTCCTGCAGTATCAGAGCTGTCGTCCTCTCCATGGCATGCCATACTCGTCTGTTTTGCAGCATATGCTTTACTATGTTATCAGGAGTTACTCGGCCTGCCACTTCTATCTCCAGGGCCTGGCGCTCCACAGAAGAGCAAGTAACACCATTGTCATGACCATACCTATGCAGGTACTCTCTGAAACATCCGTGTCCTGTCAGAAACTGCGTCATGTAAAAGTCTGTCTCGCCATGCTTTCGTTCCACCCATTCTTGTACTTTCCCGATTAATCGGTGCGTCCATCTTCCCTTTGTTGCTGTGTTCCAGCGATTTTGCCATTCCTCCATGCTTTCTTGTCTTTCCGCTTTTCGCTCTGCCGTTGTCAGCTTTCTGCCTATACTTTTGCTTTTGTCATAAATCCGCTTCAGTTCTCGAGCCATTATATCTGGCGGCATTATCCCAGATATAATGCTAGCGGCTTCATGAGATACCGTGCGGAATGCGCTAATAGTTCTAATTGCGCTTAGCCGAAACACTGATTGTGCCATTCTGGCATTGGTCTTTTGCATAAGCGCTGGTCCCCATACAGGTGTGGCGTACATCACAATTGACTGGCTAACCTTGGCCAAAAGTGCTCTGCTACTTTGTCTTGGACCTCCTATGTTGGCCATAATTCTGGTTAGGGCCGCATTTACTCTGGCAGCTTTTTCGCAGGCTTTCTCAATGTGTGTTTTGTAGCTCAGTCTCGCGTCGATCATTACACCAAGGTACTTTAGTGCTCATCGTGTTGTAATGATGTGTCCGTCAATGTTGAGAGTGGTATTCTCTAGTTTTTTTCTGCTCGTAATAAGCACTGCTTCCGTTTTTTGTTCCGCGAGTTGGAGTTTTGAACTGTTTAGCCAGAGTTTTATTTTTGCTACCGTCTCACTACATATCCTTTGAATATGATGGAGTTCTTTGGCCACTATGGTTACCGCTATATCATCGGCGTATCCGATAATATGTACTTCCTTAGGCAGTGGGAGGCGTAATATTCCATCATACAGGACATTCCATAAGAGTGGACCCAGTACGGAGCCTTGTGGCACACCACCAGTTACCGTATACTCTTTTGGACCTTCGTCTGTGGCGTAGAGCAGTAGCCTATCGGACAAATAGCTCTGTATGATGCTCAACAAGTAACTTGGTATTTTTTTCACCTGTAACGCACGCAGTATGTGGGGCCAGTACGCCGAATTAAATGCGTTTTTCACATCGAGCGTTACGACCGCGCAGTATTGTTTATTGCCGTACATCCACCTTTTTCCTTCTATGGCCTTTTCCGCAATACCTGTGAGCTTCTTAATTGCGTCAACAGTTGAGCGTTTTTTGCGAAAGCCGTATTGGTTATTTGATAGGCTGAAGGCCTCCCCTTCCAGGTAACTTTCTAGTCGGACACAGATAATCCACTCCAACATTTTTCCCATTGTGTCGATCATGCAGAGTGGGCGGTAAGAGCTCGGTTCCCCTGCTGGTTTATTTGCTTTCTGCAATAGCACTAGACGTTGCCTTTTCCAGATTTTGGGGAATATTCCGTCACGTAGGCATCGTGTAAATAGCTCCACAAATGGTTTTGGTTTGTATTTCACTGTGAGTTTTAGGACCTTGTTTGGGATTCCATCCAGGCCTGGTGCTTTGGAGTTGCCGAACCGTTCAGCCGCTTGTAGCACTTCGAGCACATTCACTGGCGCTGCATCTGTAGTCTCTGCTTTTTCGAGGGATAAACTTCCAGCTTCTTGGCTTTGCTTAGGAAATAGAGTCCCTACCACATTTCTTAGCAAAGAGGGACAGGTCGGTGCTTGCCCCTTGCCTCCTCCTATCCTTCCCATCACTATCTTGTACGCCTCTCCCCATGGGTTTTCATCTACTTTTTCGCATAACATCTTGAAGCAAGAAGTTTTGCTTGCCTTTATCGCTTTCTTGAGGGCCCTGCGCTTTTCTTTGAAGATTTCTCTCATCCTTGTAACATTGTCGCTGCCTGCGCAACGTTGAAATAGGCGCCTCGCTTTGTGGCACTCGCTTCTCAATAAAGCAATTTCACTGTTCCACCAGTATACCGGCTTTCTATGGGCTGTTAGCTTCCTTCTGGACATAGCCGCATCACAGGCATTGTATATGTGTTCTACCAGCAATTCGGCTTGGAGTTCTACGTCAGTATCTTCTTTCATGGTATCGTCCAGCATAAATCGGAAAAGTTCCTCGTCAAGTGTTTCGATCCTCCATCCTTTGGACTGCACTCTTTGGCGACAAGTGGTTCTGCGTAGCCCTTGTGTGGGTTTGTTAATACTTATTAATATAGCCTGATGATCACTCTGGGTATATATGTCGCTTACCCGCCAGTCAGTTGATCGAATTAATGCTCTGCTAGCAAAGGATACGTCAATAATGGAGCCACGTCCATTCTTTTCGAAGGTGTTCTTTGTTCCTGTGTTCAGCAGGACAGCGCACACTGGGATATCTGTGGCCGAAATTCAAAAATTTCATGTTGTCTGATTTGAATGAAAATTTCACAGTTTGTTACCAACTATTTATACATTATTTTCCCAAAGTATTAGAATTCTATCTGCATTAGTTTTTTGTCCAGAAATACCCAAAGTTGGTGAATGTAGAGAACATCAAAATTAGCAAAAAATTTACTCAAAAGTCAAATCATTGATAGAATAAAACAACTATTGAAATTCAACTTTGTTATTATTTTTCATTTATAATATGTATCAAAGAAAAAATTTGCATCAAAATCCATTGAAAAAAATAATGCATAAAAAATTTTGTGGAACAACATAATTTGGACGTCAAAATTTCAATGTTCTTCAAATTCAAAGTGGTGCATCTTTTTAGCGCTGTCTACCGCTGTCGTCGTACATATACCGAATTAAAGCCTGAAGTCTCAGCTAAACGATAAAAAAAAGTCAGCTGCCCCAAATTGCCCCCCTTGAAAAAAACAATGTCAGAATGTCACGAAGATGTAAAAAAGTTGCTAAAAGAGACTTGATAAAAGAGAATTTAGTTGTATGGGAGGTGGGTGTAAAAGTGGGCGGATATTATTGAAATTTAACACCAACATATATAATGTCATAAAAATGCTATGTACCAAAAATCAGTGCTCTAGGTCAAAAATTAAGTTTCCCCTTATATGGGAGGTGGGCGTAAAATAAAATTTTTTAAAAAAATTTTTTCATTTTTTTCTTGATTGGAATCCAAAACAATGATGTACCAAATGTCATTGTCCTGCGACAACTCCTTATATTTTTAGCCGCAGTATGCACTAGCAGAAACCTATGTGCAGCGTCTAACACCGCGAAGGCTTTAAGCAGTGCCCTTCCTCTCTGGTTAGTGGCTTTGCTTCCCCATTCTATCGCCCAGGCATTGAAGCCCCCGCAATTATGTTTTGGGTAGTTGTCGTTGCATCTTTCACGAGTTCGTCAAGTATTTTTTCATATTCGTCAAGTGGAATACTTGGCGGTATATAGCAGCTGTAGAAATTGATCCCATATATTTTCGCTCTTGCGTAGTAGGTCCTTTCCGTTAATGGTTTGTGCTGGAACGTTTTGTCTCCACATGACTATATTGCTACCTTTTTTGTGGTATCTGAGATCCACTTGTCAGTCGTTTTATTTTTGTATTGTTCACAAATTATTGCTACGTCAATACTGTATTCGTGTACCGTTTGCGTTAATAGCTCCTGAGCCGCCTCACAGTGGTTCAGGTTTATTTGCAGGATCTTCACCTTATGTTTTTACTGCACGCTGCTATGTAAATGGGACATTTTCGGCTCCCTATTTGGTGTTCGGTGTTTGCTTTTCCATTCTTTTTGCACGCAATGCAGAAAGGGTTGTTTGTGCAGGATTTCGCAAAATGACCCTCTTCTCCGCACTTGATACAGCACTTGCTCCTGTCTTCCAAGTTTCTGCACGCCTTCGCCACATGCCCATATTCAAGACACCTAAAGCACTTCTTCAGTTGAGCTTTCTCCCGTATCCTGCAGACTGTCCAGCCGATCTTAATCTTCTGGGCCTGTAGCAAATATTTTGCTTCTTGCGCTGGAAGACTTATCACTGCTATCTGGGTACCTGCGTAGGCCGCTCTGATGGTTTTTATTGCTGATACATTGAAGAGGCCAAGTTCTTTAATTTATGCTCGTATTGCTTCCACTATGTCATCCTTTGTGGTAATATCGTCCAGGTCCCGCAACTCCACTGTGGTTTCTTGCTTCAATGTTTTGATTTGTGCCTGGTCGCCCAATATCCTGCTTATCTCTTCTTTATATCCTTCAGTGCTTCGTGTTTGCTCCTTCTTAAGTTCCAGTAGAATCTCTCCCTTGGCTGTCTTTTTTACTCTCGTCACATTTTTTCCAAGTTCTTGCAGTGTCCCATTTGTTTTGACTGTTCGAAGTATGTCTGCGTATGTCATTTCACCAACTTTAGCAATCACGATAGCATCAGGTAGGGGACGTTGTGTCGTGTTTGCATTCTTCTTAATCTTTTTTTTCTGGACCATGAACCATTCTTCGTCTGTGGCCGGTTTCGTTCTAACATCTTTAGGATAGCTACCTTTGTCCTCACTTGTTAGATCGACTATCGTTCTCATCGATAGCACTTCATGTGCGGTTTTGGTTTTTTTGGGGGGCGTTCTTCTCCCCATTTGCTTGCCGTCACGTGGCCTTTTAGGTGTTATTTCAACAACCTTTGTATGGCTTGGCACATTACGCTTTAATTCACCCAGTCGGGCGTGCTCCTCCTTGGCACATGCGTGGAGCTTCGCGATAGAACTAAGTAGCTCCCGCATGGGGTTGTTGATGGAGCGATGTGGTGGATGCATCATAACAGCTAACTTCTTTATCATTTCTCCTAATTCCGTCATGTGATCTCGTTCGCGTAGTCCTCCCATTAATGACGGCGTATTTTCCTGCAGTGCCGGAGGTGAAGATTTGGCTCGCGCAGGTCTATCCACCGATAGCACTTTTACAGGCGATCTGGCCAATCGCGAAGCCTTCTTAAAGGGATCCATCTCTGGGTACTCCACATTTTTGTTGCTGCTGTTGTTGTTGTCGTTGTTATTTTTTTCCTTTGTTTTCTCCATAAATCAGTTTTACCAGCGCATCGTGTGCAGGGGGGCGGGCCGAATTAGACAGGAGCGGGTGTACCCTCGGGGACGATGCCCCTACCCCAGTTCCCTGAGGCCTGTCCTTCGCTTTACCGGTCCCGGAATACGCGGACGAACCGGCGCTCGCCCGGAGCAATGCAGACTACTACTTCTGCGCCCAATGGACACTTTCTGACCAAGGCCCGAAGGGGCTGGTTACTGATACATATCGTGGCTAACACTTCGGAAGAGCAAGCTCACATCACCCTTTTCACACCATCAGTGGGAAACAGCTGATGGTGCTTCGTGGGACTCCCAGTGCGCCCCGGTATGGACCGGTCATATTCGCAGCCGCACCTAACATGGTGTACAGACGCTGACCAGGAAGCCGCTCACTGTGAGTCCGTCGCGCCTGGGTTTCTATCGGTCACATATATTAGAGAGGCGGTAACTATTCGCCTCTGTCACAGGAGTTTCATCGGCTTGGCTGGCTTTTATACCGCATCCTCCACTCCTGCCGCTCATCGTCGGGGATTGCTTATTCGTTGTAACTTATTTCGCAACTAACCTGCTACTACAGGCCGTCCGGCTATCCGCGACCTGCCGACCCCCCCCGGTAGCTTAGAGCTCAGCTGGGATGCCTGATCCCGTAGGATCCAAGACCTACCAAGGGGTCCAAGACCTACCAACGGGCCAAGACCTACCACTATATATGTGCGCACACAAAGCGATATTGCAACTACAAGCCACCTACTAGTGGCAAAAGCAAAAGTTGCGCCTCTAAAAACCATAAGTCTACCACGACTTGAACTTTGTGGCGCTCTGCCACTAGCAAAGCTAGTTTACATGGTGCAGACCCACTTAAACATGGCAAAATACAAATTATATCTATGGTCTGATTCCGAAATAGTTCTAGCCTGGTTAGAAAAGCCACCACACGCGTGGAAAACCTATATTTCTAATAGAATGGCGCAAATACTTGACCTAGTAGGATCAGCCACTTGGCGACAT
This sequence comes from Bactrocera dorsalis, assembly GCF_023373825.1. Lineage (NCBI taxonomy): Eukaryota > Metazoa > Arthropoda > Insecta > Diptera > Tephritidae > Bactrocera > Bactrocera dorsalis. Next base: position 18,601,592 of record NC_064308.1, on the reverse strand, counting down.
GTTGCCAGTGCTGACAATACTGCTGATCTAGGTACAAGAGGGTCCAAACCCCTGCATCTCGCCACCACCACCCTATGGTGGAATGGCCCCCGGTGGTTAACAGAATCTCCCGATTCCTGGCCACAATCGCCAATGCGCAACATAATTGCCCCCGAAAGTCGAAAAATCGACACCTACCACACAATATTGGATGATAATGACATCGTTGAACGATTTTCATCGTTCCCCCGAGCGCATCAGGTGCCCAATATGTCGTCGACCGCACCGGTTGATGCACTGCACCATTTTTAAAGGATTGCCACCACAGCAAAGGCTGCGCGTCGTCCAGGCACACGGCCACTGCCTCAATTGTCTGGCACCTACCCACACTACCCAGGAGTGTACCCCGGGAAACGTGTGCCAGATATGTATGTGGCCTCACCACACCATGCTGCACCGAACCACCAGACCCGACATCGGTCAACAATCTGGTAGCCACCACCGTGGTGCAGTAAGACAACCGCCAATAAGCCGGAATGAACAATCGCGTCGACAGCCAACCACATCATCCACCCGTATCCGGCGACAACAGAATGGGACGTCGACACGACGCCAGCAACAAACGCCCCGTCCGCGCCGCACCTCAGGCCTAAGCAACGTTGTAGCCACGCTCCAGCAGTTGCAACGACTTCTAGGCTGAAATATTCGCCTAGGGGGGCCGGGATGGCTAAATGAGCTTCAGTCTCCTGCCCCTCACAACACCTAACCACACCAATAATCCCGCATCCAGAATACTCTACACTCACCGCATTAAAATATACGTCACTAGCACGCTTCTTTCACCACACTCATCTCTACACCACCTACAATCTACACCACACATAACGACATTATCACTACATTTTTCACCTCAACCAAAAGGGAACAAAAGGGACGGAGAAACAAGTTCGCCACTTCCTTTTTTTGCGATCCGCCAACGAAAGCCGTGCTGTTCACCCCGAGTGCCAACTTTTAATATTGTGCCAAGATCCAATTTCATAATTCGAGCAAATTTCATATTTTGGTTATACATAAAATTCAGTGAAATACATTTGGAGAATTTTGAAAGTTAATTGTAAAAAAAAAGGTTTAATAAAATACATTTTGTGAGTTTTTTGGCGGAATTGTGTGTTGCCTCTTTTTTATATAAGATTCCGAACGGTGAGTGCGAGGAAACCAATCGAGAAGTACAATATGAATGTATGAACATGCAAGTCATGCGCACATGTAATAAGTATATTGATAAGTGATGAAAATATGATTTCAATTTCTGAACGCGCACATGCGTATACATACACACATTTGAGCATGTGCAGATACACAAGATAGGATAGAAGATGTATGCCTTTTAACATCGTATACTATACAAATAAATATTTTTCTTACTAATGGAAATTACATTTATCACGGCAATATTTAATAATATACATATATGTACATAATATTGCTGTGATTAATTTAATTTATTTAGTATAACTCTTCGCGGATGCATTTCTTATAGCAATGTGTAACTATATCTGAAACCGTAACGAGTCAACTTAGCTCGTCACGGTGATCCTAACGTAGATACGTATATAATCTACTTTCTGTGGTTCCCATGTTGCCTTCAGGATTTTACAAACTTCATGGCAAGCAGGATGAAAAAAATACTTATACATATAGAAATGCAACTCGTTCAGGATAGTAACTATCAAATTACACCGAAACTTATGCACATCAAGGGGTCATTTCTAATTATAAGTGCTGCCAAGGCAAGATTAAATACTTATTAATTTTAAACCCATTTTTTAATAACAGTCTGAACGATATAACATATATATTAGATTCAAATTTTAAGTAAGTAAAAAGTCGAAAGTAAAGTTGGGTTGAGAGTAGTAAAAGACATGAGAGATTGATAATTAACAAAACAATTGTTTGCCAGTAAATTATTTAATTTTATAAAAGTATAATTATACCATCATTGAATAAAGTTTCAATTTGACTTTGCAAAAATTAAAAAAATAATAATAATAATTTTAAAAGTAATGGCTTTTTGGGTTAGTCCTGATCCAATCGAAGCTAGGAGCAGTGACCATTACTAGTCCTTGCAAATTCATCTAAAATCAATCGCACAAAAAAAATTAGTTTTATTAATAGATGATCTAGTGCCTAATAAAATATATTTATTACTTTTTTAATCGATTTCATGTTTTTAAAAGGCTGTATAAATCTCATAGAAGTCTGCCGAGCGGTCACCAATTAAAAAAAACCTAGTTTTGAGAAGAACGTATTTGAAGTTGGAGCTGCTGCTAGTTACTTGATCTCGAACGTGGCAGAGCGTCCGAGAAACCCTTTGCTAAACATCGAATAACTCTAAAAGTATAGTAGAGGATCCGGCTTAAGAACAACACCCCTCATTCTTTTCCGTGACAAATTATTTTTTTTTTTAATAATAAGACTTATTGATTATTCAAATGAGAAATGATTGACAGTCTATATCTTAGCAAGACTATTTTTATATATAAATTTAGTCTCAATCAAAGAAAAAAAGTATATAGAAATTGCCATACAATGTTTGACTACCTTTTTTTAGGCAAGAATACGTGTCAACCAGGTGTAAACAGGTAAGCGGATGGAGTGATTTACCCTCATTCTTTTTCTTTAAAAATTAAATATGTAAATATTCTGAATTTTATTACGAATCCAACGATATATGATTGACTTTCCAAATCTTGGCAAAGCTAATGATTGACATGATCTAAAGTTTTAATAATTTCATGTAGAAAGAAAGTGTGACTGCAAGCGCTATATCTTTTTATATATACGGCAGAGAAGGATGTACAATAACAGCTGCGCATAAGACTCTTGCCAGAAAGAGAAAGGTGTGTGATTGATTTGTAAGGGCGCCCACAGAGTGGTCGCTTAAAGCCGAGCCGAGCGGAAACTCGCGTGTTGCGTAAATGGGAAAATCCACTCGGTCGGCTTTAAGCGCCCACTCTGCGGGCACCCTAAGATGAAACATTGACCTCAAAAAAGAATTTGTCATTCCTTACCACTGGTGGGGGGAAATGAAAACGTCTTATTATTAAAAAAAAAAATATTTTGTCACGGAAAAGAATGAGGGGTGTTGTTCTTAAGCCGGATCCTCTACTATACTTTTAGAGTTATTCGATGTTTAGCAAAGGGTTTCTCGGACGCTCTGCCACGTTCGAGATCAAGTAACTAGCAGCAGCTCCAACTTCAAATACGTTCTTCTCAAAACTAGGTTTTTTTTAATTGGTGACCGCTCGGCAGACTTCTATGAGATTTATACAGCCTTTTAAAAACATGAAATCGATTAAAAAAGTAATAAATATATTTTATTAGGCACTAGATCATCTATTAATAAAACTAATTTTTTTTGTGCGATTGATTTTAGATGAATTTGCAAGGACTAGTAATGGTCACTGCTCCTAGCTTCGATTGGATCAGGACTAACCCAAAAAGCCATTACTTTTAAAATTATTATTATTATTTTTTTAATTTTTGCAAAGTCAAATTGAAACTTTATTCAATGATGGTATAATTATACTTTTATAAAATTAAATAATTTACTGGCAAACAATTGTTTTGTTAATTATCAATCTCTCATGTCTTTTACTACTCTCAACCCAACTTTACTTTCGACTTTTTACTTACTTAAAATTTGAATCTAATATATATGTTATATCGCTCAGACTGTTATTAAAAAATGGGTTTAAAATTAATAAGTATTTAATCTTGCCTTGGCAGCACTTATAATTAGAAATGACCCCTTGATGTGCATAAGTTTCGGTGTAATTTGATAGTTACTATCCTGAACGAGTTGCATTTCTATATGTATAAGTATTTTTTTCATCCTGCTTGCCATGAAGTTTGTAAAATCCTGAAGGCAACATGGGAACCACAGAAAGTAGATTATATACGTATCTACGTTATGATCACCGTGACGAGCTAAGTTGACTCGTTACGGTTTCAGATATAGTTACACATTGCTATAAGAAATGCATCCGCGAAGAGTTATACTACTGTAATCAAATTGAAAGGTGAATTTTGTCCATTTCATCTCCTTCAAAGTAATCCCCTCCCGCTGAAATACACTTATGCCAAGGAACTATGCAGTCATCAAAGCATTTGGAGAAATCCTCCGTGGTGATGGCTATCAGAGCTTTCTTCGATTCAACTTTTATATCCTCAATTGAGTCAAAACGGTGTACTCGGAGTGGTCATGTGAATTTGCTGAATAACCAGAAGTTACACGAAGGTAAATCAGGCGAATACGGTGGTTGCGGCCCGATATTAGTTGAAAAAATGGCGAAATGATCACGAATAACCAAAGAAATATGAGATGGTGCATTAGCACTTCTTTGTTCAATAAATTCAGACATAGTAAAATTTGAAGAATTCACTTTTAGAGCTTCACAAAACGACGGGTATCTCAAATGCTAATGAATATTTTGACGTAAAATTCAAAATTCACCTTTCTATTTGATCACAGTAATATAGTCTCGCTGCTGCCGAAATTAACGGATTTGTTTTGTTTTTAATATTATTTGGATGAACTGTTGATCCTTTGTATTTTTATTTTTATTATATTAAATCATGTACTCAAAGACTAATGTATTTATCCTTTCGATTATATTTTTTCTAAGTTTGTATATTTTCCACTATACTTTATCAGTAACGTTACTTCAAATTTTAGGATGTTTACGATTAAAAAAAGCTATAGGTGTCTAACGATTCAAGCGGATTACTTTTAATACAGCTGGGCGCCGGTTCGTTTTCTTTTTGTATTTGCTAAAGTTAGTGGACGATGTCAAGCTAAGTGGAAAATCGACAACTCGCTTGCTTAAATAGAAAACACTTAAACGTTTTGTCAATTATGAGCGCTTCATACACGTGTTTAATCGCAAGCAGAAGACAACCAGTCTACGGTTGAATGCTTAACATTCCCGCATTTTTATTGCGCGATATATAATATTTATGAGCCCAAAAAACAAGGTGACATTTGAATTTAAACTGCGCGCGTCGAAGGATTTGGAGAATTATTTTTTTTTTACGTTAGTAGTACTGTCAGTCACATTTATGTAAAATTTCATGTCAAAATATTCATTAGTGTTTGAAATACGTGTCGTTTTGTGAGCTGCTAAAAGTGAGTTTTTCGTTTTTGCGATGTCGAAATTTGTTGAGCAAACAATTTGCATTAAATTTTGTTTACGGAATCAATTTTCTGCTGCGGATACGTTGAGGATGGTGCAGAAAGCCTTTGGTGATGAGGCTATGTCTTAAAAAAATGTTTACAATTGGTATAGTGAGTTCCAAGCCAGCCGTGAACGTGTCGAAGAGGAAGAGCGTCCAGGGCGACCATCAACCTCAACCGACGAAGCTTACGTTCAACAAATCAAAGATTTGGTGTTGAAAAACCATCGATTAACAATTTGCGACCTTGCTGATAAAGTTGGCATATCGAAAGGCTCAGCCAATACCCTTTTGAAGGATTTTTTGGGCCTCAAGCGCGTCAAATCTCGACTAGTACCGAAAACATTGAATTTTTTGGAAAAAAGGAGCCGCGTTGAAGTGTGTGAAACGATGCTTTCCGACTACTAGGGTGTCATTAAATGAATTATAACTGGCGATGAGACTTGAATCTATGCTTACGACCCCGAAACAGCCGATCAATCGAGCGAATATCGTGCCAAAAGAGAGCCGAGACCAAAAAAATCGCGCCAAAGTCGCTTAAAAATCAAGGTCATGTTGACTGTTTTCTTCGATTATCGTGGTGTTGTGCATTATGAATTCCTTCCAACCGGTCAAACAATCAACAAGAAATATTATTTGAACGTTATGCGTCGTTTGCGTAACGCTATCCGCTTAAAAAGGCCGGAATTATGGAAAGACAATTCCTGGTTTTTACACCACAATAATGCACCATCCAATACTGCCTCGTAATTCGTGATCATTTCACTAAAAACTCAACCCATATCGTTCCGAAACCACCGTATTCACCTGATCTGGCGCTGTGCGACTTCTGGCTGTTCACCAAGCTCAAAAGACCGCCCCGGGGACACCGTTTTTATACGATAGAGGAGATTCAAGCCGCAGCGAAGACGGAACTAAAGGCCTTCCCGGAAAGTGACTACAACTAGTGTTTCGAAGATTGGAAAATAAATGAATAAATAATAAATAAAGAATTTTCAAAATAAATACGATGTCACCTTATTTTTTGGGCACAGTAGTATGTTGGTTATTTGAACTTCGTGCAGTAACAAAGTATATAAACTCAATTGCAACAATACAAAATATTCAATATTCTAAAAAAGAGCAAAAAATATAGATAGAAATTAATAAAAACACGTAGAAAAATATATACATACTATGTTACCCGGTATATGAGAAACACATGAGAAGACTAAATACGTAAAAACTTTTAGAAAACATTAAAAAAATATGCAAAATCCAATGGTTTAAATTAACAGATTTATTTCATGTACGAAATGAAGTGTCATGTAAAAGATCAAGTTTTTTTAGATAAATCAGATCCACTTAGGATAAGCGATATAATTAAAAAAACAGTTGCCTATGCCGAAAAGATTTTTAATGTGAAATACAAGCTAGAATAGTTTATATCTCAATAATGTTACAATCAAAACATTTTATAAATAAAAAACAATTATTGTGTGTTCAAAATTCAAAACAAAATTTAAAAATAGAAATAATTATAATTTTCAGAAAAACGTCGGATGGAAAATTCTTTATATTATATTTTTTCCCATTGACAAATATTTCTATGAAACATTTTCAAAATTAAACGTCAAGTACAATCCCTTGGACTCTCATACCCATACCATACGCTAGCGACATAAACGCACGGTATGATGTTCTGGTATGTACATATGTAGCTGTAGCTCATGTAGCTGGATTATAGACAAATTTTAATAATCTAAAATTGCTTAATTGTTTTTCAAACTATACTCAGAAAAGATCTATACACTTTCGCTCGCGGTTGAACCAACTGTCGAAGCAGTTTTGCCACTTTGATTGAGAAATGTCCAAAGCATGTGTTCTAACGGCATCAAACGCCTCCTCAGGTGTCACAAAACGTTGACCTCCTAGTTTATTTTATTGGTACGGGAATAAAAGAATTGATTAGATGCCAAGTCAGGACTTTCCGGTGCTTTACCCATCAAACCGATATTTTTTAAGTGCTCAAAAATTCAGTGGTGAAGAGAGATTCGCCTTCTGTTGGCAACGGTCAAAGCTTTTATTGGATTCGGGTGATTTTAAAAAACCCATGCAGTCGACTACTGTTTACTTTCAGGCTCATTTGTATAAATTTACGACTCATCGTTGTCAAAGACGTGTTTTGAAGCATCGTTATCGTATTCTTTTAACGCTTCCCTTGACCAATCGACACAAGCCCTGTTTGAGCGATTCACAAATTGTGTGACATTCAACGAGAAAAAAAATTTTCTTCAAAGAAATATTCAAGCAATAAGGAATGTATGATAGTTTCATTAATGCCTATCTATATATATAAAATTAAGTGGCAAAACTTCCTGTTCGCATACTCCTCCTAGACGGCTTGCCCGATTTCAATGAAATTTTCAGGGGTGATTGGGGTCCGTTTGGAGAGTGCACATAAGAAATTTAATGGGTGTATCATTGCACGTTTTGCAAAAAAAAAAAAATGATACATCCCGCCTATACAAATTCTCCTGAAATAATGTTTTGCCGATAGATTGGCAGTCCTGTCAAATGCCTTTTACTAATAAACAGAAACAACTGGCAGATGTTTACAATTAATAAAAAAAAAACACTGACATCGCATGTTGATCGTTTTTTCCTGAATTGATTCGATTGTTCAAAATCGCATTGGACCGCATGCCGTCTGATAACCATCGAATCGTCATCAGAGCAGACAAAATGCCGATGGGGCAGCATGTCAGACGATTCAACGCACCAACAATCGATGAGTTGGTAATCGTCATTGTTGGTGAACAGTTTGAATCGCGAGATATTGTACTGCACCGTAGAAACGAACAACTTCAGCGTGTTTCCGAGCTACACCGTAGTTATAATGCATTACAGTATCCGATATTATTCTGGAGAGGTGATGACGGCTATCACATCAATATGCGATTGATAAATCGAAGAAATGTTACTACCGATTCAATATTTTGTGTATTGTTCATTTATAGCCAAAGAAACACCAAAAAAACTCAGTGCAAGAAGACAACTACATCCTGAAATGTCGCAAGCTTTTCCATCAGTATTTAGTTGATATGTATGCGAAGATCGAGACCGAACGTGTCCACTTTATTCGATTCAACCAAGCGAAATTGCGTTCTGAAGAGTACATCCATTTGAGAGATGCCGTGATGAATGATGCAAATGTGAATAGCATTGGACGTCTGACAATATTGCCAGCCACATACATCGGCAGTCCGCGCCATATGCACGATTATACGCAAGATCCGATGTCGTATGTGTGCCATTACGGCAGTCCGGATCTGTTCATAACGTTCACGTGCAATCCCAAGTGGAATGACATCAAATGCCATTTGTTCCCCGGTCAATCAACAACTGATCGTCACGACTTAACAGCACGTGTATTCAGGAAAAAGCAAAAAGCAATGATGGATTTAATTGTGAAACTTCGTGTTTTTGGAGAAGTTCGATGCTGGATGTACTCGATCAAATGGCAGAAAAGAGGATTACCGCATGCACACATCTTGATTTGGTTAGTTCGAAAAAATACGACCAGATCAGATTGATAAAGTCATCTCAGCGGAAATTTCAGATGAAGCAATCGACCCACAATTGTTCAACGTTGTAACAAAAAACATGATCCACGGCCCTTACGGCGCTATTAATCCAACGTCACCATGCATGATTGACAATAAGTGTTCAAAGCGCTATCTTAGAGCTTTAGTTGATGATACAATCACTGGAAATGACGGATATCCATTATATCGGCGTCGATCCGCTGAAGATGGCGCTAATTCAACGGTCATAAAAGTTCGGAATCAAGACGTTGATGCACATCAATGTAGAATATTGCAACTCTGTCAAATCGATCAAAAACATCTGCAAATACGTAAATAAAGGCAGTGATATAGCAGTTTTCGGAGTGGTTATCAGAGAATAGATGAAATTCAGCAATACCAAATGGGCCGTTATATAAGCAGCAATGAAGCGGTATGGCGCATTTTATCGTTCCCAATACATGACCGGCATCCCGTTGTTCTTCATTTGACAGTTCATCTCGAAAATGGTCAACGCGTTTATTTCACTGCAGACAATGTACAACAGAGCGCAGCACGACCACCGCGGACAACACTAACTACCTTTTTCGAGTTGTGTGAAAACAATGAATTTGCAAGAACATCGCTATATTCCGAAATACCACAATATTTCACTTGCGATCCATCATCGAAAACATTTCAACGACGAAAGCAAGGGGAGCGTGTTGACGGTTATCCAAATGTCCGTAAAACCGATGCCATAGGACGCATTTACACCATCCATCCGAACAACGCCGAATGTTTATATTTGCGTCTACTATTAGTCAACGTGCGCGGACCAAGATCATTTGATGATTTGAAAACTGTTAACGGTCAGTTGTGTGCGACGTATCGTGAAGCATGTCAGCGATTGCATTTGTTAGAAGATGATATGCATTGGGACACCGCACTTCATGACGCATCACTCACATCTCATCCAAAACAAATACGCGTACTATTCGTCATAATAATATCTACATGCCTTCCGTCAAATCCGCAAGAACTGTGGAATAAGTACAAAGCCTGCATGACCGAGGACTCATTAATTATGGCGCGTAATCGAGCAGACTTGCTATATACATACATTACAAATGTATAATGATGCTTTGATATTGGTTGAAGATCTGTGCCTTACAATTGCGAATAAGGCATTAGCGCAACTTGGCATAACTGCGCCCAATCGTTCAGTGATGGATATGCTTGACCATGAGCTTCAACGTGAACAACAATACGATTGCAATGAATTGCGTGCTTTCATACAAGCTATCATTACCAAATTGAATATTCAGCAGAAAAATGCTTATGATAAGATTAAACGAGCGGTTGACAATAACGCCGGTGGATTCTACTTTCCGGATGCGCCCGGTGGTACAGGGAAAACGTTTGTGATCTCTTTGATTCTTGCAACTATACGGTCACAGCAGAAAATTGCGCTGGCAATTGCTTCGTCAGGCATCGCTGCTACTCTACTTGATGGCGGCCGAACAGCACATTCTGCATTGAAATTACCGTTGAACATCCAAGTCGTTGAAACACCAACGTGCAACATATCGAGGAATTCAGCAATGGCAAAAGTATTGCGAGGAGCTGGAATAGTTCTATGGGATGAGTGCCCAATGGCTAACAAAAAGTCATTACAAGCATTCAATAGAACAATGCAAGATTTACGACAAAAGCAACAACTTTTTGGTGGAGCATTAGTCTTATTATCCGGCGATTTTTGGCAAACTTTGCCAGTCATTCCTCGATCAACTCCTGCCGACGAAATAAACGCATGTTTAAAATCGTCAGTTTTATGGAGACATGTTCAAAGGCTGACTCTTGCCATCAACATGCGAGTCCAATTGCAAAATGATCGATCCGTAGCGGCGTTTTCGAAGCAGTTGTTGGACATTGGCGAAGGCAAAATACCAATCGATGATACCAGTTTGATCACATTGCCGAACAACTTAGGTACACTTTTACAATCGAAAGAAGAATTGATTGAAAGTGTATTTCCGAATATTGTTGTACACGTCAACGAAATCAATTTTGCCATTCACGAAAAACTGCCAGGTGAAGCTACAACATATACATCGATTGAATAGTGTTTTGAATCAAGATGAAGTAGTCAATTATCCAACTGAATTCTTTGGATCCCCCCGGTCTGCCACCGCATCGTTTGGTCCTGAAAGTCGGTTCACCCATTATACTTCTACGAAATCTAAAGCCACCGACTTTGTGTAATGGCACAAGACTTTCAGTCAAAAAATTGTGCCAAATTTGGTTGAAGCAACAATACTAAATGGCAAGGAGCAGGTGAAGTTGTACTCTTACCACGCATTCCCATGATTCCAACGGACATGCCGTTTGAATTTAGCGCTTGCAGTTCCCAGTACGTCTTGCCTTTGCGATGAATATCAACAAATCGCAAGGGCAAACGTTTCAAGTGTGCGACGTCAATTTGGAAGAACCGTGGTTCTCCCACGGCCAATTGTTCGTCACATGCTCGAGAGTAGGAACACCAAGGTGCTTATTCATTTACGCGCCAGGTGGACAAACCAAAAATGTTGTATACCAATATGTTTTACAAATGTTTTATAAATAAGTAACAGTTTTACAACAATAAATAAAACACAAAGTAAAAACCCTTAAGAGTTTTAATCGATTTAGGTGTAGCGAAGTGCACAGGCTAACAGCTAGTAGTTGTGTAAATTTCATGTTACGTTACATGACAAAGATCGTCTTTGCGTAAAACATAAATAGTTTCCAAACAACAACTGATTTTGAACAACCTTCACGAAATTCATCTTGATCCGTGAACTCGATTGGATTCACCATACTATCGATAAGAACTGGTACTTGATAAAGCTTCATCGCCCATAACTAAATCGATGCACTGTTGCTGAGATAATCCACGTTGAAAATTGTAAAAATAATTGTGCAATCTATTCCATTTTTTGGCCAAAATGAACATTTTAATTTACAGTAAACTACACAAATAGCCCGTGCGATTCTGTAACTTGAGACATTCTCGAGTCTCTAAATTTGAGATTTTAAGTTAGAGACAATTTTTGAGACTTGAGATGATATTGCTATTCTGTAAGTGACAGTCACAAAATCTATTACATTTCATTATTCAGAGATGTTTTTACACTTGAATGAAAATAAATATGTCGATAACAAATATTAAATTTCTTATAACATGGTCAAAAAACATAATTATCAATAAAAATAAAAATATATGTTGACTTTGTTTCATAATATTTACGAAATTTATGTAAAATTGATTTATTTTTCATCTTTTCGTGTTTGAGTTGCTTACAAAATATAAAGAAACGACAATCGATTAATATCTATGATGATCTCTATTCAGAATATTCAAAATGGCAGACAAGAGCTCTTTTTAGTTTTGTGACCTGCTAACTACCAGGTCTCAATATTTTGAGACTAACGCTAGGATGGAGTCATGTCACGCAAGTGAGGAAAGTTCTCTGATCGCCATTCACTTGGGAGTGGCCAGAAACGATTCATTTACATATGACTCAAGCAGCTCACGACTTCCGGTCTTTGACCAAGTATCCTCTGGGTAGCCTAAGAACATCCGTTTGAAGGCGAGCTAAATTGAGAAGGCGAAACATTCCCTGCATAGGGTTGTGCGCTGGGTTTGGGACCCGCCACGTAAAAAACACCCCCAATGAAAAGGAACAACAAGCCTCGGATGAGTGACCCCTCTTTTGATGACGACCATGGCAAACGAAATAAGGACTACGAATTTAGGGCATGCACCTGGAATGTCCGGTTCCTTAATTGGGAAGGTGCCGCTGCCCAGCTGGTTGATGTCCTCGTGAAAATAAGGCTGACATCACCGCCGTCCAAGAAATGCGATGGACGGGACAAGGACAGAGACAAGTAGGTCCTTGTGACATTTACTACAGTGGCCATATAAAGGAGCGCAAGTTTGGTGTTGGATTCGTGGTGGGAGAGAGACTCCGTCGCCGAGTACTATCATTCACTGCGGTGAATGAACGTCTAGCCACAATCCGCATCAAAGCGAGGTTCTTCAACATATCGCTGATTTGCGCCCACGCCCCGACGGAAGAGAAGGACGGTGTGACCAAAGATGCTTTTATGAGTGCTTGGAGCGCACTTATGAGAGATGCCCCCGCCACGATGTCAAAATCGTGCTTGGCGACTTTAACGCCAGGGTGGGCAAAGAAGGTATCTTTGGCACTACGGTCGGTAAATTCAGCCTCCACGACGAAACATCCCCAAATGGGTTGAGGCTGATCGACTTCGCCGGGGCCCGAAATATGGTTATCTGTAGTACTAGATTCCAGCATAAGAAGATACATCAAGCTACCTGGCTGTCTCCGGATCGAAAAACCACCAACCAGATCGATCATGTTGTGATAGACGGAAGACACGTCTCCAGTGTTTTAGATGTGCGTGCGCTCCGAGGTCCTAACATCGACTCGGACCACTATATTGTTGCAGCCAAAATTCGCACCCGCCTCTGTGCAGCAAAAAACGCACGCCAACAAACACAAGGAAGGTTCGACGTCGAGAAGCTGCAATCACAACAGACAGCCGACCGTTTTTCTACTCGGCTTGCACTCCTGCTCTCTGAGAGCACTCATCAACAACTCGGTATAAGGGAACTGTGGGACGGCATTTCAAACTCCTTACGTACAGCTGCAACCGAAACCATTGGTTTTCGGAAAGTGCAAAAGAACAGCTGGTACGACGAGGAGTGCCGTGTCGCAGCGGAGAGAAAACAGGCTGCCTACCACGCAACGTTACGATCGACCACAACACGTGCGGGATGGGATAGATACCGAGAGTTGAAGAGGGCAGCGAGACTCATTTGCAGACAGAAAAAGAAAGAGGCCGAAATGCGTAAGTACGAAGAGCTTGATAAGCTGGCCGACAGGGGTAATGCTCGAAAATTCTACGAAAAAATGCGGCGGCTTACAGAAGGTTTCAAGACCGGAGCATACTCTTGTAGAACCCCCAAAGGTGATCTAGTTACCGATGCCCAGAGCATACTTAAATTATGGAGGGAACACTTCTCCAGCCTGCTGAATGGCAGTGAAAGCACAACACCGGGAGAAGGCGAACCCGATTCCCCAATCGATGACGATGGAGCAGACGTTCCATTACCCGACCATGAAGAAGTTCGAATAGCAATTACCCGCCTGAAGAACAACAAAGCGGCAGGGGCCGATGGATTGCCGGCCGAGCTATTCAAACACGGCGACGAAGAACTGATAAGGAGCATGCATCAGCTTCTTTATAAAATATGGTCGGACGAAAGCATGCCCAACGACTGGAATTTAAGTGTGCTATGCCCAATCCATAAAAAAGGAGACCCCACAATCTGCGCCAACTACCGTGGGATTAGCCTCCTCAACATCGCATATAAGGTTCTATCGAGCGTATTGTGTGAAAGATTAAAGCCCACCGTCAACGAACTGATTGGACCTTATCAGTGTGGCTTTAGACCTGGCAAATCAACAACCGACGTTGAGCGGCACCAAAAGCTCCGTCAGGATCGGGAAGAACCTCTCCGAGCCGTTCGATACCAAACGAGGTTTCAGACAAGGCGACTCCCTATCGTGCGACTTTTTCAATCTGCTGCTGGAGAAAATAGTTCGAGCTGCAGAACTTAATCGAGCAGGTACAATCTTTTATAACAGTGTACAGCTGCTGGCGTATGCCGATGATATTGATATCATCGGTCTCAACACCCGCGCCGTTAGTTCTGCTTTCTCCAGGCTGGACAAGGAAGCAAAAGAAATGGGTCTGGCAGTGAAGGAGGGCAAGACGAAATATCTCCTGTCATCAAACAAACAGTCGTCGCACTCGCGACTTGGCACTCACGTCACTGTTGACAGTCATAACTTTGAAGTTGTAGATAATTTCGTCTATCTTGGAACCAGCGTAAACACCACCAACAATGTCAGCCTAGAAATCCAACGCAGGATAACTCTTGCCAACAGGTGCTACTTCGGACTGAGTAGGCAATTGAGAAGCAAAGTCCTCTCTCGACAGACAAAAACCAAACTCTATAAGTCACTCATAATTCCCGTCCTGCTATATGGTGCAGAGGCTTGGACGATGTCAACAGCGGATGAGTCGACGTTGCGAGTTTTTGAGAGAAAAATTCTGCGAAAGATTTATGGTCCTTTGCGCGTTGGCCACGGCGAATATCGCATTCGATGGAACGATGAGCTGTACGAGATATACGACGACATTGACATAGTTCAGCGAATTAAAAGACAGCGGCTACGCTGGCTAGGTCATGTTGTCCGGATGGATGAAAACACTCCAGCTCTGAAAGTATTCGACGCAGTACCCGCCGGGGGAAGCAGAGGAAGAGGAAGACCTCCACTCCGTTGGAAAGACCAAGTGGAGAAGGACCTGGCTTCGCTTGGAATATCCAATTGGCGCCACGTAGCGAAAAGAAGAAACGACTGGCGCGCGATTGTTAACTCGGCTATAATAGCGTAAGCGGTGTCTACGCCAATTAAGAAGAAGAACGCTAGAGACTATTTAGTGAATAGTTAATAGTCTCAATTTGAGACTTTGCCTCAAAATGTCTCAAATAGAGACTAGAGACTGGTTACAGAATCCCGCTATAACGCTAGAGACTGTTTAGTGAATAGTAACTAGTCTTAAATTGAGACTTTGCCTCAAAATGTCTCAAATAGAGACTAGAGACTGCTTACAGAATCCCGCTAAGCGTGTAAACAACACAAATAGCGCTCGTATGTCAAAACCTCAGTATATACTCGTACAGTATTAAACCTTTGCTTTGTTTACATCAGGGATGGGCACATTTTTAGCCCGCAAAGTTAGCAAAGTGCGCACCGGGCTAGATGAGGGGAATATCAGTTTACGGAGAGAAGGGCATAACAAGTTGCGACAAAAATCAATCACATTCCATCGTAACTTAATGTTCATCGCAGAGTGGTTGCGGCAATACTGACATTGTACACAAATTAAAGAGCGGAAGTTTACTTCATATCGGAATTGTACAGTTGTGTGAACAAAAAGAGGTAAACATAATTTGCAGGGTTTAGAGTTTCGCATTAAAATTTGTTTTTATTTACCTTTGCATGGTGGGAAATTCTCATCACTGTTAGGAAAAAATATATAAGTTATACTTGTATCTAAAACCAATTTTATTTAATAAGAAAACAGCACATTTTAAAACTTCACACCACCTATATTTGTTCCTATTTTGTTCACACCACTGTACATGTGATAGATCAGTTAATGGTGGTGATGCCAGTTGTAAAAATTCATTTTAGATACAATTGGGCAAACTTTTCTCAAGTTGTGGGCTTTTATACGTACATATGTATATCTGCATAAATACAAAAGAAAAGATACTTGTGACCGTTATATTTACATATTGTGTTTAAACATATTGCAGTTCCATTTAATGAAAATGCTTATATAAATATATGATTTGTGATATTTTCAGTTTGGTTGTTTTATCAAAATCAAAGAATTGAGGTTTTTTTTCTATAATTGTTTTATTAAATTTTAAAAATCTAAGTTGCCTCTGGAAATGTATTAAAATAATAATATGCGCTATAGAATTGGAACACATATTTTCAAAAATATAAGAAATCATCAAATAAAAATATACAATATTTGCGCGGTATGGCATTATTGATTGAGAGTGGCTAAGCACACAAATAGAATACAAACGCTAATGGCAAAAACATCTTCTCACTTCGCCACGAGCGGCAAGCGTTTTGTTCTCGTTTTCATTCGAACAATGTTGTCATTACTTAATACGTATATGTAGTTTTGTACACATCTAAGTTTGCAATTATAATTTTTCATAATAAAAAATATCAAAACTGAAATCAAACTATTAAAACTAGGGGTAAAATTTAGAATAGCATCCCCGGATTTCGCGGATGAAATGGGTATCACTGGAAAGGTGACGTTCTCCAGATCACGAAAATATATATGTATAGTTGCCGCCGACTTATAGTTTTAAAGATACTTGCATTTAAAGCTGAAAAATTTACAACTTTTACATTGATAATTTGTATATTGCGAATAACTTTTTCACTTATATTATGCACTTTTCACTTACTAACACTTCACTGTAACGTTTCTGTATATTAATTTTTTTAATATTTGTTGTAAATAAAGCTTTATTTTAATTATTTTATTTTAGTTAAATTCTCTGCATTTGCACAATAAGAAAAATGCTGCCATGGTTATTTTTTTCCGCGCCGCGCTTCAAAAAAAATAACCATGGCAGCACTCATATGTGTTGAAAGAAACAGTGGTTCATAAACTGAAGTTATTATTGAAATTACTTTTTACAAGGAAGTTTAAAGAAATAACTTGGTTTGAAACTTTTTGCTTCGAAAATTATATATTAAATAAGAAGTAGGTTATCTGATTTAAATTTTGGTACTTGGTACAATAATGCGTGGAGCTATAGCAAATGACATTAAAACAAACATATAATTTATTATTTCAAATAAACAAAATTAAATGCTGATATAAAGACATATTAAAAAAATGATTACTAAAATCAAATATTTTTTATACTTTTTGTTATTTGTCTTATATTTTATAAATTTATAGTAGTTATAAAGAAACTTAAAATTGTTAGGCAATTTTACTGTTATTACCCACAGTGCAACTTCCCATATACATATGCGTGCGCTCTCATTTGTAAACATGGTGTGGTAAAATACGTTGCTCTTACTTCCCTCTTCATGTTTGCCCGCGATGATCCCCTCACCTGGCCCTCAAAATGTGCAGTCGTGCCCGCACCATGGATAACATGATACGTAACTTTAGCATTGGCTCTCTTTTTCTGTCAAACGCGTTCCCTGATTATTTGACAGCGATGGAGTTCAGGGAATTTTTGACAGTTGATTTCAGAAAAGGCGGGATGCCAGAAATAAACCGCTATAATTAACTGACAAAATCAGTGTGAAACAGAATTTCATAGAAGTGGTTGCATATTTGGAAAAGAAAATTTGTATGTGTTCTGTGTATTTATGATTTTGCATTTTGATATTTATATATGTATTTTCAAAGTTAATAATTAAGTATTTCCGTATAATTTAGTGAAAATGCCAAAAGTGAGGAAGTGTGTAGTTGGATGCGAGGGCGGAGAGCATATTTTCAACTTTCCTTCTAAGGAAAAGGATAAAGACAGGTTAGTCCAAAAGTTAAAAACTACGAGTATTTGTATATAGTATTTTTTAAATTTAAACTTTGTGCATGATATTTTATAGAGTTAATATAGTAGTTCTTAAAAATATGTAATTTACTAATCTAAGTACATATTGTAATATTATATTTGTAATTAAATTCTACTGCGTATGTTAAATAAAAGTAAATATTTTATTGTATCACAATATTGATTGTAGTACAGGGTGTAGAAATAATTTAAAAAATTATAGTATTTTGGTAGGAAAATTATAATTAGAATAGTATATGTATATATTACGTGTAGTATTTAAAAATAAATAATAGTTTAATAAGTAGAAAAGTAGAATAGTTTAATATTTGCTTCAATTAAAATAACTATAAATAAGATTTTGGTTGTAAGGTGTAGGGTTTCTTTGTTTGTATTTTTACTAGATATTTAATTTGGCTCAATCGGTTGGGTGTAGGAGACACCAAAATTAAACATCTGTTTGCCTGTGATCGGCACTTTTCCTTAACTATGAAGTTGAGAAAAAAGCTAAGGCTTAATGCTGTTCCGGACACACATTTGCCAAATGCACCGGAACCTAGTTTTAATAATAAAAATGTTTTCAGTTCCAATTCGATAATTGAAATGGGAACGGAAGATTTTTCTTTTTTAAATAATGATACCGAATCAGGATTGCTTGATAACGGTAATAATTTGATGCTATTAGCATCCGTGGCAAAAGAAGCCCAGGAGGAAGTAGGGTTTTTAGGGATAGCTAATTCCAGGGAAATAGGTAGTCAAACAAATTTAAGTTTAGTATCAGGAGCTCTTAGGGAACAAAAATTGGTGGAGGAAAATTTATGTTTGAAAAATAAATTAGAAGAGAAAGAAAGTTAGAAGATTTAGCAAAGAAATATAGAAGAGTAAAGAAGGAATTAAAGGAGAAAGAGGAAGGTTTTGATTTAATAGGCCACTTTAATAGTAATTTTCCTCCACAGATAAGCGCCATAGTGCGCAATAGTATAAAAAATTTCAACCGAAATCCCAATGGTCGCAGATACGACCGCTATTTTAAAACACTGGCTTTAGGCGTATACTTTTTATCACCTTTAGCTTACAGACACCTTAAGCCAATCCTTAGGTTTCCGGATGAGAGAACTCTGGACGAGTTTGTTTCGGAATGGCCCCGCGATCCAGGATGTAAAAGCAGTAGTATTAGATGTTTAGAGTTGAGAAGTCGGGGATTTAGTAAGGAACAAAAATTCGTGTCTATTTTGTGTGACTAAATGGCACTTAAGAGTCATATGCAATATTTATCTAAATTTGATAAAATTGTAGGAGTTGAGGATTACGGCGATGAAAATCGCACTTGTAGAATAGGTAATAGTGCGATGACTCTGATGGTCCAAGGTATTGGTGGAACACCTTGGTCTCACCCCCTATCGTATTTCATTGTCCATGGTTCCTGTAAAGGTGATGTAGCCAAAAAATACATTTTTGAGGCCATTACCCAGCTACAAAACATAGGTCTTAATCCATGCCATTGTGTTTGTGATCAGGGTTCTAACTTTCTCAATTTAGCTAGGGTCTTAGGGGTTTGCGAAGAGCGCCCATACTTCAATGTAAATGGCAAAGAGGTGTTCTTTTTTAATGATTGTCCCCACCTTTTAAAAAATACCAGAAATTGTCTCGAAAACTGTAAAAATAAAGTATCTTTTAAATCGCGTCCGATAAGTTGGTCCGATATAGTGCACTTTTATAATAAAGATTCGCAAAATCACATTCGCTGTCCACCGAAACTGCCTGATGCTCATATTGAGCCAAATAATTTTCAGAAACTGAGTGTCAAACTTGCTAGTCAAGTGTTCAGTGACACAGTCGCTTCCGGAATATTATCGATTTATAGTTCCGGTCATTTGACTTGTCCCTCAAATAGTTATTGTAATACGGCAGAATATATTTTATTTATTAATAAATTATTTGATATATTTAATAGTAGTAATTTGAAGCTATTTTGCCCAACAAAAAAGTTTTTTCGGCAACACCCGAGCAGTTGCAATTTTTAGATGAGGCTCTTAAACTTTTAAAGACGATTAGGGTTAACGATGACACCGGGGCTGACATCACTTCATCTTTCAACTACCTTAAGGGTTGGATCCTTAATATAAATAGTTTAAAACGATTGTGGCGATTTTTGTCACGCTCAGGTTTTCAACATGTACAGACGAGACGATTATGTCAGGACAACCTAGAAAATTATTTTGGACAAATCAGAAGGGGCGGTGGCAGATGTGTAAGGATAACACCTTATATGTTCTGCAATTTGTTTAGAAAATCATGGGGGTTGCGTTACGCCAACTTGGTAACCAACGGAAACTGCGAACCGACAGCTCCCAACGAAAGCTTTTCTCCTAACATTTCGAATGAAATAATAGAAAGTGTGTGTAATGACCGTTTAATGCAGGACTTATCGTGGCAAGAGTTCCAGGGACTTCCACGACCTGAACATTCGTTCAATAGGCTAGGATTAGACAGCAACTTCGAGGTAGATGATGTTGAGGTAGATTTTTTTAGAGACAATGCATTTGCATATGTTAGTGGCTATTTTTATTTAAAAATATTTAGGGCACACACTTGCTCTCAACCCTTACCTTATTTAGGAGATGAGTTTTCAGTCGAATATCTCTTTACGCAAGAAAGGCAAATTGACAGATGCAATTTAATTAAGCCGCCTCAGGGATTTTTAGATTACTTAAAAGAAATAGCAACAATTTTTATTAGGGAATTTGATTGTATTTGTCACAGGATAGGCGTAGGGCAGTTATTATTCGATAAAATGAAGCATGTCAGCCCTTATAAATGTTGTAATAAAAGCGACAGTAATGCTAATCTAGCATTATATATTAGGATTCGTATATTTTTCGCCCTTAAGTTTTTCAATAGGAACCTTAGTAGACCTAACTATAAAACAAAAATATTATGTGTTTCACATATGTAATATTTTTAGAAAAAATAGCTTCAAAATTGACACATAAATATAATATTTTCGAGATAATTTTATATTCTAATTTTTCTTCGGCTTCTTGTTTCGTCTTTTTAATTATATTTTGTTATTTAAAACTGGGTTCTGGGAAACTTTGGCATTGTGTATATGTATATTTATGTAAATATTATTTTAAGTTATATCAATTAAGTATATATGTATATGTATTGAATACATATATCTTCAATTTGTGATATTTTTAAATGAATTGTTTTGTTTTTGTGTTCATTTATTATTTTAAATTGTTACATTAGTTATAAGAAATGTATTTATTTATCTACGTACATATTAGTACTATGTAGCATACATATTGTGATATTTTTTATGAATTGTTTTGGTTTCTGATGTTTATATATATTCTTTTAATTTCTTAACTATGTATTTATTTTTAATATGTACATATATATATATTTTTCTGTTGTATATGGGTGATATAGGCCTATTGGGGAACCGAGCACCCAAAAATAATATCGGTAACGCGCTATTTGCATACCTCAGTGGTAGTGTGGAAATTGCAAAATGCCCAAAAGTAGTTTATAAAATGCCCAATCTAATATTTTTCAGCAGTGGCATCATTGGCAAATGTTATAAAAAATGCCACTGAGGGCTAATATGCCCATCCCTGGTTTACATTATTATACGCAACTCTAAAAAATCTTAGGGTGTTGTGTAACACAGTTTTTGCTACTTTCATGGTAATCAGGGTGTTGTATTAGCATTTAAGCTACATATAAATTTTAAAGAAAAAGAGGGGGGGGTTTACGAAAAGTTTTATTACTCAACGTATTTTTAATATAGCAGTTCCCTCGCGAAAATACAGTTATTATAGTACACGTTTTGTCTTGTCTAGTTGAATTGCTGAAAAGAATGAGTTAATTATGCAACTTGACAAATAATTATGCACGTGATAATGAGGACCTTGTAAAGTTGACCATGTACTAACTAAAATAGTGTGCAGGGGCAGGTTATAGTGCGCATAGGTGCATAATAATGCGCATGATAAATTACTAAAAAAGAACATGTTGATGAATATTTTCGCAACCAAGCTTCTTTCGTAATATTATTTCAAACGTCATTAAACTATATATGTATACTCGTATATACATTCTTTTGGGAATGTTTTCAAGATTTTACGCATATTGGCGTTATTGCCTGTTTCAATAGCATCACCGGAAAGAAGTTTTTCAAGTTTAAAGAGGATTAAAAACTATTTACGAAATACGACAGGTCAAGATAGGCTCAATGGTCTAGCATCAATGAATATTCATAGGGATATTGATCTTTCAGTTGATGAAATACTAGAAGAATTCTTTCAAAAACCAAGGAAAATATAACACGGAATATGAGATCCCGCGTAATCCTCAATTAATCACTGAGCTTCAGCGATACTGCTTGTACAAATGTAGAGAAAGTTCGAATTACGAGTATATGAATAACAACAAAAATCTTGTAACTTATTAAAATCTATATAAATAAAAATGAATCGCCAAAATGTATGTACGCTCATAACTTTCATAAGACTGAACCAAATTTGATAATTTTTTAAAATGTTCGTTGAGGTTCAGAGATAGTTTCTGCGGAGAAAATGCGCATAATTGCCGGAAAACCCCTAAAAACAGCTCTTTTCTTTTTCTCATACAATCGAATAAATGTGTGTTCGTTAGTAACGCTAAGAGAAAGGCAGAACCAATATTGATGAAATTTTAAAGAGAATGTTCTGTGTGAATCGGGGAAGGTTTAGAAATAAAAAACCTGTGTGCTTTTCGTGAGTCGGAAAATTGGATTATTCCAAAAAGTTAATTTTTTCCATACAATTTTTTTTTCAATTTATTTGTTTTGTTTTTCAATTATTTGAATAGTTCAAATTTATCGTTTGCTTCAAAAATTTTTGAAAATTATTCAATGAAAATGTTATGTGCGTTGCACATAAAGTGATCAATTACAAGTTGAAATTTGTCACGATGCCAAGAAGAGGTCGCGCTAATATCGGTCGGCGTTCTTTTGGCATCAACATACATTAGCAGCCCAAGGCACATGACCGAGTACTCCCAGAATGCGATAACATACCTGCAGTATAATGGATCGCGGTCAATGAGCAAGCGATCGCCACGATGTCACAGCAAGACTTTTCAAGCAACAGCTTTGATGGACTTTATCTTGAAGCAACGTACATATATATGGTGCTGTTAGATGCTAGATGTACTCTGTTGAGTGGCAAAAGAAAGGTTTGCGCACGCACACATTCTTCTTTGGATAGTGGATGGTGGTTACACCAGATCAAATTGATGAAATCATTCAATCATGCGGCAATTCCTGATGCAAAGAAAGATCCAGTATTATACGAAGTGATGAAAACCAATATGGTTCATGGACCTTGCGGACACCACAATCCCACTGCGGTTTGTATGTCTGTCAATAAATGCACGAAACAGTATCCACGTACTTTTATTTTGGAAACACAAACTAGAAATGATGGATATCCACTCTATCGGCGTCGCTCACCAGAGACAATGGCAGTACATTTAGCATTCAATTTAGAGGCGTAAGTATCGAAGTTGACAACACATGGATCGTACCATATTCCCCACTGTTGCAGTTTGGTGTAATCGATAAAATACGTTTATAAGTACGTCACCAAAGGAAGCAACATGGCGGTTATTGGTCTTGAACAATATGGTCGATACTTGAACTGCACTAAATCGCTTTGTAGGACATGTACTTTTGCAATTCAAGAACGTTTTCCGACTGTTGTGCGTCTCGCAGTTAATTTGGAGAATGGCCAAAGACTGTATTTCAACCCAGAGAATACAGTACAGCCAGTGGAAACATCGCCAGCAACAAAATTAACATTGACGAGTTTTTTCTCAACTTTCGTCAGTGATGCGTTTGTGAGAACATTGCTGTATTCGGAAATACCTTGATATTATACATGGAATGCATCGTCGAATAGTTGCGCAGAAAGCAAGGCCAACCAGTAGATTGACATCCAGGTGTCTTATCAACGAATGCATTAGGACGAATTTACACAATCCACCCGAAAAACGACGATTGTTTCTACCCTCGGATGCTATTGATTAATGTACGCGGTTCAACTTTATTTGAGTCATTGCTTACTGTGAATGGTTCGATGTGTGCAAGTTTTGGAGAAGTAAGCCTGCAATTACAAATGCTGGAACACACTAATCACTGGAATGAAAATGAAGTTCGCATCCTTTTCGATATAAACATCGACATTGCCAAAGACATTTTACATCGTCTTCGCTAAAAATTGGAAATGGTACAATTTCGGTTGATACTTCCGGTGGTTCGATAGCAATTCCATCTTCCCTTTATCAATTCACGAAAGATGCACTCATCACAAATGTTCGAACATTGGCCAAATCATCGTAACTACGATTCCCTAAGTGCACGCGCAATGTTAGCTGCCAAAAATAGTGATGTTGTTGACTTCAACTGG
Source organism: Bactrocera dorsalis (assembly GCF_023373825.1). NCBI lineage: Eukaryota > Metazoa > Arthropoda > Insecta > Diptera > Tephritidae > Bactrocera > Bactrocera dorsalis. Next base: position 18,577,128 of record NC_064308.1, on the reverse strand, counting down.
AAGATTCAAAGTAAAATTCCGGGAGACTTGCGCTCATACAAATTTAGTTCGAAGACTTAATTACTAAATTTAAAACCACCGGTATTTAAAATAGCAATCGCTAGGCAAATGTTTAACAAAATACAAGGTCTGTCGCAAACGAAACAGGACTGTTAAAAAAAAAAACAAAAAAATAATATTTTCAAAAGTTATATTTTTTTAGTCAAAGTAGTTTCCTTGTGCTTCGATACAGCGTTTAGCCAATTAGCATTTCAAATGTGTTGAAGTCATTTTTTGGAATGCTCTTGAGAATATCGGTCGTCGCCTTTTGGATAGCTGAAATGTCCTGAAATCAGTGACCTTTCATGGGCAAATGAAGTCTTCCAAATAGGTAAAAATCACAGGGTGCCAGATCAGGTGAGTAGGATGAGTGATTAATGGTTAATATGGAGTTTTTTTTTATCAAAAAATCAGTGACAAGCGTCGACCGATGACACGGCGCATTATCTTGCAACATGCGCCAGGACCCTGCCTCACGGTATTGTGGTCGAGCACGACGAATGCGTGACAAAAGACGCTTCATAACACCAAGATAAAACACAGCATTAATCGTTTGGACAGGCCTTTATTTTTGACTTCTGAAGACGACTTTTTTTCGGTCCTCACGACCTTCTAGGAATCGCTTAAACCACTCATGCACATTACTACGGGATGGGCACTGATCACCATAAACTTTTTTCATCATTTAAAATGTTTCAGTAAACGTTTTCCCAATTTAAAAAAAAAATAATGTTTTCTCTTTGTTCAAAATGCATTTTACGACCGATGACCAAAAGCTGCTGTCACTTTTTGATCGATAACATCAATTGTAGTTATCCAATTGTCTTAAAATTTTTACGAAATGTCAACAAGAGATCAAACTTTTTATTTTCTATACCCACCAATAGGTGGCGCCACCAGAAACTGTTATATTTAAAAAGTTCTGTTTCTTTTGCGACAGACCTTGTATGTAGTTTGATTATTGTGAATGCATGGGGAAAACAGTTCACAAAACTTGTATAGTGAAAACGCAAAGCAGATTAATGGCCAATTCACATAGAATTTTTGCTTCACTTTGAGTTAGATATTTGCTTTGACAGCAAAGTTCGATGTACCCTTTTGCATTATATGTGAAAGTATAAAAAGTTTCGACGGAACATTCGCAATATTTTTTTTGGAAAACATGCTAAAAGCAAAGCGTTCAATGTGAAATATCCTTTGTTTTATGCACTACGTTGATTCAATATGAGCTATCAGAAAGTTGTATGTAAATTTGCCTTGATCGTAATGAGCGATGTTCAGACGATAACTTTTTTTGCCGCCCAAACCGGTTTTCATAGGCGAGATGATGAAAGACGAAGAGCCCGTGTCGCTCGTGCTCGGGTGGCACGCTTTGTGTTATTCTCCGGAACAGCTTGCTGCAATTCGGCATTCCTTTTCATTGTGAAATTTTTTTTTATGTTTACAACAGCGATCGGTTTGAAAGAAATATTTAAATTGGGGAATTTAAATCTTATTCAGTGATGTTGTGGAATCCAAGACAGAATTGCTTAGCTGTCAGAATTGCAAACCAATTCTGATTTTCAATGGTGTCACATAATCTGTTTGAATTTTCGCCTTTTCGAACATACGCAAAACCCATATTCGGATCAGCTGTTTACTAATGTGACAAAACTTTCAAATGAATACATTTGGAAGCAATCCTATTAAAATTTTTAATGAGTTGCGAATTAAAAAAGGTTTTTAAGAGATGCCATTTACAGAATGAATAAAGACGCATTTGTGTGTTAAATTACGTTTATTACGTTTTATAAATCCAATATACTTAAATATCCGTATTTTTTTCAAAAAACTCAATAATTAAGACATTTCGTGTTTTATACTTATGTTTTCCCCTATAAAAATAAAGATAAATTAATTCGAAATATTAAAATAACTTGATTTCTAACACTCATTTCAAATCTGTGACCGACTATCTTCTTGCTTTGTTTCTGATAACAAAACCGATAAAATTGGTTTCCGTGACACCCAAAAATTTTGTTTCGAATATCAAACCAATAATATCTGAATTCATGGCATCTATGTACTACTTTTTTGATCGGTTTCAATTCTGATTCCGACAATTATCAGATTCCACAACACCCTTGATGACTCCCTTCTTTCGTATATGAAATTATGTGATTTGAAATGAAAAGAAAGTTAAATTAATTATTTCATTTTCAATGTAACGCAGCTTGATAAACAACATTTTTGGTTTCTGTTCCGGTGTACAGAAAAGACGGTTTTCCATTTCGTGAGTACGCCACGTATATCTGGCTGTGTGAAAAACATAGCATTTCCAAATTTATGCCACACACTATGCGACTACCCTTGTGTCCTGTTGATTGTCATCTGAAAGGCACAACAAGTTGAAACGGAATACGTTTGAACTGAAATGTCAAATCGTTAAAACTCAAAGGAATTCGTAGAACCAACATTCTGCCTCCTTGTATTCGATAGGTGCGTCACAATCAGACGGGTTCCATTACACAGTTTTGACGAAACATAACGACATCCAACGTTGAGAATCTCCAAAGCCTCTCCAATAAATTTAGAAATTCCACTGGATAATTCACGGCGTCGTCCTCATTGTCAAGACGTTCGAATGTGAATTAGACAACAGTGGCGAATATGGTACTATCCATGTGTTGTCAACTTTGATGTGTTGTTAACTTCGATATTTACGCCTCTAAATTGAATGCTAAATGTTCAGCCATTATCGTCTAGTGAGCGACGTCGATAGAGTGGATATTCATCAATTCTAGTTTGTGTTTCCGAAAGAAAAGCACTTATATTGTGTTTCGTGCATATATTGTCAGACATACAACCCGAAGTGGTTGTGGTGTCCGCAAGTTCCATGAACTATATTGGTTATCACCACTTCGTATAATACTGGATCTTTCTCTGCATCAAGAATTTTTGCAGAAATGAGTTCATCAACTAACCACCATCCACCATCCAAAGAAAAATGTGTACGTGCGGCAAACCTCTCTGTTGCCACTCAACAGAGTACATCTAGCATCTAACAGCACCACATATACGTTGCTTTAAGATAAAGTCCATCAAACATCATAGCTGTTGTTTGAAAAGTCGTAGTGTGACATCGTGACGATCGCTAGCTTATTGACCGCCATCCATAATTCCGCACGTATGTCACCGCATCCTGGGAGTACTTCTTACCTTGCTTTGATGGCAAAAAGAACGCCGATCGACATTAGGGCTACCTCTTCGTGGCTTCATGAAAAGCATAAGGTGTTTTTATTTCCAAACCTTTCTCGATCTACAACGAACAACCTCTGCAAATTTCATCAAGATTGGTGCAGCCGTTCTCTTTTTTTATTTATTTTTTACAACAAGTTGAAAATATGATATTATGTAAATGGTTGCCGCCACAGTTGATTGTCATTTGACCCTTTTTATGGCATTTCCCATCACTTTGGCCAGAACTTCCAGCGATAGGTCCTCACATTCTTGACGTTTATTGTCTTTAATAGCTGCAAGAGTCTGAGGCTTGTTGACATAAACCCGCTGCTTGAGCGTATGTTAGACGCGATTGGCGGTCAGCAGATAACACCTGATGTACCGTCTGGACTTTGTACGGAAACATCTTCAAACCTTGTTCCAAAATTCGTTGTAAACATCGTCGACTGATACCCATTTGCGTGGCACGTCGTCTGGTCGATGTCAACGACGCTTTCATGACATCCTCGGCAACAGCACAATATTCTCTGCAGAACGGCTACTCCGGGGTCTGCCACGCCTGGCAGCATCTCGTGTTGTGGCAGTCTCTTCGAGGCGAGCGGCTAAACGTCGCAGGGTTTCACCAGTAGGCGTCGGATGGCCCGATATTTTTCAATATGTTGTCGGTAAAGTTATGTTTAAGCCCTTAACAAATAACCTTTACGTAAGCAGAATTTATATCAAACTATGAATATAGTCATCAGTTGCAATATATATTTGAACGTATGCATGTACATTTACAAGGTTTGTTGAAGATGTAAGTTACTATTAAAATTGAGAAAGTTAATTCGATGTGTATGCCCTACTAATTTGTTGCAAAAGTATTATAAACTATATTCATAGTTTGATATAAATCTAAGAAATATACTAGATTATTAATATTAAATTTACTTAAATTTTAAGTTATTACAGTGGAATGGTGGAAACCCATTTAATTGTTTTTATTTCTATCATATATGGTGTATGTACATGGAAATGTTTAATATTTGTTTAGATTTTAATGATGCTTAATTGATGGATAATAAACCAGTTAGTATAGCTTGATGTTGTCATCTTCGTATTTAGCGATAGTAAATCCAGTGCGTTGCTGGGTTGCTACTTAGCTGCTCAACATTCACAAGTTGACTTAACGAACTTTGTTATTGCAAGCTTTCGCGTCAGTTACTTCAACCACCCTATTTTGCAACTCATTCGCTTAAGTCACAAAATCTGCTTTAAAAAACAATTACAATGTATTAATTGTAAAAAAGAATAAATTAACAAGAATAAATAATATGATAGGAGAAGAAATGTATAAAAAAGAAATAACTGAATTAATGAAAAGAAATGACCAGAGTAAAACATTACCCTACGTATCTACAGTAGAGGCAGAAATCAGAACAGAAACCAATAATCCTATTTGGGTCAGACAGTATCCATACCCCCAAGCGGATAGAGCATTTGTAGAAACTGAAATAAAAAAATTATTAGATAATGAAATAATACAGCCAAGCAAAAGCCCGTACAATTCACCCATATGGACAGTTTCTAAAAAAGGGAATGACGAGCAAGGCAACCCAAAAAGACGCATGGTTATTGACTTCCAGAAGTTAAATGCGCAAACAATCGCTGATAGATATCCCATTCCGGACATCACCATCATGCTCCAAAACCTAGGAGAAGCACAATACTTCACGACGTTAGATTTAGAATCAGGATTTCATCAAATTAAAATAAAAAAAGAAGACAGGGAAAAAACAGCATTTTCAATAAATAACGCCAAATACGAATTTCTACGACTACCATTTGGACTGAAAAACGCACCGTCGATCTTTCAAAGATGCGTTGACGACATCCTCAGACCATTCAAAGGAGTATGCGCATACGTGTATATAGATGATGTTCTAATATATTCAGCTAACCCTGAACAACATATGAAAGATATCACCAATATAATACACACTTTACACGCAGCCAATATGAAAATCTCGGATGAAAAGTCAAAATTTTTTCAAAGACAGACAGAATTTTTAGGACATATAATTAAAAACGGTAGAATTACAGTAGATCCAGGAAAAATAGAAGCTATAGATAGGTACAAAACCCCTACAAATTTGAAAGACTTAAGATCTTTCATGGGAATGACCTCATATTATAGAAAATTTATAAAAGGATTTGCATCCATAACGAAACCATTAACACTCTACCTACGAGGAGAGAATGGTAATATTTCAAAGAATAAAAGTAGCTCAGTACATGTAAAATTAGATGACGAAGCACTTAAAGCAGTTGAAACACTAAAAAATAAACTAAAAGAACAAATAGAATTATTCCAACCAGATTTTGGAAAAGGATTTGATTTGACTGCAGACGCAAGCAATCATGCGATTGGAGCTGTATTGTCACAAGGCAAGAAACCTATAGCATTCATTTCACGTTAATGTACGTGAACTGCGCGAACTGAACAGAGTTACTCAACAAACGAAAAAGAAATGTTAGCAATCGTTTGGGCACTCAAGAAACTTAGGAATTATCTGTATGGTCTCACTAGTAATACTACTATTTACACCGATCATCAATCCCTAATTTTTTCAATATCAGAGGACAACCCAAATTCAAAATTAAAACGATGGAAAAATTTTATAGAAGAATACGGAGCAAAAATTAAATATATTAAAGGAGATTTAAATGTAGTAGCCGACGCACTCAGCCGTCAAGTAAACGTAACAACGAACGACTCAATACACTCGCAAGAATCATCCTCGTCAATCAGAATTAAAGATGTCAGCGCTCCACTGAACCAATTTAAAACACAAATTGTGATAAAAAAATGTGAACAAAATGCATTAGAAAGAGCAACAATTTTTGCAAACCACGAGAGATTTTATGTTAATTACGTCACATCACAAGACTTGATAGATACACTAACGAAAATTATTAAACCCAATATCACGACCGCATTTCACACTACACTAGAAACCTGGTATGAAATTCATGATATTATAAACTCTTCATTTAATATAGAGAAAAAGGTTTTTTGTCAAAATCTATTAAAGGACATTACGAGTGAAGAGGATAGAGAAAATATAATTAAACATACGCATGAAAGAGCACATAGAAACGCAAAAAATAATATATTAGAGATACTAGAAACTTGCTATTGGCCAAATATAAAAAATGATGTAATCCGACTAACTAGAAATTGTAGCATTTGTAAAGAGAACAAATACGAACGCCACCCGACAAAACAAGTTTATGCAAAAACACCCATACCTGAAGGTATAGGCACACAAATACAAATGGACATATTTGAAATCGATGAAACAATGTATCTCTCATGTATAGATAGATTCTCAAAATACGCATATATGAGAAAATTAAAGGACAAAAGAGAATTCTACAAAATATTAGAGGAAGTACTCATACAAATATTCCCATTTTGTAATAAACTAATGACTGATAACGAGACTATATTTAATATCATAGCAGCAAAAGCTCTATTCCATCGGCTATATATTGAACATTCAATGACCGCAGCAAACCATTCAACATCGAACGCTCAAGTTGAACGGCTGCATTCAACCATTCTGGAAATTACTAGAATTCGCATTAAACAAAATAAATCAACTGCGACTGAAGAACTATTCAACGCAATCAAGGAATACAATAGGACAATACATTCCGTCACAAAAAGGAAACCTATCAAATTATTTTTTGAAAGGAGCAAGACTGAAGGAATAAAAGAACTGATCGAAAATAAGCAGGAGTATTTGCTATCATACCACAATAAAAAACGAACACAAAAGGAATATAAAACAGGACAAACAGTTTATGTGAAACAAACCGACGAAATAAAACAAATCCACGCTATTTGAAGAAAACCGTACAAGAGAATCGTGAGGACACAATTTTAACAACGGAGGGGAAGATCGTACACAAGGACAACCTCAGAAACAATGATGATGATAACGCTAACATTAATCCTAGCAACATCCTTAGCTCAGGAAATAACCGACCTACAAGATCGCAAGTACGTGTTAACCGAGACTGGCCCATCATTTTTGTATCAAGAACATGAGTACCTATTCCATATGACGAACTTAAGCAAAATACTTAAACCATACTACAAAATCGCCGAACATAAAGGAGAGATGCCTAGTGAAGACGCAACAGAAACAGCATTGTTCAACAGAATAGAAATCCTCAGAAAACAACTACTGAATAATGGACGAGCCAGACGCTCAAGATCTCTTGATTTCTTAGGATCGATTTTGAAATTTATCACAGGAGTCCCAGACCACGTCGACCTGATTGAAATTAAAACAATACTCAACGACATAATTGAAAATAATAACAAACAAAGACAAATTAATTCCAACTTTGAAATAATGATGAAAACATTTAATATTAAGACAATTAAACAAAAAGTTGTATTGCAGGAATTATACAAGGAGTTATTTGACTTAACTATGACAATTAATTTCGCGAAGAACGGAAATTTTTATTCAGCAGCAATAAATACGGACGAGATTGAAAGGATATTAGCAAAGGGACAAACTAGTATACCGGTTATTGACATACTCGAATATGCAGACACGCATGTAGATTAGACGACACTTTCATTGTAATTTATAAATATCCAGTCATTGAAAAGAAATGCACAACATACAAAGTTACTCCATTACCCTATCGTCAAGGCATTTTGGATATGAATAAAATCGTAAGTGAATGTGGAGATAAAATAATATTAGCATCTAAACGTAAAAGTAATTTAAGTAAATATATTTGTAAACAAGAACCTAATGACAATTGTACAATACCAATGATCAAAGGTTACGAAGCCCATTGTAATGTTATCCAAGAAAATAACGCACCTATTAAAGATTTAGGACATGGTAATGTCGTATTACAAGGAAAACATATTTTAAACGGAAAATCAATAGAAGGATTGAATTTAATACAATTTAAAGAAACAATTATTATTGACTCAGAAGTATTCCACAACCAGGAACAAGAAATTAAAGATTATATTATAGCTAATAGAAACGAAAGAATTCACATTCTTGAAATATTGAAATCAGAAAACGTATATCAATTTGACAACATTAAAAAATTAAACAAATTTTTGATACCATTTGAAGAACACCCAATCAAGAATATGTTCATAACTATAGGAGTACTTGTAGTCCTAGGATTAAGTATATTTGTAATATTCAAACTATATATATTATTTATCAAACAACTGTATATCTAAGAAACTACAACGCTACCATAGAACGTGTAGGAATGACTCATCTACTCAAGACTCAAGTATAGATCAAGAGATCTATTTTTCACAAGAGAGGGGAGAGTTAATACTTTAACCTTTAACCACAACCTTATCTTTCAGTAAACATTAAAGAAAAATCATCAAAACAACTTTATCTTAGAACAATAGAAGCGCACTATCAGTACAACAAACAATAACAACCCAAATAGTTATTTACTAGTAAACAACTAGCATCTCAATAGTATGAGCAGCGATAAGCATAGCCTATATAAGCAACTGGAACAATAGCCTCGAGGTCACTTTGCCATTATCGACTGCCGAGTAACAAGTTACCACTTGTAACACTTGTAAAGATAAGTGTAATATATTCAATATTGTAGTACATGTGTATACGTTGAAATATTATACAAATAAAGGATCAGTCAGAACCAATCTCATTGGCTGACTTAAAATTATATATTTATTTTATTCATAACGAGTAAATAAATTAACTCGAGCAACTGATTTTGATTGGAACAAATTATTGGAAGAGAGTGGAGAACGCGTTAACGACGAACCACGTCCAGGACAACTATCAACATCAACTGATGATCAACACGACAATGAAATAAAGGAAGTGGTGTTTGAGAATCGACGATTAACACTCAAATGTCTTGTTGGTATCCTTGTAATGTCGGAAGGATCAGTGAAAATGATTTTGAAAGATTATTTGAGCCTAAGGAAGTGAGAGCACGAATGGTTCCAAAATCACTGAATTTTTTCGAAAAATCGCGTTCAAGTCTGTGAAACAATACTTTCCAACTACCAGATGTCATGAAGCGATCGCTGGATTTATGCTTGCGCCCCGCAAACAGAAATTAATCGATCGAACATCGTGCCAAAAGTGAGCCGAAGCCGAAAGAACCACGTCAAAGCAGATGAAAAATCAAGGTTATGTTGACAGTTTTCTTCGATTATCGAGGTGTGTTGCACACCAGAGTTGTTGTTGTTGGTTAACGGTTATCAGTCCCCGTTAGGATGGTAAGGGTTATCCAGGTTTTCGTCGACGTCATCTAGCGGGAGGCCCAGGAAACGTGCAGTTTCGACGGAGTCGGACCACAGGGAACGGGATGTTAGACGAGTGGGATTGGCGGGGCATGCAAAGAGGTGGCCAGTGTCATGCGGAGACTCATTGCATGCAGGACATATATTGGATATGTCAGGTGGAAGTTTAACCTACTACAGTATCCAGAATGAAGCTGCACTAGGTTCACTCGCGTTCTCGCGGCAACTCGAGCTCTTCGTCTGCGATGAACGGTGATTCGACTCCAAGAACGTCATTCACTAAAAGGGAGTCGGTGAAGGTGTTGACAGCTCCACTGTGAATAGCGGTCAGTACCTGGCCGAAGTTAGTTGCCTCCGAAGTCCGGTCGGCGTATTGTTTGATGTCGTCGACGTATTTAAGGAAAGACCTCTTGATGTTCCTAGGAGGCGGTTCCGCTCCAAGGAGGTGGCTGTAGGAGATATTTCTACGAAAACATCCTAACAGGAATTGTTTGAAAAGGAGTTTATTATGTTCCTTAACTGGGAGCTTAAACGTCTCACTATGTTAGTATTCGATGTGAGTTAGAGGCATCTTGTCGTGGTCCGGATTCCAGGGTTCTGGAAGTTCATCTGCATACCACTGCATCCGGGCGGCCATATTGGTGCGGCGTAATTGAAGATCGGCCGGATCGGAATTGCCTTGTATGTTGCCAACAACGTTTTTTGTCTTTTTCCCATGTACTGCCGGCTAGCGACTTGAAGATTTTGTTGCCACTCTGTACCTTGGCGTTAACGCGGCGTATGGGGAGTGAACAAGCGTAGACTATCAAATGTTACACATAAAATCTTAGGATTATTGGCAGTCGGAATTTTGACGCCATCGACTGCAATATTAATTTACTCCTTCGTCCAGTTCGTAAGTAAGAAAACGAGAAAGGTCGGAGAGGTAGCTGTTTACTTTTGAACACATATCATCGACTCCGTCGCCCGACATCAATATCGTACAATCATCAGCGTACGAGGTTATAGAAACTCCCTCTCGTGGCTGTGTGAGTTGCGAGATGAAGAAGTTAAACAGTAGCGGAGAGAGGACAGCACCCAGTTTCTGCTCGAAATAGTACGGATGATTGTCGACCGCTCAGGTAGTTCATGGTCCACTTCTTCAGTCCTGGAGGAAGCGTAGTTTCAGTTTCAATGTCCTCTAATAGCGTTGGAGGATGAAGCCATGTGCAGAAGTTCACACAAGTGAGGAAAGTTCCATTCACTTGGGAGTGGCCAGAAACGATCCTTTTACATATGGCTATAGCAGCTCACGACTTCCGGTCTTTAACCAAGCAGCTCCTGGGTAGCCTAAGGACATCCGTTTGAAGGCGAGCTAAAGTGAGAATGCGAAACACCCCTACATAGGTTTGTGCGCTGGATTTGGGACCCGCGACGTAAAAAAACACCCCCAATTAAAACTAACAAACAGCCTCGGATGAGAGATCTCCTTTTGATGACGACCATGGTAAACGAAAAAAGAACTACGAATTAAGAGCATGCACCTGGAATGTCCGGTCCCTTTATAGGGATGTCCAGCTGGTTGATGTCCTCGTGAAAAGAAAGGCTTACATCACCGCCGTCTAAGAAATGCGATGGATGGTACAATTACTGAGACTAGTAGATCCTTGTGGCAATTACAACAGTGGCCATATAAAGGAGCGCAAGTTTGGTGTGGGATTTGTAGTGGCAAAAAGACTCCGTCGTCGAGTACTGTCTTTAACTCCGGTGAATGAACGTCTCGCATCAAAGCGAGGTTTTTCAACATATCATTGATTTGCGCCCCAAATGACTTAAGGCTGATCGACTTCGCCAGGGCCCGAAATATGGTTACCTGTAGTACTAGATTCCAGTACAAGAAAATACATCAAGCTACCTGGCTGTCTCCGGATCGAAAACCCACCAACCTAATCGATCATGTAGTGATAGACGGAAGACACATCGCCAGTGTTCTAGACGTGCATACGATCCGAGGTCTTAACATCGACTCGGAACACTATCCTGTTGTAGCCAAGATTCGCACCTGCCTCTGTGCAGCAAAAAACGCAAGTCAACAAACACAAGGAAGGTTCGACGCCGAGAAGCTGTAATCACAACAGACACCCGAACGATTTTCTACTCGGCTTGCACTTCTGCTCTCTGAGAGCACTCGTCAACAAAATTCTACGAAAAAATACCGACCGAACTGATAAGAAGCATACATCAGCTTCTTTGTAAAATACGGTCGGACGAAAGCATGCCCAACGATTGAAATTTAAGTGTGCTCTGCCCAATCTACAATGAGGAAGACCCCACAATCTGAGCCAACTACCGTGGGATAAACCTCCTCAACATCGCGTATAAGGTTCCATCGAGTGTATTGTGTGAAAGATTAAAGCCCACCGTCAACAAACTGATTGGACCTTATCAATGTGGCTTTAGACCTGGAAAATCAACAACCGACCAGATATTCACCATGCGCCAAATCTTGGAAAAAGACCCGTGAAAGGAGAATCGACACACAACACCTCAGAAAATAATTTGAGCTGCAGAACTTAATCGAGCAGGTACAATTTTTTATAAGAGTGTACAGCTGCTGCGTATGCCGCTGATATTGATATCAGCAGCCTCAACATCCGCGCCGTTAGCTCTGCTTTCTCCAGATTGGACAAGAAAGCAAGACGAAATATCTCCTGTCATCAAACAAACAGTCGTCGCACTCGCGACTTGTCTCTCACGTCACTGTTGACATAATTTCGTCTATTTAGAAAACAGTATAAACACCACCAGCAATGTCAGCCTGGAAATCAAACGCAGGATTTCCTGCCAACTGATGAGTCGACGTTGCGAGTTTTCGAGAGAAAGGTTCTGCGAAAGAATTATGGTCCTTTGCGCATTGGCCACGATGAGTCGTATGAGATATACGACAACATTGACATTAGCGAATTAAAAGTTAGCGGCTACGCTGGCTAGGTCATATTGTCCGATAGGACGAAAACACTCCAGTTCTGAAAGTATTTGACGCAGTACCCACCGGGGGAAGCAGAGGAAAAGAAAGACCTCCACTCCGTTGGAAGGACCAGGTGGAGAAAGACCTGGTTTCGCTTGGAATATCCAATTGGCGCCACGTAGCGAATATTTTTATTATTATGGCATAAGCGTTGTTTACGCCAGTAAAGAAGAAGAAGTAGCGTTGTGTGATTGACTGTGTCAAAAGCTTTTGAAGTGTCCAACGCTACGAGGATCGTTCTCTCACAGGGTAGTTTCTGGTTGAGGCCACGAACTATATTAACGTCTATGACTCTTGGTGCTGTGCACTTTTTGGAATCCATGCTGGTGGTTGGCTAGGTTCAGGTGATGAGTGAAGGTCGGGAGTAGCAAGGCCTCAAGTGTCTTCACTGCTGGGGAGAGGAGAGGACGATAGGACTTCCCTTTGTTGAGGGGTTTCCCATGTTTCAGTAATGGGACCACTCTTCCGACTCTCCACACATCGGGTATTTGAAGAGTGGTCAGCGATAGGTTGAGGACCTTGGTAAGATAGCTTACTCCCGTCGAGCCTGGATGCCTTAGCATAAGCATCTTGATTCCAGTAAGGCCAATGGGTTAGGAAGATTTCGCTTTGTTGATGACATTCTGAACCTACTCATCGATGAAATAAGTATCACGCAGTCGTTTGGCATTTTTCGCAGCCGTCGGTTAACACAATCGGCGAATCTCCTAATTGAGATCCCTTGTTCGGGGGTCTCCAGGATCGGCAGGCGTAAGGTGTCGCGCTCATTAGGTAAAACGACTGGGAAATTTGGGGGGGACTCGGGGGATGTATATAGTCAATATTTCGAGCTCGACATCGCCTGACCGGATAGCTATACCCTGACATTCTAGGGTAATATCCCTGCGGTCGATGTCTTCATCGCTTGATAATACTGCATGGTGTTGCGCAATATGAAGGCTAGGCCACCATCATTATCTCGCATGCTATCCTTACGTAAGACGTTGAAACCGGCGCAACTTAGAAGATCTGAACGGCTGTTTAGCTTCTTGGACCGCTGTTATCGATACGCGTTTCCAGTTCATAAGTGCAACTATTTCTTCGATCTTGCTCTGGAGTTCGTTGCAGCTGAATTGAAGAATGCGAGTTTGTCGGGGGTGTCCGCGGGTGTCCGTGGGTGATCCTGGGGGCGAGGGAGTAGCGTATAAGTGGTGTTTGTTGCAGCTGTAGAACCCGCAGGGGCGGTTGTCGCACTGTGATGTAGTTTGGTGACGCCACTGTTGTGTGGGGGCAGACTCCTGCAGAATGGGACAACGTACGACTCACTCCACTCACGCGTGGTGCGAAAACCTGAACACGCCAGGAAGTGACACTATCCAGTACAGGAACTACACTTGACTGATGTGACGTTCCGACGTATGACGGTCTGACACACGGAACAGACTGTGTGAGGAACCAGTCGCTCGAAGATTAGAGCGGGAAGGAAGGGTGGGGAGAGGGACAAGTCAAATTGGGAGCTATGTTGCCTGTTGTTGGCAACTCGGAGAGAGTGGTGGCGCAGCTCGCGTATTGTGTGCAGACAGTCGTAGAGACTAGCGTCGTAGTATTGCGTTGACAACTTGGGGCCACGTTACTCGTAGCCTGAGCAGATCTTAAGATGGTTCCATCCATTGCATGTGTTACACCTAACCGAGGTAGAGTTTGGATGGAGCCTTTTAATGCAGAAAAATTCCTCCGGGCCTGGGTTAGACTTAATGCCAGCACGAGTCAGGAGGATATGGAGTAGGGTGGGTCGATTCCGGATTTTTTTCGATTCGGGAATTCTAATAGTGCGGAAAAGTTGCCTTAGTACTTCCTGATTCCAATGCAACTTTTTGTTTTGAGATCGGATTGCATCTTCAACCCGAACCTCGGCCTTGAAATTTCGGAAATTCGCCTAAAATCGTGAAATTGTCTACCTAGCACCTGAAATACGCATCTCATGGCAAAATGTATAAAACAAAAGTTATTTGTCACGTCATTTGCTACCGAAATGGTATATGTGATCATGGCCGTAGGACGAACCGTTCCCGAGATACGAGCGAAAAGGCGGCGCGCCACAGCGCAAGGTCAAAATTGTTGCAGCTCTCAGCTAACCTGTATTGGTCACCCAGAACCCACCGCGTAGAGGTAGCTGCTCTTCGGGTTCCTCCAAAGCCCAACCCAACCAACCAACCATATGTCAGGCTTGTTTTAGTCTGAATCTGTGTCAAATTTATTGATAAAATCAGATTTTGTACTAAACTTTGGCACTTGTTGCCTAGATTTCAGTGTAGAGCGTATAAAAAGATCACGAGATTGGGGCCAATAACTTTAGAAGATGCCTCTGTCACCAGTTTGACGATTCTCTCGACTGCCACGGTGTGAGAGGGGAATTCACTAAATTTTCATACCTCTGCAGTGTCCCCCGACAGCCCTTTTATGAGTTCTTCGCTAGAAACTGAACAAAGAACTGGTGGAACAGTCAAGGTAATAGTCTTCCAGTTAATCATATCGTAATAAGTATTAGCTTTGAAATTCAGCTTTGGCACTTTATTACATCTAACTCTTCCATTTATGGTGTCAGACTCTGCTTCTCTGGCTGCCAGAAGACGGTCAAGGGCCAACTTTCTGACTTCTATCCGTTCGTCAGTCATCATACTAAGGAGAATGTTTTCTGGAAGAGCAAAGAAAGCATTCTGTTGAATGGATGAATCGACAACCTTGCGCAGTTTAGCGGGTAAGTATCTCGACCTTTGAATTGCAGCATAGAGATGGCGCGAGCCATCTTTGATTGAACTGTTGAATCTTATTGAGAACCACAAAGGTGAGTAAACTGTAAGTATGTACTTGACCAAAATCTTTATTTCCTTTGTTGGTTTGTCAGTAGAAATGTATAATCTCAGAATTCTTTTTGCACAGGTGAGCCAGCGAGATTTGCACATGTTACCTGGATGCATCGACGCTAAATCTGAGGAACATTGACCGGAAATAACAGCTTCTGATATTTTATAGAGATAAGCTTGGTCTGTGCTAAGTTGGGTCGGATTAATAACCTCAGAAGGTAATTGGCAGGATGGAAAACTTTCAAATTTGACAACAGGCAACTTCTCACAATAAGGGAGCAGTTTACCTATGTCGCCAGAGAATGTATTTGGACTCTTTGAGACACCATCTATGTGTTCGAAAAGAGCACGGAATGGAAGTTCGTTGAAATGTAGAAGACAAACAACCCACTGTAATGGCCTACCTATTATTTCTTCTACTTTCCGAAAGATTCCACCTTTCCAACCTGTGTTCGTGTTGGTGCCATCAGCACCGACAACTTCTAGATGTTCCACATCAACTGAATTGTCTTGTAAATGTTGCCATATAGCTTGCGTCTCATCCTCAGCTGACCCGGAGAAGGAGAGGTGACGTGGCCAAAGTAATGACAACCAGGTTCCGCTATAAGAGAAATATGTTCCTCTTTGACAGTGTCGCGGTAGTACTTTTCACCTTCGCTGACTTGTGTAAGTGTATTGTCTTTGCGGCCGTCAAAATACAGCCCATATACGGAGTCAATACTTTCGGTGTTCTGGAGCTTAACACCAACACTTTTTTTTGCCCGACTAATCTTGCATTTGTCAGTGACAAAGCTAGCCTGATCCTCTGTTATCAAACCTGCTTTTTTGGCATCCAGAAAAGCCGATGAAACAATCAAGGCCGCTGCTCTATCACTTACTCCAAATCTTTGGGCAGCTAAAGCAGAGTGTTGTTATACTAGTGTGTTTTGTTTGGTTTTAGAGGATGGAAGAGAAAATTCATCATCACCATCGTTTTTCGAAGAATCAATGTGCGACGCGCCTACATTTTTGTCGTCTGTATGAGAGTCTGGCTGATCTGAATGGTCACGTGTTCTAGCTGATACTTTTCTGGTAAGTGTTGATGTTGAATAACGTTTTGAAAGCTTTTCTTTACGTTCATTTTTCTTTGTAATCTTTTTTGTTTCAGGTAGATCAATACTTCCAATGCGACCAATTCTTCTGGTTCTCTGGTCCAAGAGAAATGGTAGGAACATTCCTTTCCTTTGGACAAGTTCAAGAAGAAAAATAAATGCATTTATAAGCAGCGATGTCAAATAATTTTCCGGCAGAAGAGACAAAGTCGTCTCTTTTAGAGCTCAAACCTATTGGGTTCCTTAAAAACATTTTTTTAAGAGTCAGAAATTTCTTATGGTATGTGGTGAGCATTTGTACAACTCTGGTGTGTGAAACTATCGGAATAGATGACTTTTTGAAAGTATTTTCAACCTTTTTTGCAACTATTTCTGTAACCTCTTTACTCCTAGGTTCATAGTTGTCGCCTCGGAGTCGCCCTATACCAAATCTTTCAAACTGATAACACAAAAGAACATCCTGGTAAGTAGGTAACTGGGACTCAGAGAGATTGTACGGATATATGCCAAACACAGGACATTTCTGTCTAAATTTAAATTTAGATACAGACATTTTGAGTTCTGTGTTTTGTTGAGAGAATATAAGTGATAGCACTCGGCGAAATCGACGACAAGAGTGAAGGAACTCGATGAAAAAATATTTATGTGGAGACCAGTCCGAACGTGTCGTATGGCGCAGGGAAATGAATGTAATTGATAGAACTCGGCGAAATCACCGACAAGAGTGAAGGAACTCGATGAAAAAATATTTGAACGTGTCCTTTGGCGGAGGTGAATGAATGTGAGTGATAGCACTCGGCGAAATCAACGTCAAGAAGTGTGGCCGCAAGCCGATTTTCACCTTGCGCTGTGGCGCGCCGCCTTTTCGCTCGTATCTCGGGAACGGTTCGTCCTACGGCCATTATCACATATTCCATTTCGGTAGCAAATGACGTGACAAATAACTTTTGTTTTATACATTTTGCCATGAGATGCGTATTTCAGGTGCTAGGTAGACAATTTCACGATTTTAGGCGAATTTCCGAAATTTCAAGGCCGAGGTTCGGGTTGAAGATGCAATCCGATCTCAAAACAAAAAGTTGCATTGGAATCAGGAAGTAATAAGGCAACTTTTCCGCACTATTAGAAATACCGAATCGAAAAAATTCCGGAATCGACCCACCCTAATATGGAGCCACAGGAGGGTTGCTCTAATGACGACAAACTTAGATATACACTTACCGATCCAAACGGGGTTCGATCACCGAAAAACAGCCCTTGATAACAGATAAAATCCGGGTGAATTCCGGTGCGTAGAACCGGCTGTCGTGGGGAATGAATTGCAACGATTAATAAATTTTTGTTCATAATCGAGTATTGATTCGTTACTCTGTCTTATTCTGTCAGTTCGATTCATGTGCACCAATCGAACGGTTTGTCTTCAGTTCAGCGATAGAAAACAACATTGAATTACTA
This sequence comes from Bactrocera dorsalis, assembly GCF_023373825.1. Classification (NCBI taxonomy): domain Eukaryota; kingdom Metazoa; phylum Arthropoda; class Insecta; order Diptera; family Tephritidae; genus Bactrocera; species Bactrocera dorsalis. Next base: position 18,559,143 of record NC_064308.1, on the reverse strand, counting down.
GCGATCAGTTTATACATGATTTGTTTATGAACGTTCGCATACCCGTAAATGATTCATATTCATACTTCAATGATTAAATGTTCGACGGCGTTCGGTTTGCATATACTCGTGCCCTTCCGTGCTATTTCAAATCTGTATGTATGTATATACATCTATATATATAAAAATGAATGTCATTTTTCGTTGTGACTTTATAACTCAAGAACGGGCTCACTTATCCAAACCAAATTTTTATGCTTTGTTTGGACTATTCAGTAGATGGTTTGCGTTTTGAAATTTTAAGAATCGGATATCAGGATCTCGAGAAATAGGCCAAAACGTGGACCCGGGTAACCCTAGGATGTGTTTGTACAATATGGGTAGCAAATGGAAGCTGTTGATGGTTTCTATAGTATAGCATATTTTTGATGCCGCTCCGTGACTAGGGTCTCGAGATATCGGCCGAAATATTTCAAAAATTTCACCACACATATGTTACATTTTTCTTTATTTAACTCGTACCTACTTGGAAAGCTGAAAAGCGCTCAATGTATGGTGAAATTATTTTTAAAAACGTACCAAAAACCCATTTGTTTGGTCAGATTCATCCCACTTAGCCAGCGGATTATACGTTTTCATATTAACATACATACATCAATAATAGTTTTTAGTATGTAGCAGGCAGATCGGCAAACAAAGTAGGCTTTGAAAAGACATCGAACTATATTACGGTGCATTTATTTTGCATAGAAAATACATGAATATGCTGACGCTGGTTATCAATTTTTGCAAATTTATTTTATTGGTGATGAAAATCGTGAATTGGATCAACGTTATGCAATTGCTTTGAATACGAGACGGGAAATTATTTGTGAGCTACAAAGGTTTTTCCATCAGCATAACGCATTAGTTCAATTATTCAAAATTGCTCTCGATCGTATGCCCTCTGATCATCACAAAATCGTAATAAGGGCTGATAGAACACCTTTTGGAGAGCATGAAAGGCGATTCAATGCACCGACAATTGATGAGGTTGCAATTGTAATTCGTGGTGATCAGTTTCAATCGCGTGATATTATACTTCACGGTAGAAATGACCAATTGCAACTGGTTTCGGAACTTCATCGTAGTTACGACGCATTACAATACCCAATATTGCATTGGAAAGGTGACGATGGCTATAATATAAATATACCAATGATTGATCCACGAACAGGTAAATAATATTTTCAGTGTGTTGACATTTCATCATTTGTAGAAATTTCTTAAGTCACATTTTCAACTTATTTTAAGGTCTACATGTACAGAAAAAAGTTAGTGCCATGAATTTTTATTCTTATCGATTGATGGTTCGTCCACAAGAACAAAATTATATCTTGAGATGTCGTAAACTATATCATCAGTACAACGTTGATATGCACGTCAAAATAGAAACAGAACGTCTTAATTTTATTCGTTCAACCAAGCAAAATTAAGATCTGAACAATATATTCATTTGCAAGATGCGATAGCGAATGATGCTAATATTAATGGTCCGATGCTTTAACTATATTGACATCTTCGTATATTGGTAGCCCACGGAATATGAACGAATATGCACAAGACGCAATATGTTATGTAAGAAAATACGGTCGACCGGATCTGTTCATTACATTTACATGTAATCCGCAGTGGGATGACATCAAAAACAATTTATTTGCAGGACAGTCGACAACCGATCGTCATGACATTACTGCGCGTGTTTTTCGGCAAAATGTATTTGGGGAGATGCGTTGCCATATGTACTCCATTGAATGGCAGAAAAGGGGATTGCCGCACGCACATATACTAATTTGGCTGGTACATAAAGTAACTCTGGATCAAATCGATAACCGTGTGGTGAACTAAATATGAATTCACCATGTATGATTGATGAAAAGTGTTCGAAACGACATTACTCAGTATCAAATGGGTCGCTATATTAGTAGCAATGAAGCTGTCTGTAGGATTATGTGCACGAAAGACATCCTGCGGTTGTTCACTTGGCTGTACATCTTGAGAATGACCAACGTGTTTATTTTAATGTAGCAAATTTATTGGAAAGAGCAGCGCAACCACCAGCAACTACGTTAACAGCTTTTTTCAAATTATGCAAACTGATACATTTGCGATAACTTTGTTATATTCTGAAGTGCCTCAGTGTTACACATGGAATGTGTCTTCGAAAAAATTTCAAAGACGTAAACAAGGAACAGCAGTTCATGGGGATCCTGGCATTTTCCAAACAGATGCAATGGCCAGAATATATACAGTACATTCAAACAATGTTGAGTGTTTTTATTTGAGATTGTTATTAGTTAACGTGAATGGCCCAAAATCATTTCAAGAATTGAGAACAGTCAACGGTCATTTGTGTGAAACATACCGTGAAGCATGCCAACTTTTGCATGCATTGGTACTTATTGAATTAAATACCTCAAATAGATTGCTGATTTAATATACTTGCAGATCTGTATGGACCTTTACTGCATATGATTTAAGTGAATATTTTCGAAGATATTACAGATTTGAAAATTCCGGGACGTAGTGTTTGCGGCGGTAACTTGGCAACCGGGGCGTGCATATAAATAGCGTATTGGAAGCCGCAGTTCCCCTATTACACTTTGAATTTAGCAGTGATCGGATGCATTTATTATCGTAGCTTTCTAGCGAGGAATATTTTTAAACGGAAATGATGAAATATATGCGTACAATTTCAAACTGATCCTTCCTCAATGGAGCCATGTGACAATAGAACACACCGACGCAAAAATTCGGTTTCATAAGAGAGGACTCAAACATTTCTCAGTATCAGCAATTCGTTGCTTTTGTTAGATAATAAACTTTTGAGGCAACCGCTTTGCACGCCGCTTTCGCGTCTTTATGGCGTCATTGTCCTCGGTGCTCCTTTCGCTTCTTTCCAACTTAGCAAACCTCTTTTCAACGGTTGATTTCCCTGGTGCAAAGCCTAAACTCAACATTATTTTCCCCCAAAAAGCAATGCTTTATTAACACACGAAATGCTTTATGATCCATTTTTTTGTAAACTAACACAAGTTGCTTCACAAAAATGCCATATCTCATTAACTAATAGTTATAATCAAACTAATAGAAATCATAAAGATGGTACATAGTAGTAGACAGCCACAGCACAGCGTGGATGGGTCCTCTAATATTATACAATATGTATTATTATGTATAATCTATGAGCAAAACATAGTAAGACTTTGTTCATCACTTTAAAATACTAAAAGAATAAATTATTCTTCACAATCTATGTTGTCCCCCTCAAAGCCAACGTTTTCCAATCCTCGTTGTTAAAGTCAATTTCCGGAATAGCCTTCAATGTGTGTAGCGCTTCAATTGACCACGAAGCGGTGTGTAAGTATGCTGAATAGCCAGAAGTCACACGAAGCTAAATGAGGCGAATATACTGGTTGCTTGACGATATTTGTAGAAAATTTGACGAAAAACTCACCAAGAATCAATGCAGTATGCGACTTTGCATTATTGTGGTGGCCCATAATTCTGGCCTCTTTTTACGAATAGCTTCGCCCAATAACACCATACACTCAAATAGTATTCCTTGTTGACAGTTTGGCCGGACGGAAGGACCTTGGTATGCACCAGAGAACTGCAATGAGTATGATTCAATCAGAACCCGCCAGCGTCAACTGATTTGATGCAATATGAACAATCTGTTCTTCGATCACGATCGAGTAGACGGTATGGCTAACTTCGGTTCAAATCGTATCATGTCAGTTCAAAGCGTTGCGACGATTGTTTGAATCGAATAAATGTGTAACTGCGAGTAAACTACGAGTACAGAAAATTTTCTGGTAGATTGATTTGAATCATGTTTGGTAAAAAATGCATCAGCTTTGTACATGTCAGAGGTGGAGAAACATCGATGTTCACGGGCATCGATTTTTTCGATGTTTTTAGCGAAAACATCGATGAAACATCGACATTTTAAATAAAAAAAATTAGCAGTTATTTTAGTTTATTTGAACTTTATTTTGATTTGTGATGTTTAAAAATTAAAAGTCAAATTTTCAACAAAAAATATACATTTTATTAATCACTTATCAAATAAAAAAAAAACGAAAAACAAATTAAAATAAAATTGTTTATGATATTCATGTCCCACTTCTTTGGTATATTGTCCTATCCTTAGTTTGTAAATAAAAACTAAAAACAAAAACAAATTTAATATCAATGTTTCAATATATACATGGTCCAAAGAAAATATTAGTTATTTAGGATATTGTGCTATTCCTACTATACTATTGCTTATTTTACTATCCCTACTTTACTATCCTTACTTACTATCCCGAACTCTACTATGTATATACATATATTACATATTATTTACATGTTTGCTTTTGTTTAAGAAGAGGAGCTTATCGACAACGGTCGATGATAGCCGTGTGCGACGCTCACTTATAAGTTGTTCAGTTTTACTGAAAACTCTTTCAGATTCGCACGAAGATGCGGGAACGCAGAAGTATTTTTTAGCTAACGTTTTAAACGCGTCGCCATCTGTAGTAATCTAAAATATAATTAATACAATAAATTGGAAAAATATGTTATTGCATAATTTCTTACCTGCCAGTACACAAGAGGGTCACATTTTTCCGGCTGGTTCTCCTTTTCAAAATGCTGTCTCATCAGGATAATGCCATCTGCCCAGGAAGAGTGCACCTTGTTTTGGCTTTTGACTTGTAGAAATGAAAAGGGGCTTGGTTCCTGTGTTGGTGATGTTGGCGGATGTAGTGGGTTTGCAGGTAGTTGTGTAAACAGTTCATGCTGCACAGCTTTGACACCTTCTTCCGCATTAAAGGGATTACAAAATCCGTGTTTCTTAAAGCGGGGATCTAGTATAGTAGCAATTCGTGGTATTGTGCGTGTTTCACAGCTTGTGAGCCTCTTGGTAAGACTAAACTTGATGCTCGTCAATATGTTTTTGCCTTTTTCTGTGTTGACTTTAATATTGTTTATTTTATGATTCAGTTCGCATATGACAGGGATAATTATGGACGCCGATACTTTTGTGTTTGTAGATACAGAAAGCGTCGCCTCTTCGAAGGGGGATAGCAACTCGGAAATATCATTTAAAATATCCACTTCTGCTGCTGAAAACGGCAATGGAGCGCCACGAGAAGATACCAAAGCTAATGTAATAAATTCGTTTGTCTTCAGTATGCGCTTAATCATTTCGTATGCACTATTCCAGCGAGTTGGCATTTCTTGCAGAAGAGAACGCGGATTGTCCCCCTGAGCTTCTTTAATTATGTGCATTTCGAATATGCGATCTGGCTTCTCTTAAAAAAGCCAACTACCGACTTACATTTTGTAAGAATTACGTCGAAATCGGGCAATTTTAGAACATCTTGCACAATAAGGTTGATTGTGTGCGCTACACAAGGCAAGTGCTTATACTCAAGCAACTCACATGCTTTTAGCATCGTCGCATCATTGTCAGTCACAACACAAACAACCTTATTCGCGACACCCCAATCATCAAGCACGTCCTTTAGTGTTTCAGAAATATTAATAGCATTGTGATTGGTAGTGTCAAGAAGTTGCCTTGTTGCTAAAATTGCCGACTCCAACGTAAAACTATTTAAAACAAAATGGCACGTAACTGTAATGTAAACTTCGTTTGCTTTGGATGTCCACAAGTCAGTCGTTATGGCCACAAAATCAATATCGTTAAGTATAGACTGAAGTTTATTCTTAAGAGACTCATATTGAGATGGAAGCACTACGTCGCGCAGGTGTGACCTACTAGGTAACCTGTAGCGGGGGTCCATTTCTTTCATGAGCTCTTTAAATCCGTCGTCCTCCACACAAGAAAAAGGTTGAACATCGACAGCAATCATGTTCATGACCTTACTGTCTAGGAGACGTTTTCGATTGGAGTCATTTTCATAAAAGGAAACCGATTTTCCAACAAACTTTTCTAAGATGTTTGGTTTCTGTGCAGTTCCCCCAACTTTAAGCCGATCAGCATGAACGTGCTTTAAGTGGTTCATTAGATTTGTTGTGTTTCCATTTCTTTATTGGCTTACCACAGTAATTGCATATCCCATGCGTTTTTTCGCTGTTTCTTTTAAAATGATCCCAAGCTATAGAAACATCACGCCTCCTCTTCTTTTGATCCTCATCAGGCTTTGGCTGTTCGCTTGCTGTTCCTGTAAGAATTAAACTGTATTAATGCCTATTCAATGCAAAAGCAAAAATGCATGTGAATGTGCATGTGCTTTTCTGCAGAGATTCATCTACAATGCTTTTCTGAAGATAAATTCGGATATTTAGTACTTACTTTTCATAAACCTGTCCATGTTTAAGTAGAATCACATTCACGCCAACACCACCAACAAGTATAACTAAAATAATAATATTCTGTTAATAATTTATAATGAGATTAAATCATATATGTACTAACAATTCGACTGTCTTCCTCTATGTGCCTTAGAGATGGAAAAACATCGATTTTGCCCAGCTAAGCGTCGATGTTGCCGATGTTTCGAAAACATCGATGTCATCGATGTTCGCATCGATGTTTCTCCACCTCTAGTACATGTGCGCGTGTAACAAATTTTCGATGCGTAATGAAAATTCCATCGAGTACGTACATACATATTATATAAACATACATTTGTTACATGAATGTACTCGATGGGATTTTCGTTATATATATAACATACTAGCTGACCCGGCGAACTTTGTACCGCCTAACAGTCAATGAATGTGGTGTTACAGATAAGCAGAACTTTATGATTTTTTGAAAGCAATACAATGAATACATATAATATTTATAGCGGCCCGGTACGTGCTTCGCTACGTATAAAGTGAAATATTAAATCAAACTCATTTATAAAAAAAAATATATTTAATTATTTGCTAGCTATCCAAAACATTTGGATAAACAATATTTTTTGTTTTTCCATTTTGAGCATGAATAAACAAACGGCTGGGGGTACCGACTCTGGAACAGGCAACATAAAGTTGGCCATGTGAAAAACATGATTCCTCCAAATTTTGTGTTTGCCCTTGAGCTTTGTTGATGGACATCGCAAGTGATAAACGCACAGGATATTGTAATCGTTTGAATTCAAATGGCATATCAGTTGGAATCATAGGGATACGCGGTATTAAACAAAGTTCTCCTTTTTATTTACCAGTTAAGATCGTAGCTTCAATCAAATTTGGCAATAAATTTTTCACTGCCAATCTGGTGTCATTACACAGTTTTGGTGGATTAATATTTCGCAATAATATAATCAAAGAACCCACTTTCAGATTCAAGCAATGCGATGGCATACCAGCCGGTTCTAATGAATTTAAAAATTCAGTTGGATAATTCATTGCCTCATCTTGATTCATAGCACTGTCAATTGATTTATATGTCGTGACTACGCCTGGGAGTTTTGCTTGAATTTGAAAATTAATCGCATTGATATGAATGTTCTCCAAAGAACTGATGACTTCAAACAGGCATTTATTCCATCAGCAGGAGTTGACCGAGGAATGACAGGCAATGTTTGTCGAAAATCCCCTGACAGTAATATCAAAGCACCACCAAAAAGCTGTTGGTTACCACGTAAATCTTGCATTGTTCGATTAAATGCTTCTAATAATTTTTTATTCGCCATTGTACACTCATCCCTTAAAATAATTGACGTTAATCGCAGAACTTTTGCCATAGCAGAATTTCTTGAAATATTGCAAGTTGGAGTTTCAATCACCTGTACATTCAATGGCAATTTTAATGCAGAGTGTGCTGTCCGACCACCTTCTAATAATGTAGCAGCAATTCCTGAAGATGTAAGTGCCACTGCAATTTTCTGTTCCGATCGAATAGTGGCTAAAATCAGTAATATAACAAACGTTTTGCCTGTACCACCAGTTGTATCCAAGAAATATAACCCACCTGCATTATTGGAAATGGCTTGCATGATTGTACCAATGTTTTATTTGCAATCCGTGGACACATATCTTCAATTATTATCAAAGCTTCGTTGTACATTTCCAAAGTTATCAACAAATCAGGATTTCTTGCATGATGACGCATACGAATTAAAATATCTTCTGCAATATTATGTTTATATTTGTTCCATAATTCAAGTGGATTTGATGGCATACATGTTGATAATATAACGGCAAACAGCATTCGTATTTGTTGAGGATGAGCCGAAATAGATGCATCATGAAGTGTTGAATCCCTATGAGCATCATCTTCCAACAAATGCAAAAGTTGGCATGCTTCACGGTATGTTTCACACAAATGACCGTTGACTGTTCTCAATTCTTGAAATGATTTTGGGCCATTCACGTTAGCTAATAACAATCTCAAATAAAAACACTCAACATTGTTTGAATGTACTGTATATATTCTGGCCATTGCATCTGTTTGGAAAATGCCAGGATCCCCATGAACTGCTGTTCCTTGTTTACGTCTTTGAAATTTTTTCGAATACACATTCCATGTGTAATACTGAGGCACTTCAGAATATAACAAAGTTATCGCAAATGTATCAGTTTGCATAATTTGAAAAAAGCTGTTAACGTAGTTGCTGGTGGTTGCGCTGCTCTTTCCAATAAATTTGCTACATTAAAATAAACACGTTGGTCATTCTCAAGATGTACAGCCAAGTGAACAACCGCAGGATGTCTTTCGTGCACATAATCCTACAGACAGCTTCATTGCTACTCATAAGCGACCCATTTGATACTGAGTAATTTCATCATTTCTATTCTCACCAGCAACACCGAAAATAGCCATATCGCTCCCTTTATTTACATACTTGAAAATATATTTAATGGATTTGACAGAATTACAATATTCCACATTTATATGAGCGTTGAATATTTTCGATAATAATGGACAATACGGAACCACCCAACGATTATCAACTTCAACTTCCTGGTTATGCATTCTAATGGTTGCCGTTTTGCCATTATCATTAGGTGATCTACGTCGATACAACGGATATCTGTCATTGCCCGTTATTGTGTCTGAAGTAAATTGCCTTGGGTATCGTTTCGAACACTTTTCATCAATCATACATGGTGAATTCATATTTAGTTCACCACACGGTTATCGATTTGATCCAGAGTTACTTTATGTACCAGCCAAATTAGTATATGTGCGTGCGGCAATCCCCTTTTCTGCCATTCAATGGAGTACATATGGCAACGCACCTCCCCAAATACATTTTGCCGAAAAACACGCGCAGTAATGTCATGACGATCGGTTGTCGACTGTCCTGCAAATAAATTGTTTTTGATGTCATCCCACTGCGGATTACATGTAAATGTAATGAACAGATCCGGTCGACCGTATTTTCTTACATAACATATTGCGTCTTGTGCATATTCGTTCACATTCCGTGGGCTACCAATATACGAAGATGTCAATATAGTTAAAGCATCGGACCATTAATATTAGCATCATTCGCTATCGCATCTTGCAAATGAATATATTGTTCAGATCTTAATTTTGCTTGGTTGAACGAATAAAATTAAGACGTTCTGTTTCTATTTTGACGTACATATCAACGTTGTACTGATGATATAGTTTACGACATCTCAAGATATAATTTTGTTCTTGTGGACGAACCATCAATCGATAAGAATAAAAATTCATGGCACTAACTTTTTTCTGTACATGTAGACCTTAAAATAAGTTGAAAATGTGACTTAAGAAATTTCTACAAATGATGAAATGTCAACACACTGAAAATATTATTTACCTGTTCGTGGATCAATCATTGGTATATTTATAATGTAGCCATCGTCACCTTTCCAATGCAATATTGGGTATTGTAATGCGTCGTAACTACGATGAAGTTCCGAAACCAGTTGCAATTGGTCATTTCTACCGTGAAGTATAATATCACGCGATTGAAACTGATCACCACGAATTACAATTGCAACCTCATCAATTGTCGGTGCATTGAATCGCCTTTCATGCTCTCCAAAGGTGTTCTATCAGCCCTTATTACGATTTTGTGATGATCAGAGGGCATACGATCGAGAGCAATTTTGAATAATTGAACTAATGCGTTATGCTGATGGAAAAACCTTTGTAGCTCACAAATAATTTCCCGTCTCGTATTCAAAGCAATTGCATAACGTTGATCCAATTCACGATTTTCATCACCAATAAAATAAAATTGCAAAAATTGATAATCAGCGTCAGCATAATATTCGTGTATTTTTCTATGCAAAATAAATGCACCGTAATATAGTTCGATGTCTTTTCAAAGCCTACTTTGTTTGCCGATCTGCCTGCTACATACTAAAAACTATTATTGATGTATGTATGTTAATATGAAAACGTATAATCCGCTGGCTAAGTGGGATGAATCTGACCAAACAAATGGGTTTTTGGTATGTTTTTAAAAATAATTTCACCATACATTGAGCGCTTTTCAGCTTTCCAAGTAGGTACGAGTTAAATAAAAAAAAATGTAACATATGTGTGGTGAAATATTTTGGCCGATATCTCGAGACCCTAGTCACGGAGCGGCATCAAAAATATGCTATACTATAGAAACCATCAACAGCTTCCATTTGCTACCCATATTGTACAAACACATCCTAGGGTTACCCGGGTCCACGTTTTGGCCCATTTCTCGAGATCCTGATATCCGATTCTTAAAATTTTAAAACGCAAACCATCTACTGAATAGTCCAAACAAAGCCTAAAAATTTGGTTTGGATAAGTGAGCTCGTTCTTGAGTTATAAGGTCACAACGAAAAATGGCATTCATTTTTATATATATAGATATGGGAGCTCAGAGAAGTATTGACCCGATTCCACCGATTTTTGATACACAGAAATATTATTACAGAATGAATAACATAGAAATTCTACGTATTAAGTTTAGTCGAAATCGGTCAATTGGTCTCAAGATATGTAATTTCCCCAAAAAGTCACCCATCAACCAATTTTTACACCGATTTCCATGAAACCTTCGCATATCATTTGGGAAGTAAAATTAAATGTTCCTGGTGTATTTAGTTACTGGTTTTTGCGCTTTTAGTGGTTTTGAAAAGTATCGTTATAAAGGTTTTGAGCAGGTTTTTCTTCCGATTTCATCCATTCTCACATTGTCGGTAGGATACTGTCTTACTCGTATAATATTTACGTTGAGCAAATTTGATTGTTGTGTTTGATGTTGTATTTACCAGTATATAGAAAAATCGAAATTAAGATGATTGGAGAAAACCGAGAAAAGCTGCTGCGCGCCGAAAATAGTTAAACAAACGTCTGCTGATGTGAATCGCTCGTAGATCGTGATCGAAAGGGGCCGTCCTCTGCCAGGACGAGAGTTTTAGCTCATTGGGCTGTGAAGAGTTATGGTGGGTTGATGTACGGCGTGTATTGGTGTGTGTGTGAGTGTACACTGATGCTTCCAGTCGATGAGTGTTGTCTCCAAGTGTGGTGAGTGTGCCAGTGTTGCTTTGTGAGTGGTGTGTTGTGTGGTGTAGTGGTGTATGAGGGCGGGAAGCTTAACTCATTTAGCCAAATAGTTTAGGAGATATGTACATTAAACTTGTTAGAGAACGAGGCCACACACACCTTTTTAAACAATTTTGTCCACAGGTGCCCCTTGTTACTGCGATCTTCTGTACTAAATTATATCTTAATTTAGTGCTTAGTTATGACTTTTTATAGGTTGTCGGTTAAAGGCGATTTGTAATCGTGGCATTGGTGTGTGACCATCTACGAACTCGTAATTTTTCTATACTAAGAAACCCGCATACCAAGCTTATGTTAATACAATTATGAGTGAAAATGTTCTCTTTCTTTTAATATTAAAAATAATTTTTACAAAAAGCAATGTTTGTAAAAAATACAAACGATTTTCTTAATTTAAAAAGAATTGTGATGTTTTCACGTCTCTATCTACACCTGACGCCATAATATGATGAGTATAGTAAATTGTGTTAGTTATTTTGTTTTGCCAGTTTTATAAGTTTTCATTACAGGAAAAACGGTTTTTAAGGGTGTAAATTAATTACAAAACGTATTTGAAATTCTTCCAGTTATTCGAATATTCAGGAATATATATTCGTATACTACATTCCTCAATAGAGTATTGAAAGTTAAGAATACTTCAAAGTCAGTTGTATCTGCTGCTTGACTAAAGTAAATATTTGTCAATAGTTTATTTACATATTTTTTTTGTATATTTTAACCATTTTCATACAATAGAGTTTAAATTACTCATTTTGTTTGTTGTAAATACATCGATTTCCTTGAATAATATACTATAGGTATAAATATTCAAAATTTAAAATCTTATAAACATGTAGTTGATGTTTTTATCTTATTTTGTTTCGTTTTTGGGCAAACACACATAATAAAGACGCAAACACAGCTAGTACTTCGTTACAAATAAAAATAATATCGCTATTGGTAAACAAAATTTTAAAACTTTAGCTTCTTTATCAATTCCCAGACATATTAATTTATCTGCGTACCTGGTATACCGTTATATTATTTTTTAGTGATTAGGTAATATAATTACTGGCAAAATAATATTCAAAAGATTTAAAACGTGGATAAAGTATAAGTCTGAATGTAGATGTACATAACCGACTTAAATACTACCTAGGGAAAGTATTTCGGCATAATTGTCCAAAAAACGACTTTCAAAAAAGTCATCAAGACACGATAAAATTACTCCAAAAATGTTATGGAAGTATCAGGTATAAGGCCTTCGCGGCCTTACAACTTCCTAGACGACTTTTTGGCAGCGAACTAGTTTTTAGAATAGGAAACTTATCTGGATCTGTTAGAACCCTTGGCTGGTGGTGGTGGCATTCTGGCACCTGAGTATGATGGGGTGACACCCATCAGAAATGGCTGTAGGGCTAATGTCGAAACTGCCTCCGTCCCGTTAAAACCCTGGCTTGAGTCCCTTTGAAATGCCGACTCATTTCAAGAATTTGCCGATTTAACCCTGCATTACTAACCTCAAATCATGTCGCATGGTTACTAACCATGGGTCTTATCAACCCTCATTTGTATTATCTATTAAAATCGTTTAAACTTATAAATTGCTAAAACGTATACGTCTTTTAGTATATTGTAGTATTTTATTGTTAAATTTATAAAATGATGTGTTAAAAAATTAAATTATATACTTAAATTGAAATTAAGTTTGTATTCATTACAACATAGCTAAAAAAGTGAAAAAAAGTTATCCAGCCAGATTCCGCATAAAATGATAAGTTTTAAAGATATTGACTTCAAATAAAGTGCATTTGAAACCTGAAATATAAAAGTAAAATGTTAAAAAGAAAAATTGGAATGACTAATGCAAAAATTTTTCAATTATGTAATGTAATCGACCCAGGCTATTTTTTAAAACAATTTTTTATGCATAATATTTTACATGTTTCTTATTCTTATTGTTTATAAACGTTTAAATATGTACAAATTTAGATTACACATGTATCTTGCGTTAAAAAATATTCTTTATTTTTTGTTAATTTAAAAAGTTTGCGTGTCTGGGTCGATTCGACCCTAAGGTTAGCAATGGAGGGTTAATGTATATGTTTATAAATATATATAAAATAAGGATATCTTCATTTCTGATAAGGTATTACGGAGAAGTTTGACAACATAATAGCATAATTCATTATTTTATTCTCAATTAAGTATTGTACATATTTGTGTTATCATCATTTAATATGTTTCTCTTAATATAAAATACATATATTGTTCAGCGACGTGTTACGCGGGAAAAAACAAGATTTTCTTAAGAAATTGAATTGCAAAAAATATAAATTTCTGAGTTACATATATTTTCACTCTGCGATGTTTCAACATTGACCATTTTCCAACAACATCGCGCAGATCGATTTCGTCTACTTTATCCTTTGAAGAAGAAAGCAGCATCAAAGAATTCAAACGTTCATCCCCCATTGTTGTACGCAAATCGTTGAAAACAAATTTCAATTTACTAAAAGAACGTTCACATGAAGCTGACGTGACAGGAGCAGTCATTATGTAATGAACAATTTTATACGCAGAAGGAATGACCTTTCTCAATTTGTACGCTACTATAGAAATGTCATCGAAAGATTTACACTCTTTACATGAATCAAAAAGAATTGTGTTTCAGCAAAAATACAATCTAGATCTTCACTGAAGAACTTAGGTTCCAATTGCACAACAAATTGTATAGATTCTATTGTAATAATACTTCTGTTAGCTGGAATCCTGAACATCTCTTGAATGGGTTTGAAGGTTGACATAGTTTCTTGCAAATTATCTTGAATACAATTTGTAAAATTTTCGAGGACAATTTTTAAGTCTTTTCTATAAAATGTCTGGAAATCAAAATTACAAGCAGTTGCTGGATTATCGTCATATTTTTTTGGAGCACGGCGTGTTCTGTGGTGTTTCGAAAAGTCATTTTCAGGGTTGATCTGACACTTTTCAGCAAATGCAACTGAACTCGCTAGCAATGCGTTAATTTGTGAATCGTCATTCATTTGTTGGAATGACGTTGCTTTCAATCAGCAATAATGCGTCAATGACGTTCAATTTCTCGGCTTCCAAACTTTCTGTCAAATTTTTTACTTTAAACATTACATTTTTACAAAAAAATAATGAGCTAATAAAATCAAAATCCAGAATTTTTTTAAGCAGACCAGAAGCTAATGTACGTGTATTGTTATCAAAATTTTCTGAATCTTTTTGAATGACTTCCATAGCGTTAACAATACCTTCGAAAGAAATCCACACAGCTTTTACTGTTTCAGTCCGAGCAGTCCATCGTGTTATTGACAGGTTTTTCAGTTGCAATGCATTCTCAATATCATTTAATTCTTTTCGCAAACTAAGAAAACGTTTCGTACTTCCAGAAAAAAAAACGTACAGTGTTTCTAAAACGTTAAAGAATCCTTTAATCAAAACACTTGAATTGCATGATGTTTCAACAAATATGTTGATCCGATGAGCATGACATGGTATATAAGGGATAGATTTCTCACATTTTTCTGACAATTTTCGCTGGGTTCCTTGGGACATGTTTTTTGCAAAATCGTAGGACTGGAAAACAATTTTTTTGATCGAAATCCCCATTGAATTAAGAGCTTCTACAATTTTTTTAGCCAACCCTTCGCCCGATTTTTTTGATAGGACAAAATCCATCTTCGAACACTCGTTCATTTGAACGCCGATTCACTCGCTGATTTGAATTTTTAACATTGCTGTATACCTATATGATACGCTATGATAAACTAATCATAATCTCCTTCGTCAATTTAAACAGAACGAGTTTCTTGTGAATATAAATATTGCACATATAAAAGTAAATTAGGAGATAACCGACTTTTGAAAGAATGACGATCGATAGTAAATTCATTCTTCGAACTTAAAAAAAAATATATTAAACCACTGTTTCGAGCATTGTAGTGTTTTAATAATCCTCGTGGAAATTACGAAAAGGTGTCTTTTTAAGCTTGCTTCCGCAATTATAGAGCTATTTATTGCGTTTTACTGAAGTTAGAATTTTCATAAATGCCGGCTAGTGAATTCGCAAAGGATATGACGTAAAAATTAATGTGCAATAATATATTGTGATGAAAATCTTAAAAATATTCAATAAGTTTTTACAACAAATTTCCGGGTACTTGGCAACTCTTACTGGAATTGCCGAAATGAACTTTCAAATTTTTAGTTATGATATTAAAACGGCCGAAAATGCCGACTCGTTCATAGATGGGAGGGTGTCACATTAGTTTAAAGATTTTAATGTTGACCGAATATTGGTTGCCAGTAGTGAGAAATCTTTATTATATACATTGGCCCTTAGCCCCACTTCTGGAAGAGTCCCATGCGTTGACAACGACAATTGCTTCCCCAGAGATTGCAGCGACACGAACTATTGTAGCAGCAGTCATTGGGCCAACTATCGCAAGCACCGCCACGAGATATGCAGCCACGCCGGAAAACATGTATACGTGATGAGCTAGATGGCAAAATAAAAAATATGTTAGTTTGCATTTGTTTACAATCATTTTTTTTGTATTTTGATATCAGAAACAAGAAACAAACGTTAACTTCGGCTGCACTGAAACTAAAATTATTCTGACCATTCACTTTGTAATGTTAGCTATATGCTATGGAATGTTGGCAACACCCTGCGTGATGCTGACAAGCAGCACCCAACTTCACACATACAGTTGGCAAAATACAGTTGGCGAATACAGTTGGCGAAGAAGAGCAAACACAGTTGATCATATATTTTTTTATTTAATTAAATACCAATTCATTTTAATTTAATTATAAACAACATGTTCTAATAAATATAATAATCACTTTTTACATGGGGGCTCAACCATTCAACCGCTCAAGCCAGTGGCGTAACTACAGGGTGGCAAGTCGGCAAAATGCCACGGGCCCCCAGCCCGAAGGGGCCCCCGGTCAGAGGAAATCTCAATTCCCAACATTTATTATTACACATACACATTACTTAAGTAAAAAAAAAGTTTTGTCTTTAATTTATTTGTTACCTTCTTAGTTGCATACATAGCTAAAAAAAATATACCTAGGTATTAAACTTTCAATGCATTAGTAAAAAAAAATTTAACCCAGTTTTAGAAAGAATGGTCAAAATCCAATTACTCGTAATAATTTCGGAAACATGTGTGGACAAACATACCTCAAAAATTTGTTTATTGGTTTATATTTATATTCACTGGGCATGTCTCAGGGTGTCTCGCTGAGACTAGGTATATTGCCGCCATTAAAATCAGTGTTGCCGTTTAAGCGCATTTCGCGCTAGATAGCGCAATTCTAGACTCTTCAGCGCTTTTTTTCTCAATACAATGCGCTAACAAATATTTTTCGGAATCTAGTAGAAAATTGTAAAAATTATTGACGATCGTAAATTTAAGCCAATAAGTTAATTGTCAGAGCCGTAAAACGTTAGGAAAATAACGAGCTGGGAATTCCCCAAAGGGTTTAGTATTCGCCGACAACAATGTTATTGATGCGTTTAATATTTTGTCTCTTTTTTACATTAAAGTGTTATGTTATGACTGTCTCTGATCTTACTAACAGAGTTCAATTATAATGATACGTCATCAGTTGAAAGTTCTTAAGAAAAATTGCCACACTTTTATGTTGCCTGAACACGGTTTGAAGAAAATGACTAAAACTGTAAAAAAAGAAACGGCATCTGGTGAAGGCACACCAATCGCACCCGAACGTAATGATGACCAGAAAGATATTCAGTTATTTAATTTAGTTGATTTTGATAAATGTAATAATGGTTAAATAAATTCACATAAAAGCACATCTTCTCTTATTGCCATTAAAAATGCACAGCTAAAATTTAGCGCAATTTTGAAATGAGTTTGGTGTATTTTTTTCTTTCTCAAACGGCAACACTGCTTAAAATTTATGTTGGTAATACTTGCTGATGCTTGGGGAATCCCCGATTCGAGTTTGTATATATGAAAAACTCCACTATTGTATTACGCAAGAACTCACCAAGCAATTAGCAGTTTATTGTTGTAAGATTTGGTTGTTTGTTGCAAGTGAAGATATATTTAATTAGTTAATTGTGAAAATAGGTTGACAATGTCTACTGGGTAAGAATTTTATTCTAATATTTAAATTAATTTATACTATTACAATTATTTTAATTTTTAATCTACCCATAAAATTAATCATTTACATCGTCGGTAGGTATCGGTAGTAAAGTTTGAAATCACAAGTTACGAAATTATTATTTAAAATAATGATTCTCATCGCGCATTTCAAAATCAATTCACTATTTTGACATTCGTAACCACCAAAACTATTTCGGTACCTATGTTCATCGTTCTTTCAAAACTTACAAAATTTGACACTTGAATTGAACTTTGAACAATCGGTGGACTTTCGTTATAAACATTTTTACGGTCGCTTTTTTGGCATTTGTTAGCAATTAAGTAGATTTTTCAATAAATAAAAGCTATAGTATTATTACAAACTTTTTGCGGTTTTGTTCTAGAAAGTATCAGAGTGGAAGCGAAAAAAGAAAGCGAAAGAAGGAGTCTGAAGAACAAAATAAAAAGTTACCTAAAATAAGTCAGTACTTTAATAATCAAGATAGTATACAAGAAGAAGTGGCAATATCGCAGGGCCCGATAACAGTGAATATTTATATTCAGAGCAACCACAACTGTAAACCAAAAGGCCCCTTGTTAAGGGATAGTAACAATAGATCTTTCTTAGATAAATATTATTACACTGTTTCTAAATCTGGCGTAAAGTTAGAACGTACATGGCTGTCCTATTCTCTATTGCTTCAAAAAGCATATTGTGCACCATGTTGGTTATTCGCAAATAGGGCGTCTAAAAATATACAAAATATTTGAATGGAAGGCAATGATGATTGGAAACATATTGTGGAAGCCATAGAAAGACATGAGACATCGAAAGAACATTTGCATTCATGTTTTGTACATCGACAGTGGCAGTTACATGGAACACTAGATGAAGAGCAAGAGTCCATTATCAAGAGAGAAAATTTTTTTTGGCGCCAGGTACTCACTAGACTTCTTGATGTTACTCTGATACTTTCAATCTGTAATTTAGCTTTTCGTGGTCATAAAGAAACGGTATATGGCAACGATTCTGGTCCAAAAGGAAATTTTTTGAGTATTGTTGAGTTATTAGCCAAATACGAACCTATTTTACAAGAGTTGCTAAGCAAACCTAAGGACCAGATTAAATACTTAAGTCCAAAAATACAAAATGACCTCATTGCTGTTCTGGTTCAAAAAGTGGAAAATGCCCTGGTAAATGAAATAGTCACCGCGCCGTTTTATTCCATTTTGTTTGATACTACTCAAGATATTTCCAAAACAGATCAATTGTGTGAACTTTACCGTTACTGTGTAATCGAGAAAGATGAAAATGGAACTCCAAAGGCTCTCGTAATTAAAGAGTCATTTTTAAGATTTCATGAGGATCAAACTGCCTTAGCAATGTCCAAGCAGATAATAAAATCCATAAATGGCAAAAGTATTTCTCTGAATAAGTGCCGTGGACAAGGGTACGATGGAGCTAATACTATGAAAGGTACTTATGGCGGAATTCAAAAACTCATAAGAGATATAGAGCCAAATGCAGTGTATGTCCATTGTGCTGCTCATAATTTAAACTTGGTAGTAAATGATGCAGTAAAAGAGGTCATAGAAATACAAACATTATTCGAAACTGTGCAACAAATTTATAATTTTTTTGGCCATAGTATTAGACGATGGAATATATTATCTAGTTTTATATCTGACAACAAAAAAGGAGAAACCGTTATATCATCAAATTCAGTAACATTAAAAACAATGAATCCAACTTGATGGGCAGGACGCTTTGATGCCATGTTTGCTTTAAAGGTTCGATTTGTTGATGTTCAAAAAGCGCTAACAAAAACCATTTTATCAAATTCCAAATCAGATGAGAGAAATGAAGCTATCTTGCTAAAGAAGAAGGTAGAGAACTACAATTTTATTATGTTGCTGGTTTTCCATTGCAAAGTCTTACAAACCATAGACGCGGCTTCTAAAGCACTTCAATCTAAAGCCGTCGATCTTTCAAATGCTTCAAAGCGTTTGCAAGTCTGTCTAGAAGAACTTGAAAAGTATCGACATGAATTTGAAGATTTAAAAACGGAAGCAAATAGTATTGCAGTTAAATGGTCTATAAACCCTGAATTTCCTAAAACTCGTCAGAGAAAAGTGAAACGTCATTTTGATGAAATTTGTGAGGATGAACGTCTCCAAGATCCTGAAAGCTTGTTTAAAGTGAACGTATTCTATCGTGTATTAGACATCATCATTAATCAACTTAGATCGCGTTTCCTTGGAATGATTGAAATTGTTTCCAATTTTAGTGTTTGCAGCCTGCCACTTTGCAAAACTTGAATGATACTGATTTATTGGAAAAGGCTTTAGCATTTGTCCATTTATATAAAAAAGATATATCTATGTCGTTTTCCAAAGAAATTCTCAGTTTTCGATCCTCTTTTAAACACGAAATAGAAAGGTCGTCTTATTAATAATAAAGAATCATTTTATATCTTCAAGCTTTCCTGAAGTGTGCACTGCATTTCTGTTATTTCTCACCATTCCTGTAACTACGACTAGTGCCGAGCGATCATTTTCAAAACTGAAATTGATAAAAACTTATTTAAGAAATTCTATGGGACAAGAAAGGTTAAGCAATTTGGCTATTCTATCCATCGAAAATTCTATGGCCCGAAATTTGAACTTTGATGATGTCAATAACACTTTTGCTGAACAGAAAGTCCGAAGAAAGGAATTTTAATAATTAAAATTGTGTACTTAAAATAAAATTGTGATTTCAGTTCAATATGTACTTTAAATTAGGTACCTTTAATTAAAAGTGAATAATTAGCAAATCAAGAAATTATAATTATAAAGTTTGTATGTACCTACTTCACGTAGTGATTTATTAGTTAACTCTTACAAATAAAAGTGTATAAATAAATATTATAAAATAAAAAATACTATTGTTGTTGGTTCAGCTTCTTTATATATTGGGGAAGTGGGAGGGCAGGGGGCCCATTCGATGAATTTGCCACGGGCCTCGAACGGTATAGTTACGCCACTGCTCAAGCTCAACCTTTGAACGGATAAGTTGTTAGAATGATGCCTGTATGAAGATCGAGCAAAAAGAAGAAGGAAGTAGCAGAAAAAAATCTATTTGAAGCTGAAAAAGTTAATCCAGAGTTAGTAAAAGTTGATAAAGAGAACACATTTTCATTAAAGTTGATCGAAATGGAGAAAACAGCGGAAAAATTCGAAATTCAGAACTCGAACGTGTATGGTAGTGGAATAAATTCAAGCGGTCTAGTCGAGTTATTAAAAATGCTGAACTCAGGCAAAAACGCGTCAGTCGACCAATTCAAAAAACTTGTTCCAGAATATGATGGCGTGACAGTTCCAATTGGAAAGTGGTTGGAAAATTTCAACGAGAATGCTGACGCATATGAGCTTACCGAAAAGCAAAAATATGTAAATGCGAGGAATAAAATGAGAGGCACGGCAAAACTGTTCCTGGAAACAGTGAGTGTTTCGAACTTCGATGCTTTGTGCGAAGCGATCAAAGAAGAATTCGACATAAAGTTCAACAGTGCTGACATACATCAGGAGTTAATGCAAAGGCAAAATAAGAACGACGAGAATATTTACGAATATATTCTGCAAATGAGGAAGCTGGTGCACTGGGATCGATAGAAGACGAAGTAGTTATTCGCTACATTGTGGACGGAATAAAGGTGCGTGGCGATTTGAAATATCCATTGTATAGTTCTAAAACATTTAAAGAACTAAAAGAGCGTTTCGGAATTATATAGCAAATTAGTCACAAGCAGAGCAGCAGCGGCGCTGTACAAAAAAGAAATTATACGAAGCTTGCACAAAATGTAGACATTGTTAAAATGCTTTAAATGCAACGGCAATGGTCACATCGCAATAAATTGTGAATATGCTAACAAGTGATAAACGAAGTAAGTGAATGCGAATTAGCAACAAGTACATCTCATGTTTGATAGACACAGGTGCAGATGTGTCACTTATGCAGCAATGTGTTCATGAAAAAAATTTTGGTAATCACGGCCTACAAAAAAGTTTTGCGAGACTGTATGGTTTGGGAAATATTGCGATTGCGGCAAAAGGTTCGTTATCGTTAGAAGTTGAAGTTGATAATATAAAAACTGAGCATACATTTCTTGTCGTAGCTGATCATAAAAAAAACAACGAAGTTATTGTCGGATATGATTTCATTCAGCGTTTCCAATTAGAGTTTAATGCTAAGGGATATGTTTTCTCCGATAAGACAAATATACGAGAAGAGGTTGAATTAAAATGCGTATACAATATTATAGAAAAGGTGCCAGAAATTGATGATCCGCCTCAATATAGAAATGATGTTAATAAATTAATAAATGAATACAATCCTGCAGTTATTCCGATTGAACATCCTTTTCTTCTTCCTCTTAATTGGCATAGAAACCGCTTACACGATTATAGCCGAGTTAACAACCGCGCGCCAGTCGTTTCTTCTTTTCGCTAGGTGGCGCCAATTGGATATTCCAAGCGCAGCCAGGACCTTCTCCACTTGGCCATTCCAACGGAGTGGAGGTCTTCTTCTTCCTCTGCTTCCCCCGACGGGTACTGCGTCTAATACTTTAAGAGCTGGAGTGTTTTCGTCCATCCGGACAACATGACCTAGCCAGCGTAGCCACTGTCTTTTAATTCGCTGAATTATGCCAATGTCGTCGTATATCTCGTACAGCGCATCGTTCCATCGAATGCGATATTCGCCGTGGCCAACGCGGAAAGGACCATAAATTTTTCCCAGAACTTTTCTCTCAAAAACTCGCAACGTCGACTCATCCGTTGTTGACATCGCCCAAGTCTCTACACCATATAGCAGGACGGGAATTATGAGCGACTTATAGAGTTTGGCTTTTGTTCGTCGAGAGAGGACTTTACTTTTCAATTGCCTACTAAGTCCGAAATAGCATCTATTGGCAAGAGTTTTCCTGCGTTTGATTTCCAGGCTGACTTTGCTGGTGGTTTTTATACTGGTTTCTAAATAGACGAAATTATCTACAACCTCAAAGTTATGACTGTCAACAGTGACGTGACAGCCAAGTCGCGAGTGCGACGACTGTTTGTTTGGTGACAGGAGATATTTCGTCAAGCCCTCGTTCACTGCCAGACCCATTTGCGTTGCTTCCTTGTCCAGTCTGGAGAAAGCAGAGCTAACGGCGCGGCTGTTGAGGCTGCTGATATCAACATCATCGGCATACGCCAACAGCTGTACACTCTCATAGAAAATTGAGCCTGTTCGATAAAGTTCTGCAGCTCGAATTATTTTCTGGGGTGTTGTGTGTCGATTCTCCTTTCACGGGTCTTTTCCAAAATTTGGCGCATGGTGAATATCTGGTCGGTTGTTGATTTGCCAGGTCTAAAGCCACACTGATAAGGTCCAATCAGTTTGTTGACGGTGGGCTTTAATCTTTCACACAATACGCTCGATAGAAGCTTATATGCGATATTAAGGAGGCTAATCCCACAGTAGTTGGCGCAGATTGTGGGGTCTCCTTTTTTCCTTAAATTCCAATCGTTGGGCATGCTTTCGTCCGACCATATTTTACAAAGAAGCTGATGCATGCTCCTTATCAGTTCTTCGCCGCCGTTTTTGAATAATTCGGCCGGCAATCCGTCAGCCCCTGCCGCTTTGTTGATCTTCAGGCGGGCAATTGCTATTCGAACTTCTACATGGTCGGGTAGTGGAACGTCTGCTCCATCGTCATCGATTGGGGAATCCGGTTCGCCTTCTTCTAGCGTTGTGCGTTCACTGCTATCCAGCAGGCTGGAGAAGTGTTCCCTCCATAATTTAAGCATGCTCTGGGCATCGGTGACTAGATCACCTTTGGGGGTTCTATAAGAGTATGCTCCGGTCTTGAAACCTTCTGTAAGCCGCCGCATTTTTTCGTAGAACTTTCAAGAATTATTCCTGTCGGCCAGCTTATCAAGCTCTTCGTATTCACGCATTTCGGCCTCTTTCTTTTTCTGTCTGCAAATGCGTCTCGCTTCCCTCTCCAACTTTCGATATCTATCCCATCCCGCACGTGTTGTGGTCGATCGTAATGTTGCGAGGTAGGCAGCCTGTTTTCTCTCCGCTGCGACACGGCACTCCTCGTCGTACCAGCTGTTCTTTTGCACTTTCCGAAAACCAATGGTTTCGGTTGCAGCTGTACGTAAAGAGTTTGAAATACCGTCCTACAGTTCCTTTATACAGAGTTGTTGACGAGTGCTCTCAGAGAGCAAGAGTGCAAGCCGAGTAGAAAATCGTTCAGCTGTCTGTTGTGATTGCAGCTTCTCGACGTCGAACATTCCTTGTGTTTGCTGGCGTGCGTTTTTTGATGCATAGAGGCGGGTGCGAATCTTTGCTGCAACAAGATAGTGGTCCGAGTCGATGTTAGGACCTCTGAGCGCACGCACATCTAAAACACTGGAGACGTGTCTTCCGTCTATCACAACATGATCGATCTGGTTGCTGGTTTTTCGATCCGGAGACAGCCAGGTAGCTTGATGAATCTTTTTATGGTGGAATCTAGTACTACAGATAACCATATTTCGGGCCCCGGCGAAGTCGATCAGCCTCAACCCATTTGGGGATGTTTCCTCGTGGAGGCTGAATTAGCCGACCGTTGTGCCAAAGATACCTTCTTTGCCCACCCTGGCATTAAAGTCGCCAAGCACGATTTTGACATCGTGGCGGGGGCAGCTGTCATAAGTGCGCTCCAAACGTCATAGAAGGCATCTTTGGTCACATCGTCCTTCTCTTCCGCCGGGGCGTGGGCGCAAATCAGCGATATGTTGAAGAACCTCGCTTTGATGCGGATTGTGGCTTTACGTTCATTCTCCGGAGTGAATGATAGTACTCGGCGACGGAGTCTCTCTCCCACCACGAATCCCACACCAAACTTGCGCTCCTTTATACGGCTACTCTAGTAAATGCCACAAGGACCTACTCGTATCTGCCCTTGTACCGTCTATCGCATTTCTTGAACGGCGGTGATGTCAGCCTTTATCTTTACGAGGACATCTACCAACTGGGCAGCGGCAGCTTCCCAATTAGCAGCCGGACATTCCACGTGCATGCCCTCAAATCATAGTCCTTATTTCGTTTGCCATGGTCGTCATCAAAAGTGGGGTCTCTCATCCGAGGCTGTTGTTGGTTTTTCATTGGGAGTGTTTTTTTACGTGGCTGGTCCCAAACCCAGCGCACAACCCAATGCAGGGGCTGTTTCGCCTTCTCACTTTAGCTCGCCTTCAAACGGATGTTCTTAGGCTACCTAGAGGATACTTGGTCAAAGACCGGAAGTCGTGAGCTGCTTGAGTCATATGTAAAAGAATCGTTTCTGGCCACTCCCAAATAAATGGCGATCAGAGAACTTTCCTCACTTGCGTGAACTTCTGCACATGACTCCGTCCTCCTATTCAGCTGAAAATAATATCAAAAGACATGACATAGCCAGTAAAGTTGTTTTTGCAAAGAAAAAAGATGGAAGTTATCGTGTTTGCATAGACTATCGTAAACTAAATGCTGCTGTATTAAAAGATCGTTTCCCTGTTCCAATCATCGATGAAGTGTTAGAGAAGATGCAATCAGCGATATTCTTTACGGTTATGGACCTCAAAAACGAGTTCTGAATGTGCCGATTGAAAAAAGTAGTCAGAAATATACAGCATTTATAACCAGAGAAGGTTTGTTTGAATTTTGCTAAGGCACCGTTTGGATTTGGTAATTCACCAGCAGTGTTTATGAGGTACTTAAACTATATTTTTCACAGATGGATAAACGACGGTATCATGGAGTTATACAATATGTTTTCGGTTTTCGGTTGTTTTCGGTCAGACAGAGGACAAATGTCTGAAGAATGTAAAAATGGTTCTGTAGAAGGCGCAAAGTTTCGGTTTAGAAATAAAATGGTCCAAATGCAAGTTTCTAAAAGAGAAAATTAGTTTTTGGGTCATGAAATTCATCATGGTAGTGTATGGCCTGGAAGAGATAAAATCACCTAAAAATATCAGAGGCGTCCAAGCTTTCTTAGGTTTGACGGAATATTTTAGAAAGTTTCTTCAAAATTATGCCATCACAGCTAGGCCATTAACACAGTTACTGAAGGAAGAAGCAGAATTTCAGATTGGTCCATCGCAGCAACAAGCGATCCAAAAAGACTTTTTCATAGCACATTTAGAAAAGAAGGTGAAGCAACACATATCAAACTGCGTTGAGTGAATAGTACACAATCGCAAAGAAGGAATGCAGAAAGAATTTTTACATTGCATAAATAAGGGTGACTACCCACTGGCAACTATCCATGTCGATCATTTGGGTATCTTAGATTCTACGTCGAAAAACTATAAGTATATTTTCGCAATAGTTGGTGGTTTTTTCTAAATTCGTTTGGCTATTTCCGACCAAAACAACAGACGCTCAAGAGGTAATAAAGCATTTGAGTACATGGGTAACAATTTTTATAAAACCCGCAACGTATTATCAGCGATAAAGGTGCAACATTTTTATCAAATTTATTTAAAGAATTTTGTAACGAAAATAAAATTGAGCATATAAAAATAACAACAGGCGTTCCTAGAGGCAATAGACAAATTGAACGAGTCAATAGATTAATTCTTTCTATGTTGTCGAAATTGTCAGCTAATGATCCAGCTAATGATCCAGCTATGTGGTACCAGTATGCAGCATTTTTGTACCATAAAGCTATAAACGCGCACGTTCACTCATCAACAAAATTTACACCTTACGAAATTATGTTTGGAGTAAAGTTAAAAGGGAAAGGTCTAGTGACATTATAAAACTACTCCAAGAAGAATTGTTGGAGGTATTCCAAGAAGATCGTCGCACAATGAGAGAAGAATGCAGAGCATATATTCAGAAAGCTCAAGAAACGTAAAAAAAAAAACTTTGACAAAAAACGAAAACTCAGTACAGAATATCAAAAAGGAAATTTAGTCGCAATAAAAGTAACTCATTTTTCAAACATAAAGTTATCGAACAAATTAAATGGACATTATAGAGTCAAACGCAATAGGAGGTACTCTGTCGAAAAAGCAGCAGATTTTATGGGACCCAAGGTTACACCCACTAGGGTTGATAATATGAAGCTTTGGGTGCATTTCGATGAAAACTGGTCATCTGAGACAGACGATGAGCAGGATGGCCGAATGTAATGTTGGCAACACCCTGCGTGATACTGGCAAGCAGCAACCAACTTCACATCTCAAGGAGTAGCGACAGTTGGCGATCACAGTTGGCAAAATACAGTTGGCGAAGAAGAGCAAACGCAGCAGATCATATATTTTTCTATTTAATTAAATACCAATTCACTTTAACTTAATTATAAATAATATTTTCTAATAAACATAATAATCACTTTTTACATGCCATAGTAGTATGATATCGATATAATGACAGAATTTCAGTACCCATCGTCACCTTTCAAGCTGACTTATTGAAATATTTTATTTTACGTTCCTATCTTTTTCCATTAGAACTATTGTATTCTTAGCGAAATGCATAAGTAAAGGACATAAGGAAAGAAGATATTTTGTATTCGAAGTTTACGAAATCAAGTAAAAGTAATAGATCTCCGCGCATAATATGGAAGAATGGTCATAAAAGACCCCGAAACACTATAGGCGCAAAATTTAATTTCAAGTGCATGGAACTGGTTGGTCATCAAATTAAGTCTTATCTAGCAACGCAATGGATTTGATAAAAAAATGTCTACCCGAAGATGAAGCATTCGCAAAGATGATGTTTCAGCGTCTTATTATCCTCCGCGTATGCTCTGCATTCCGCCGAATGCACTCTTCAAATTTTTTGAAGGAAGGATCTTAAGAGTATGTACACTGTGATGACTGCTACAATATTCCTAAGTTTGCTTTTTCCTAAAAGTAGACGATACCCTAAAGTGGCGTGCTATGTCCTGTGTTGCTAATATTCAAAAACCTGAAGTGTTTCTCTAGGGTGTATTGCTTCAAACGACCCTTGGAGGAGCTGAATAGTATAGGGCAGGATATTGTGTTCCTGGCAATCCCCGAGCTATCAACTCGTCTGCCCTTTCGTTTCCTTCTATTCCTATATGATTGGGTGCCCAAATGATATTATATTAACCGTGTTATTCATTGAGAGTAACTATTTATTGCCTGCTAGATAACCCAACGCAATGAGTTCGTCAGTGAATACGTAGCCACACCTTGGGGCAATGGCTCTTTTGCAGGAGTTCCAGATTCGAAGGGCTTTGGAAATCCTGTTCTCAAGGTCTAGCTTATGTTTTCTATCTAGTTATGATAATCCCCGAGATATTTAATAGGGCTCGAGCAATAGCTCTACTCTTTCAAGATGGGGATTGAATTGGGAAATTTTTGGTGTTATGTTAAATGTGGAATGTTTTTAGTTGAAACTTTTCGCTTCTTCCTCTAACTTCCCGAAACGCTTACAATAAGCCAATCGGTGTGCCTCAAACATCCGTCCTGATTTTGAAACTTGGAACTGTACTCTTACGTCTTGTGATGGACTGCAGACTTACGTGTCGTACAATATGAGAGTGAGGGAGGCTACGGAGTCAGACTTTAAGATAAAATATGGTAAGAAAAACAAATATAAAATTCTATATAGTCCACCACAGTCATATTGGGTAGTCGAAAAAGTCTTCTCGTATTTCTATTCAAACTTCAATTTATTTTTTTTTATATTTATACTAATAAATAAATAAACAAATCTGTACCAATTCGGTCGACCACTTTTTACCATTTTTCCGCCAGAGATATTATTGCAACAATTTTGTTCTGCTACACGAACTGATACAGCATTGTCATTTTTTTTGGTTAAATGAAGCCTTCCAACACTATATGGTATGATACAATGTGATTGGTAGCACTGGAGATATACAAGTGCAGCGACATCTACTGACAAAATACGAAAAAACTTTTTCGACCCAATATTACTTAAGTTATTTACAACACAGATTGTTTTAATCAAAATATGTTCCACAATCCAATTTTTATACTCTTGCAACTAGTTGCAAGTATTATAGATTTGCTCACCTAACGGCTGTACGTATCACCTAAAACTAATGGAGATTAATATAGGATTATATATATGAGGTATTCCATACCAAATCGACCACTTTTGAACCCGATCCCTTTAGGTTTTGCTGAAACTTATCCATCCTTTTCTACCCTTTGAAAAACATTTTTGAGAATTTCAAATAGCCATAACTTTTGTAGAAATTGACTTTTGGGAACGTTTTTTTTTTAATTTTTGTTTTTGAATGAATTTTGCGGAAAAATACACGAAAAAGATTTAACACGATCAATTGAAGCATGTTCGCGAATAACGTTGTAAGCGACAGATTTAGAAATGTTAAGGAAATGAAATAAACGTTTAAAGCTTAAAGTTTTATCTATTTTGGATTTTTTTTTTTATTTTTTCAGTAGTAATCTGTCTATTTAGAATGAATAAATTGAAATAAAAAATTAATAAAATAGTTAAACTAATAAAAAAAAACGAAATTAAACTCTTTAAATGGAAAAACGTTTTATATCCAAAATTAAATGGATGTTAACACGTTATTCCACTATGCATAACATATAGTAGGATGGCGTTTGAAACGTTTTTCCGTCAACGTATTTGGAAAGTAAAGGTTTCAAAACCAAAAAAATTGTATTTCAGTAATAAACAAACAAAGAAGGTTATAAACAAAACGAAAAATCTTTTATTTCAAATAAATTTAAACGATATTTCCGCAAAATGTAATTCACAACGGATATGTAGTAAATAGTATAGAGTATCAATATATGTATTGGTTTATCTTTCATGGCAACTGTTTATAAAACTGTGCACAGTTTTCTGGTAAATACGACGCCATTGCCAGAAGGTCCTACTTGTTTTCATCACTTATTTTTATTGGATCATTCCTGAGCATTGGCAAAGTATAACTCGCATAATTTAGGTTTTTTTTTTGAGCGCAAATTATAAGAAGTCCATGTTTCTGCTATATTATGCTGCTTACGCATTTTAAGTGTGTTTGGATCGTCTCTAGAAATTTGTATCCACTTTGCAGCAGTTATTTTGCACAAAGGATTTCTATATAAATTTTTGACTGGCATCTCAAAGTTTTTAAATTCATATAGAGCCATTTGATGAATCTGCAATGGATTCGAAGGCCTTGCAAAATGAATCATATGCCTGTGTATAAAGTTGAGCTGTTTTTTTCTTTTTTTCGATAAGTGCAAAATCCCGGTCGCATGGCAGAAAGCTGTGCCCTGAACTAAGAAATTTTTGATTCACTTCAGAAAAGTATTTGATCAGAAGGCTGTGGCAATCATAGTCCAGTTGTTATTTTGTCCAACGCATCTATCGGACCATATAATCAATTTTCTAATTTGATCAGTTTCCAGAATACTGAATTTTGATGTAATGTGTTTCCAAATACTTGAAGCTATTTCAGCAGCTCCTCTTTTAGCAATCGTTTCGTGCCATGTGTACATATCGACCGTATTTTCTGAGATATTATGGACAGCAAAATTATAATTGGAATACTGTCGCTGATAAAATACATCAGAATGTGTGAGATTCGGTGTAAAAATCACTTGCTGCATATCGACATATATGACTACGGTATTTTGTGAATTTTTGCCAGCGTTGGAATCATCTCGAAGTTGCGCATATGCTTTATCTGCTTGCTCGTGATGAGCTGTCGCCAATTTTTGAATATTTTCAAATCGTTCCGTATTTTCAGGGGGAATCATATCAATAAAATGCTTGTCACAAACTTTGCAAGTATCACTTCTTGGGAAACCAAATCGTAGTTTGTGTTCTGTATGAAAAATGTGCTTATTTGTGTCGTACGAAATTTGGGTATCCGGATATTTAACTTTGTATAACTCGTACATTGTTTTAATATTTAAATTGGGGTTAAGACAATTTTTCGAGATGTTGAACGACCATAGTGACTTTCTTGGCTGGGAAAGCTTACTATGTGTTCATCAACGCTCAGTTTTTCCTGTTCTATGATTTTGTGGGGACGATTTTTATGTTTTCCTTGCTGATCATCAATGTTTTTCCCATATTTTACTTTTTCAACCAAAATTTGAACTCTGCGCTGCGTTATCTTCATATTTTAAAATAAAAAGTAAAGTAAAAATCAACGTAAAACAACAACAAGAAAACATTTACCTGAAATATGTGACAAAACATTTTTTTGCACACTCTCTCGCTTTTTCCGTTTGAAAGCACCAACAAATAAAATACTGTTGTATTTCGTATAGAACTCCCTTCTTCAACTCTTCTTCTTTTAGACTCGCTCAATTCAAGAAGTGAGGATAGAAATAAACATTGCTCGTTATAATTTTTGCTATAAAAGTTATCAAAAAGGTTCTTCATTTGTTCATTATCAAGTTTTGCACAATGGAAATTACAATGGCAATCAAAAATCTATTACAAAATAGTTCAAAATGTATATGAAATAAAAATTATGTACTTAAAACGTTTTTCCACTATACCTGCTTTGGGACATTGTTTGCTGGTATAACTTGTTTTTTTCTATTAATATAAGATTGCCCACTATTTCTTAGCTTTTTATTATTCAAATCTTTCCAATTTTCTAAATTTATTTTCCTTTTGGAGCCTCTAACACACTTATCAAGCACACAAGAACACTCAGTTTTTGCCATTGTACACACAATAAATAAGTCACTTGAAACGTTATTCCACTGAGTGCTTATATTAAAATGCGATTTGAATACGAACAAGTGCAATAATATGCCTTATTTTGATTTGGATTGATAAAAGAGAGCCATTATAACAGTAATCTGCAAAAAAAACCGGTTTTGAAAAAATTGTCGCTTACAACGTTATTCGCGAACATGCTTCAATTATATAAAATAATCGGTAAAATCGTCATTTTTTGGAAGTTCCCCTTTTTTTCCTCAAAAAAACTTCAATTAATTTGACAACTATCCCTGCTAATCCCGGAGTGGGCCGATTTTTTTATATTTTTTTTTTATTTTTTTCCGTAAACTTTATTTTCATTATATAAAAAATATAATTTAACAATTTTATGATATAATATTCTCAACTTATACATACTAGCGTATAGTTTATAGTATACTGACTATAAGTAAGTCTATAATTGTCCAACCCTAGTTTATCGACCTTACTAATGGTAAAAATTTGAATCTTGGTGATAATATATTCGTAAATTAAGTCTATAAATTGAGAATATTATATCATAAAATTGTTAAATTATTTTTTTTTTATGTGATAAAAATAAAGTTTACGGAATTTTTTTTTTTTTCATTTCTGAAAATTTTACAATTTTTTTTTAAACAAATAAAAAAAATATAAAAAAAAATCGGCCCACTGTGGGATTAGCAGGGATAGTTGTCAAATTAATTGAAGTTTTTTTGAGGAAAAAAACAAAAATGACGAACTTCCAAAAAATGGTGAACTTCCAAAAAATGACGATTTTACCGATTATTTTATATAATTGATCGTGTTACATTTTTTTCGTGTATTTTTTCGGAAAGTTCATTCAAAAACAAAAATTAAAAAAAGGTCCCCAAAAGTCAATTTCTACAAAAGTTATGGGTATTTGAAAATAAAAAAGCCATTTTTTTTTTAAATTCATAACTTTTTTGAAATTGGAGAAAAAATTTTGAAAAAATTCTCAAAAATGTTTTTCAAAGGGTAGAAAAGGATGGATAAGTTTCAGCAAAATCTAAACGGGTCGGGTTCAAAAGTGGTCGATTTGGTATGGAATACCCCATATATAAACGATCAGGGTGGCGAGAAAAGTTGAAATCCGTTTGACTGTCTGTCCGTCCGTCCATCGGTACACGACTTAAGTAAAAATTAAGATATCTTCATGAAACTTGGTATTCGGGCTCCTCCTTTTTCTTCTTCACTGGCGTTGACACCGCTTACGCGATTATTGCCGAGTTAACAACAGTGCGTCAGTAGTTTCTTCTTTCCGAAATGTGGCGCCAATTGGAGATTCCAAGCGAAACCAGGTCCTTATCCACCTGGTCTTCCGGCAGATACTGCGTCGAATACATTCAGAGCTGGAGTGTTTTCGTCCATTCGGACAACATGACCCAGCCAGCGTAGCCGCTGTCTTTTAATTTGCTAAACTTTGTCAATGTCGCCGTATATCTCAACGAATACGATATTCGCCGTGGCCAACGCCAAAGGACCATAAATCTTTCGCAGAACTTTTCTCTCGAAAACTTGTAACGTCGGCTCATCAGATGTTTCATCGTCCATGCCTCTGAACCAAATAGCAGAACGGGAATGATGCGTGACTTATAGAGTTTGGTTTTTGTTCATGGAGAGGACTTTACTTCTCAATTGCTCACTCAGTCCGACAAGAGTTATTCAACGCTGTATTTCCAGGCTGACATTATTGGTGGTGCTTATACTGGTTCCAAGATAGACGACATTATCTACGACTTCAAAGTTATGACTTTCAACAGTGACGTGAGAGCCAAGTTACAAGTGCGACGACTGTTTGTTTGATGACAGGAGATATTTCGTCTTGCCCTCGTTCACTGCAAGATCTATTTTCCTTGCTTACTAATTCAGTATGGAGAGAGCAGAAGTAAGGGCGCGGGTGCTGAGGGCAATGTTACCAAAATACTCAGTATACGTCAGCAGCTGTACACCCTTACAGAAAATTGTTCCTGATCGATTAAGTTCTGCGGCACGAATTATTTTCTCCAAGAGCAGATTGAAGATGTCGCACGAAAGGGAGTCGCCTTGTCTGAAGCCTCGTTTGGTATCGAACGGCTCGGAGAGGTCCTTCCTCATCGTGACGGAACTTTTGATGTTGCTCAACGTCAGTTTTCACAGTCGTATTAGTTTTGCGGGGATACCGAATTCAGACATCGCGGCATAAAGGCAGCTCCTTTTCGTGCTAATAGAAGCAACTTTGAAATCGACGAAAAGGTGGTGTGAGTCGATTCTCTTTTCACGGGTCTTTTTCAAGATTTGGCGCATGGTGAATATCTTGTCGGTTGTTTATTTTCGAGGTCTAAGGTCACAGTGATAAGGTCCAATCAGCTTGTTGACGGTGCGCTTTAATCTTTCACACAATACACTCGTTAGAACCTTATACGCGATGTTTAGAAGACTTAATTGGGAAGGTAGTTAGCGTAGATTGTGGGGTCTCCCTTTTCGTGGATTGGGCAGAGCACACTTAAATTCCAATGGTTGGGCATGCTTTCGTCCGACCATATTTTACAAAGAAACTGATGCATGCTCCTTATCAGTTCTTCGCCGCCGTGTTTGAATAGCTCGGCCGGCAATCCATCGGCTCCCGCCACTTTGTTGTTCTTCAGGCGGGTAATTGCTATTTGAACTTCTTCATGGTTGGGCAATGGAACGTCTGCTTTATCGTCATCGATTGGGTAATCGGGTTCGCCCTCTCCTGGCGTTATACTTTCACTGCCATTCAGTAGACTGGAGAAGTGTTCCCTCCATAATTTTATTATGCTCTGGGTATCGGTCACTAGGCCACCTCTTTAGATTCTACTACGCTTCGGTCTTGAAACCTTCTATTAGAATTTTCCGGCATTATTTTTGTCGGACAACTTGTCAAGGTCTTCATACTCACGCATTTCGGCCTCTTTCTTTTTCTGTCTATAAATGAGTATCGCTTCACTCTTCAACTCTTTGTATCTACCCCAACCCGTAGGTGTTGTGGTCGATCGTAACTTTAAGAGGTAGGCAAATTGTTTTCTCTCCGCTGCGACACGGCACTCCTCATCGTACCAGCTATTCTTTTGCATTTTCCGAAAACCAATGGTTTCGATTGCAGTTGTACGTAAGGAGTTTGGAATGTCGCCCCACAATTCCTTTATACCGAGTTGTTGACGAGTGCTCTCAGAGAGCAGAAGTGCAAGTCTAGTAGAAAATCGTTCGGGTGTCCGTTGTGATTGCAGGTGCTCGAAATCGAACTTTACTTGTGTTTGTTGACGTGCGTGATGTTTGCTGCACAGGAGCGGGTGCGAATCTTGGCTGCAACAAGGTAGTGGTCGGAGTCAATATTAAGACCTCAGAGCGTACGTATGTCTAAGCCACTGGAGCCGTGTTCTCCGTCTATCACAACATGATCGTTCTGGTTGGTAGTTTTTCAATCCGGATACAGGCAGGCGGCTTGATGAGCCATATTTCAGGTTCCGGCGAAGTCGATCAGCCTCAACCCATTTGAGGATGTTTCGGCGTGGAAACTGAATTTATCAACCGTAGTGCCAAAGATACCTTTGTTGCCCACCCTGGCGTTAAAGTCGCAAAGCATGATTGTGATATCGTGGCGGGGGCAGTTCTCATGGTCGGGGCAATTGCGCAAATCAGCGATATTTAGAAGAACTTCGCTTTGATGCGGATTGTGGCTAGACGTTCATTCGCTGTGATTAATGGCAGTACTCGGCGACGGAGTTTCTCTCCCCCCACGAATACCACACCAAACTTGCGCTCCTTTATGTGGCTACTGTAGTAAATGCCAAAAAGACCTACTCGCCTCAGTCCTTGCCCCGTCCTTCGAATTTCTTGGATGGCGGTGATGTCAGCCTTCTTTCTAACATCAACCAGCTGTGCACCGGCACCTTCCCAATTGAGGGAGCGGGCATTTCAGATGCATGCCCTCAAATTGTAATCCTTAATTCGTTTGCCATGGTCGTCATCAAAAGTCTTTTACCCGAGGCTAGTTGTTAGTTTTCATTGGTACCTTTTTTTTATGTGGCGGATCCCAATCACAGCGCAGAGCCTTGCGGAGGGGCTGTTTTGCCTTCTCACTTTAGTTCGCCTTCAAACGGTTGTTCTTAGGCTACCAAGAGGATACTTGGTCAAAGACTGGAAGTCATGAGCTGCTTGAGCTATATTTAAAAGAATCATTTCAGGCCATTCCGAAGTGAGGGGCGATCAGAGAACTTTTCTCACTTACCTGAACTTCTACACATGGCTCGATCCTCCTTAGTACAAAC
This sequence comes from Bactrocera dorsalis, assembly GCF_023373825.1. Classification (NCBI taxonomy): domain Eukaryota; kingdom Metazoa; phylum Arthropoda; class Insecta; order Diptera; family Tephritidae; genus Bactrocera; species Bactrocera dorsalis. The sequence goes on along the minus strand of NC_064308.1, from coordinate 18,523,509 downwards.
AAAATTTCAAGTTCGCAAATAAGCGTAACCAGACCACTGCCACGGAAACAAACCGCCATTAATGAAAAACATATAAAATGCCTTAACTAAGGATTAATTTATGATTTAAAACTCAAATTTGGAGCATGAGAGCTTTGCCCTGTCCCCGAGTAAATTTAATGTACATATCTCCCAAACCATTTAAGTTATAACAACCAAATTCGCCCAACACCAATTCTACGAGTACTCCTGATGATAGTGGAATGTAAGAAATGTAATGCGATGAAAGCCCCGTTCACACCCCATATAACGGTACTGTTCAAAACTACTAGGAGTGCGATAAATCAATAACTAAAATCGCCAGAAACGTAAAAATTTGCCGCCGGGATGGTATGGCAATGGTTTTTAGGGGTCGTGGTAAAAAGTGGACGATGGGCGTGGCACCGTCCTTATCTCGGGACCCGACTGATCGATTTCGACAAAATTTCGTAAGTGGCATTCTATATCTATATCAAGTTGTGAAAACAAGCGAAATCGGACAATAACCACGCCTACTTCCCAAATAGTAAAACTTTAAATTCCACTTTATTCGTTCAGTTTCCAATACAAGCACAAATCAAGAAGCAAATAATATAATGGGATAAAATCGAGAACGAATTATGTCATTAGTGTATGCCTCCTTATGACCAAAAATTGTTCAAATATGAGATTATCGAGTATTTTACTCATAACAGTGTATCTTTTTACCTAAAATAGGTAATTTTCAGTGAAAACTTGGCCTAGGTCCTATATAACTAACATCAGGTTTTTTGAACATGCGTCTGATTTTACTCTATATGATTGGTTTTACACCTTGAACTGTTTCCCTGGTTTTGATTCTTGCAAGATGCAAGAGTATAAAATGTTCGGTTGCACCCGAACTTAGGCCTTCCTTACTTGTTCTACTTACTTTTCGTTATATGGAGTTAATTTTGCAACTTCTTCAAATATATCGTTGTAGTTTTCGACATCCGTGTAGTGGGGTCCGTAAGGTGCATCTGAAATTAATAATTGAAATTAAAACCCCTTTGTTACCAATAAACAAATGAAGTCGAATATTTTCTCTCTCACAATCTGAAAGGATTAAAACCAATTTTTATAATTGGTTTATATCTATGGTGATTTGGACAACAGTTTTGTTAATATGGCTGATTAATTGACCGATACATTCAGCAAAAGGTCAACTAAAAGTACGAAAATAATTATGCGGCTTCACGCCACCATTTTCTGTACTGATCCACATTATACAAAAAAAAATCTGTCGAATGAATTGTGTTAAGATATTTTACATATTTTGGCAAAACGACCGATGTTTTCGAAGTAACTCACTTATAGGCATTGAGGTCACCGAATACGGTCGAATGGTATCAATTTCTTAGGTATTATCCTTAAAGTTGACTTCAAGGCTTCTAATGGTTTTCGTTAGACAGTTATCGCGCTTTTATTACTTTCGACACCTAAATATAACTTATATAAAAATGGGATATCTTGATGAAGTTCGCTACATTTTACACCATGAAAAAAGTAATATTGTAGATGAACAAGATACGCAAATGTAATTTAATAGGACTTACTGTGCGATTCTGTAACGTGAGACAGTCTCAACTCTCTAAATTTGAGATTTTAAGTTAGAGACAATTTTTGAGACTTGAGACGATTTTGCTATTCTGTAAGTAACAGTCACAAAATCTATTACATTTCATCATTCAGATATGTTTTTACACTTGAATGAAAATAAATATGTCGATAACAAATATTAAATTTTCTATAACATAGTCAAAAAACATAATTATCAACAAAAATAAAAATATATGTTGACTTTGTTTCATAATATTTATGAAATTTATGTAAATGAATATGATTTATTTTTCATCTTTTCGCGTTTGAGTTGCTTACAAAATATAAAAAAACGACAATCGATTAATATCTATGATGATAGTATAGTAACTAGTCTCAAATTGAGATTTTGCCTCAAAATGACTCAAATAGAGACTAGAGTCTGGTTACAGAATCCCGCTATTAATCTGATATATTATTAATAGAGAGAGATTCTGGTGCCACGTCCATTGTCCATTTTTGACACCGGCTCCTAAAAAAATCTTCCAGAGCATCTTAGTACCAGATTTACGAGTATTTTATGAGTTATCGCACTTTAAGTAGTTTTTAACAAAGCCATTATTTGAAGAATATTAAGTGAGCGGTGGGCGTCATTTTTAACCAACTTAAACTGTGTTGTCCATATGATATTATGTATTATCAATTCACCTTGATATATGCGTACATTAAGGTGATTAAAAAAAATTCGTTTGGTACTCGGAAAAATAGGTTCCTAGACACTTCTAAGAAAGCCTCTCCAAGCTTGAGTTCTTAATTGTAACGGGAAGGTCCTCCTACTTACAGTTTTCAATTTTTTCTTATTATCAGATAGAAAAATTTATATCTCGCTTCCAACTACTTGAAAAAATATCTTGTTCCTTAGATTTTGTAGGAAATTTACTGCTCTATAAAAATGGTCTGTTATGATTTTTCGATTAAGTTAAGCGTTTACGAGATATTCATCGTCAAATATCAATGCATATTAGGGTGGATTAAAAACACAAAATTTTTTTTTCGTTTGGTACTCTGAAAAATAAGTTCCTAGACACCTCTAAGAAAGCCTCTCCAAAAACCTATGAGTTTCATCAATTATAATGATTTTTTTTATTGAGTTATAAAATTCATAAGAAATAAAAAATTTTCCCAAAAATAATCAAGCTTTAACTATTAATATCTTTTAAACGGTTGGATTTACGAAAAAATCATGCCAGAAAATACGGCATATTTTACAGTACTACTACGATAAAGGCAAAAATGCATCTCAAGCCGCCAATAAAATTTGTGCAGTTTATGGACCCGATACAGTTTTCATTTCCACCGCACAACGATTGTTTCAACGTTTTCGTTCTGGTGTAGAGGTGGTCGAAGATGCGCCACGCTCCGGAAGGCGTGTCGTCGAAAATTGCGATAAAATCGCTGAATTGGTCGAAAGAGACCGGCATAGTAGCAGCCGTAGCATCGGTCAAGAGCTGGGCATGACTCATCAAAAATTCATTTAAATTTCAATAAAAAAAATTCAATAAAAATACCGCAAGACTTTTTTGACAACCCAATATTATAAGCGTGTTTATTATTGCATAATTTTATATACAAACAATACGTGACATGAGGTTTATCTTATATGTACAAACTAGAGGAACCGTCCACGCTTTACTGTGGCTGACACATACAAGAAGCTTTCCAACGTAAACAGGACTTTTTGAATCTGTCGCCCCCTGATGGCGCCATCTATATGTCGACCGGTGCTTTAGAATCTGCTATCTTTATCGATTGTCCAGCAACAATTTCATGACATTTCATCGATTGCATTGTGAGGTTATTGTGTGTCAGTATGGGAAAAACTGGTTTTCGCACGAAAACTTGTGTTTTCGTCCATGTAAAATCTGTCAAACGAAAACACAGTTTTCGCTGAAAACTACTTGAAAACTTACATTCCACTCATTATAATCGGTGCCTGCTCTAGTTTAATCGATACTTTTGGAAGCCATAATTTGCCGGCCCTAAATTGTCACTTTATATTTGTTTATATTCCATATAAAAATACAGCTGTCACTTGATGTTAATTTCAAAACAATGGAAAAGCAAAAATACAAAAAAAGAAATTTGTGGAGTGATAGGGCAGAAGCCCTACTAATTGAATTGTGGCAGAGCAAAATAAGTGCTTTTCGCGGTTCTAGGAAAAACAATCACATAGTGGAGGAAATGTCAATGGAGTTGCAGCAACAAGGTGTGCATTTCACGGCGAGTGAAATAAAATCGAAAATGCACAGTCTTTCACAGAGATATAGGTATGCAATTGAATAAAATTAGGGAAAAATAGAATTTTTATATATATGTCATGTTTTACAGGAAAGAGAAGGCAGCAGTCGGGTCAACTGGCGATTCTATTAATAAAAGAAGGAATCATTTTCAGAGCATAATTAAAAAAAAAAATTGAACAAATTGAAAAGCAGCTCGAGAAAGCAAGTCAGGAATCCAGTAAAACCAACAAAGAAATTAAGGACTTGACAAAAAAAATGGTAGAAACGACAATAAAAAAACCGAAATGATGGAACAATATACATATAAAAAATTCTAAAGAAACAAATGAACGCTTACTTCAATTTCTAAATAAATAAGAAAATTAATGAATATAAGTAAGTATTTTCTCTTTAATAATATATGTTTAACGTTGATATGTATAATATTAGTTTTTATATGGAAAATAAAATTGCATTTTGTTTTGTGTGTACAACTTTATCTTTGATTTAATGTATATGTAATTGTGTAAAATGTAGACTTTGTGATACAATATGCACATGTACTTACCAAAATATGTACAAAGTGCTGTCCGAATCATTTCTCCATTAATTGAGTCGTCAGATGCATATGAAATATCACGCGGATTCTGACGTCTAGTCTCCAACTCTTCCAAAGCGCGTAACCATTTAGCGTTTAGCGTGTCGTTGTTATCATTTAAAAAATTGTGAAGAACGCAACATGCTTTTATTATGGAGTTGGCATTCCGTACAGAGTTGTCAATTCCTTTTCCGATCGATACGATTCCGGAGCGTAGTTGAATACCTTCTCACCATTAGGGGCCATCCATAAATTACGTCACACGAATTTAAGGACTTTTTAATCCCTCCCCCCGTCCTTGTCACAAGTTGTCACATTTTGAACTAGTCCCCCCCTTTCGTGACGTCACACATTTTCCAATTTTATGGATTTATCAAAAAATAAAAAGAAAAACAGGTTATTCTATTTATTCTTATATTTATTGAATAATCTTTAATAAAATCAACATTTAGTTAAATATTAAAGTACAGACACAACGAATGACTAGTCAAAAAATAACAGGCATTTACTTAATTATGCTAATGCAAAGCTTAATCATCTTGTGTTCATGGACTTTTGACCCACTCCTTTATATCATTTATTACTGCTAAATCAGGCACTTCATTTTCGTTCTGAATTTGGATGTCAGGAGCATCTTTTGTATCAACATCGTCTTCTTCCATTCATAAAGCATCGTCATCATTCATTAAACAGAAAATCTCTCGGGCACGTCTAGCCGCAATTCTTCGAGGACGAATCTTCGCGATAGGTAACAGCTCTTGTTTTTTATGTGATTGTTTGTGTTGATTGGTGGCTTATATGAAAAAATATAGGCCGCATATGCTATACGATCTTTTAAATAAGTATGACTCGAAACTAGGGCAATAACTATCATATGGAACTTGTTTCAGATGGGATGATGCTTGGAGATTTAATAATATCTGTAGTAATAATGGAGCAAACTTAGCGTTGTCATCACTGCCTGTGTCTCCATAACCTTCTGATGTCTGTTTAATTAACACAGGTGGTGGTAAAAATCCTTCTTTTAATAATTTCCAAAGACTAGAACGTCTTACACCGCAACATGCAATAGTTTCAGTAACAGTTGGTGCAACACATTCAGCGACGAGTGGAAAATTATCAATGACTAACTTGCTCCAAATGTCAGCCAACACATTGCCCGCACTTTCGAAGTTTCGTTTTTCTAGATCTAAGTCAGCAGTTCGATTACTTGAATCAAGATGTGACCCAAAATCATCATGATTTAATAGTACACCAGTAAGATCGCGACTGAGAGGTGCCATACGTCGTTCAACTCTGTTAAATGCACTCCTTGCTGGGGCGTTTGTAGCTATATAAACTGCATCTAAATGAAAATGTTTAAAAAGTTGTAAAGCTGAAACTATAAGGCGGGAAACAATTTTGTAACTTTGATTAAAATTAAAATATAAAATAAAATAAAGTACGATTCGCAGAAGAGCCCCAATGTTTACAAATTTATTGTAATTTGAGTTTTTAGACTTTACTTAGCATCAACTAATGCCATTAAAACGGTGGAATATCATCCTTTATAATTATAATAATCGCCAGCTTCGTCAGATGATGGATGAATCTCAATGTGGCATCCGTCTGTAAACAATTATTTAAACATTAGCGCAAATTTAAGATTTTGTAGCCAATATTTACCAATTGCTCCTAAGCATTGTGGGAATCCAATTACCTCGAAACTAGTCACCAATTCGGTAATACTTTCTTTGTTTAGAGGCAACATTTTAAAACAGGATGGCTGCAGTAATCTCCACATTTCGGTGCAAAATTCCAGTAAAATTTCGCAAACCGTAGATTTTCCTACACCGAACATGTTGGCGATACTACGATACTCTGCAGCTCCCTAAAGCTAATAATGCTATAGCCACTCTTTTCTCTATAGGAATAGCTTTTCGGTAATTTTTATCCATTTTTTGCAACGGGCGGAGGATGTCACATAATTTATCAAAGGAACTTCGGTCCATGCGAAAGTTCTCTTTAAAAAAAGCAGATCCGTTTCGTTGGCAATCGTGTTCCCAAAACTGATTCCTACGTTGCTGGAATTAATAATATATAATTGAAAACTTTTCCATCAGTAGGAACATGTATGTACAGGCTTTTGCCCAACATGAATTAATCGGCATCCCAAGGTCCTTTATTAAATCTAATACGATTAGATGTTGTTTCTTTAACTCGGCTGTCTTTTTTTCCAAGGCATGGTGCTGAGTAGTAAGCACCATGTCGATGAGTAGGATATCTATTTGGCTTCTCAAAGCCAATGCTTTCGCAATTAACATTTTTTTCTCAGAATTCTAAAAAACACGATCTTTAGTAATAATTATAAGCAAATATTAAGGATTTCAAAACTAACTTAAACAAACAACTAAATTTCTAAGCTGTCAGTGAAAACTCAGCGAAAACACAAATTGTCGGTCCGAACGACTTACGTTCCACAACATACAAATTTGTTTTCAAAGTGTTTTCAATGTCGTACGAACATAGTATAAGCCTGCAACCTTGAAGGTTTGACCCTGCGATTTATTAATGGTCATTGCAAAAGATGTTTTTACCGAAAACTGTAAACGTTTAAATTGGAATCTCAAACCCAAATGGTTGCCACTGCAAATTTAGGTGGATTCAGGTTTCTTAATAAAATAACAGGACAACATACTTTCAACAGCATTTTGTGAGGAGGAAGTCCAGACGGGTTCAAAGAGTTTAAAAATTCTGTAGGAAAATGAAGAACTTCTTTCAAATCGAGAATAGTATCGACCGAATAGTACATTTTCGTCGGCGCACCAATATTTGAAAGAATCAAGTTATTTATCTTATCTAATTGTTCGTTAGTTGGTGATAGAATCGTCCTTTCTTTGAACCAAGATATTGTCTTAAAACTTATGTTATCAATGTCAGGATAGACATTGACTAACTCATGGATGTTGTCTATGAAAACACAAAGGTTTTCTAAGTCAATTCTTTCTTCACTTCGTGGTAACTCTCCATTGACAACTTTTAGCAGCGTCTCTGGAAATAGCCTGTTCTCACGTGAAGATGACGAAATCCTCATATTAGTTTTAAGCTCTAATTTATTGACATCTTGCCAAAGGTTGGATCTTTTTAGTGAAGCATTTATTTCATCAGCAGGTGCTCCTCGAGTAGCAACTAGTATGATTTGACGGAAATCTCCTGAGAACAGAGTTGTATATCCACCCATTGATGTATTTTTGTTACGCAAATCACGCATTGTCCTATCCAGTGCTTCCACAGATGTCTTGTTTGACATGGTAGCTTCGTCCCATATTATTAATGAGCAGTCACGCATCAATTTTCCTGTATTGCTCTGTTTAGAAACACTACAGACGCTATTATTATCATCGGTGGCGATTTTCAGCGGGATCTTGTATGTAGAGTGTGCGGTTCGGCCTCCTTCCAAAAGCTTAGTGGTAATGCCGGATGACGCAACAGCTAAGGCAATTTTTGCGGCAGATTTTACTTTTTTTTAAAGCAGATTAATTAAAAATGTTTTTCCTGCACCTTCTGCTGTATCAATGAAAAAAAATTTCCCTTCATTGTTACCAATTGTTGATAGTAACGCAGTGAATCCTTTTTTCTGATCGATGTTTAACCATAGTAATTGCACTACTTTGTTCAAAGCTTCGTCAAATATGTTTTGAACATATTGTACATCGTCTGAGTTTAACTCTCGCCGTCTCTGAATCAGAATATCCTTGGCCATATTTTCTTGAAATTTATTTCATAGATTAACAAAATCAGCTGCTTAATACAGTCTGCGTTTGGAATCTAAGCTGAAAAAATGTAATTCTTTGCGACATCACATGATAAATCTCAAAAATAATAGTATTTCTCCACTATTTAGTGGATGTTATTTTACATATAAACCTTCCTCTTCAATCAAAATCCGCTGCGTAGTTTTAAAAATTTAAGATTAAAAATCGACTTTCCATCGATTTTATACTATGTAACGATGTATATATAACAAGTAAGGAAGAGCTAAGCTCGGGTGCAACCAAACATTTTATACTCTTGCAACTTGAAAAAATCAAAGCCACTTTAAGAAAAACAAATCATACGGAATAATCTCAGCCGGATGTTCGAAAATTCTGATTGTTTAAATGAGTTAAGCCTCCCCTCACTCTATCTGTGAAAAACCAGCACACCCTAACATGTTACACTTAAGAATAACATCACACGCAACAACTGAGAAGAACATGCATGAAGACACCACCTATACCAGTGTTTCCCAAAGTGGGCGATAACGCCCCCTTGTGGGCGAGGCAGGTGTCAAGGGGGGCGGTAAGAGACCTAGAAAGAATATGGGGCGTTGTGTAGAGGCCTGGGCGGTTATTTGTAATTTTATTTAGCTAGGAGGCCTCTTAGACAACGACTACATGAGCTATCGACTCTCAACAACAACTTGTGGACATCAACTAATATGTATTAAAAGATTGCTCAAACTCGGTTCTATATTTCTCTCCGCGTAGTTCATATATCTGTCATATTTTATTGAATATAGAAAAAATGAAAATCATCGGTCGCTCCGTTTCATAACGGGGCCTTTCTACAGGATAGAATTTATAGAATACTAACTGTCAAACGTATTGCTATTGCCATTGCCAAATCTGTATGTGGGCATTTGCTATCAAAATATAATCATAAAGATCCTTTTTTTACAAATGTATTTCTAGGAAAAATAAGAATTCATATTTTTTGACTACTATATAATAATTGTGCTTAAGCACTCCTATATAAACAATGTATTATTTATTTTATATTCAGTTGTGGTTTTGCGCGCAATAGATGAGCATTACTTACGCCTCCTTTACACTACTCGCGAAGTTAAACGTATTTCTCAAAGCAAAACAATGTCGGAAGTAAAAAAGAAGAGACGGCAATACTGTGCGGAATACATTAAATTCGGATTCATTGAAAATCCCACAAACCCTATATGTCTTCTATGTCTAAAAACATTTTCGAATGAAGCAATGAAGCCTTCAAGACTGCAAGATCATTTGAATAAAATGCATCCAGATAAGAGAGACAAGAATGTAGCATATTTTCAAGACCTAGAGAAGAGGCATTATACTCAGCCAAGTGTAGCAAAACTATTTTCGGCGGCTGCTAAGCAAGATGACGACGGACTTCGACCTTCGTACAATATTGTTAATTGCTCAAAAAGGCAAACCACATAACATCGGAGAAGAGTTAATATTACCAGCAATAAATGAAGTAATAACTACCGTGCTTCATAAACCGGCCGCAGATATTATCCGAAAAATTCCTTTGAGTATAATTCTGTGCAAAGACGAATTGATGAAATGGCTGAAAACATTGAAGAATCATTGTGCGATCACCTGAGGACAAGCCAATTCTCAATTCAGCTCGATGAGTCCACTTTACCAACTAATGAAGCATTGTTGTTGTCTTACGTGAGGTTTATTAAAGATGAGAAAATATGTGAAGAACTATTATTTGCTAGAAATTTGGAGACGATACAAAAGGCGAAACAATATTCAATATGTTGGAAACGTTTTGCGATGAGAAAGAGATTCGTTTGAAAAATATTATTTCAATTGCTACGGATGGCGCTACGGCTATGATAGGGTGTCTAAAGGCTTAATGGCGCACTTAAAAAATAAAATTCCAGATGTCATTGGTGTACATTGCGTTATTCATAGACAACATTTAGTTGCTGGAAACTTAAGTGAAAAACTATTTCAATCACTGCAATATGTCATCAAAGCAGTCAACAAAATCCGCAACAGCTCTTTGAATGATAGATTATTTCATCAGCTTTGTGTTACTAATGACGAGGATTTCAATCGTTTGTTGTTTCATACTGAAGTTCGTTGGCTATCAAGAGGCAATTGTCTGACTCGATTCTACAACCAACAGCATAGAGTTCTTGGAAACTAAAGATACAAAATTCCAAGACAAGTTCATAACATCAAAGAATGATATAGCTTGCATGACATTTGGAAAACCTCCACATTGACTTTACCGAACGATACCAGGACATTTTGAACTTGGAAATACCAGACTGGGTGTTGGATCCGTTTTCAAATGTCAACACAGCAATGTCACCTCAGCTGGAAGAAGAACTTATAGAATTGACAACAAACGAGGAAATAAAAATCAAGTTCAAAAATGGTTACCAAGAATTTTGGCTACAAAAACCGATCTCGCAGTTGTACCCTGGATTGTGGTCAATCGTTCAACGACTCTTGATAGCATTCCCATCGTCATATTTGTGTGAGCGTGGATTTAGTGCTGTGACAACACTGCTTACTAAAAATAGAAATCGTTTGCTTGTTACCGAACGTGGCGACTTGCTACTGTTCTTGAGTAAATTGGAACCTGATATTAACAAACTTATTAAACAGCATCAGATTCATCCTTCACATTAGTTTTTATATATGGATCGATTATTTTAGTTTTATTTTTAATTAAAGATTCTCTGTTTTAATACTATGAAATTGTGTTTCAATAATCATTCTAATTGGCAGGTGGAGCGCGTAAGAGTTACCTTGAGACCCAAGCGCCGTTGTATGTTACCTACTGCGCTCAGGTTTCAAGTTGCTGGTTATAGTAAAAGTTTCGTTTAGAATTCTCCGTATATTATACATATGACTATATAGGTCACAATAATTAATTTGAAGTTATATTGGTTTTTAAATACGTGAAAAAAGGGGGGCGCTAAAAAAATATTTATTCTCAAAGTGGGCGGTAGACTAAATAAGTTTGGGAACCACTGACCTATACGGACAGCAGCAACTAACAAACGGACTAGATCATCGCACTCAACATTCACTTTCGCATATTTACATCTATCGACAACAATCGTGCGCGCTACGCTCAGTCTTTTTAATAAAAAATCATCTGGATACTGTTTCGTCCGGTCGACGTGGATTTTAATCGTACATTCGCACGTAGCGAGTACCTTTAAATTTTTTACATATTTTGTAATTAGGTATAAAACAACAAAATTACCTTTGCTAATTAAATTACCTTATCTAAAATAAAATATTGCAATTTTTCTTGACTCGGTGAGAAGTTTCAAGCGTTTTTGAAACACGAAAATTATTTAGGGTTGCGCAATTTTAAATCACCCCAATTACCTGTCGTGAAAAATACTTATAAATTGTTCCGGTAACGAAAATGCGTGCGTTCGGTTAGACGGTTCTAATTACAATGATCTTCTTTATTTCACTTAATCTAATTGCTAAGCCTAAATCTTAAAACTAACGGCTTAAACTAGTGGTAATATAAATATGTATTAAAATTTTTTGGAATACTGGGTCAAAAATTTCTAGCAGGTGGAGATTACAACGCAAAACACACGTATTGGGGTTCACGTCTTATTAATCCGAAAGGACGACAGTTGTGCTACACTATTATGAATTAGCATAATAAGCTGGATATAATATCTCCTGGTAAGCCGACATACTGGCCCAGTGATAGAAGAAAAATACCAGACTTAATAGATTTAGCTGTAGTCAAAAATATAGATAGGTCGCTTATGACAGCTGATACATGTACAGACTTACTCGTGTCATCTGATCATTCTCCTGTACTAATAAAGTTATACGAACAGCCCATGATATTTGAGCCAAAAGTTTCTCTAACATCACATAAAACTAACTAGCTGAAATATAGAAAGTATATCAGCACCCACATCAATATTGATTGCAAAATAAATGCAGGAAGAGACATTGATGAAAATATAAGAGAAATTAATGACGTAATATCTAATGCAGGTGTATTGGCAACACCAAAACTACCAGTTGGTTTTAGAAAGATCACCAATAATGAAATAGAGAAACTTGTAAATGAGAAAAGGCGAGCTAGGCGGGAATAGCAGTTAAATCGATCCCCTTTAACTCTGCTTCAACTGAAAACTGCTGTACGAAAGTTAAAAAAAGCGCTTAAATGCGAAGAGGAACACAACACTGAAAATTATATAAAGAAACTGTGTCCAAATTCTCGCAAGCAAAACTCTCTTTGGAAAGCACAAAAGTCTTTCAAGCCACCAGTAGATTCCAACATGCCTCTAAGACTGTTGAATGGTAATTGGGCACGTAGTGATGAGGATAAGGCAAATTGCTTTGCAAATCACCTAGAAAAGGTATTTCAACCCAATTGCCCAAAGAACAACTTTGAGTTGCCAACCTTGCCCAATACCGCAAAAGAGTCGCATGTGTCTATTAGGACTTCTACTTCTGAAGTTACTAGAATAATAAAACAGCTTACCCCCAAAAAATCACCTGGACATGATAATATTACCCCAAAAATGCTAATTGAGTTACCAAATATTGCCGTAAAGGTGCTCTCTTTGCTCTTCAATGCAATTCTTAATCTCGGACACTATCCAAATTCATGGAAAAAGTCGCAGATCATCTTGATAGACAAACCTGGGAAAGACTTAACACAGCCGTCTTCATACAGACCAATCAGTCTTCTACCCTGTCTTTCTAATACTAATTACTATCAAAGATGACTCCTTTCCTCCACTAAAATAATATAATACCAATGCACCAATTTGGGTTTCGTGAAAAACATAGCACGATTGAGCAAGTAAATAGAATTACTAACGAAATAAGAAAAGCATTTGAGCACAGAGAGTACTGTTCAGCTATATTTCTAGACGTGGCTCAGGCGTTTGATAAGGTATGACATGAGGGCCTTTTATACAAGATTAAAAATATTCTACCTTCAGAATTATATAAAACATTGGAATCGTATTTAAAAAATAGAAAATTTATGGTAAAAGTGGGAGATTTCATATCTGATGAAAGACAGATAAGGGCTGGTGTACCCCAGGGCAGTGTTCTAGGCCCAACACTATACATCATATATACAGCAGATCTTCCAACAGCTAACAATGTATTAACTTCTACTTTTGCGGACAACACAGCTACATATAGTGAGCCGTAACAAATGCCACATAATAGCATCAAGAATATTAGCCGAATTTAAGTGCTCGGAGAATGGCTAGCTAACTGGCGTATAAACATAAATGAACAAAAGTGTAAGCAAGATACATTTTCGCTTAGACCAAAAATGTGTCCGGCAGTAAAAACTAACAATATTTTACTACCCCAAAAGAATGAAGTAACTTATCTTGATATTCACCTAGATAGAAGACTTACGTGGAAAAAACATATATCTAGTAAAATAACTTGCATGAAGATAAGAGCTGCAAATTTAAATTGGCTATTAAATAAAAACTCCAAACTTAGCCTAGACAACAAAGTGCTTTTATATAATGCGGTCATAAAGCCGACTTGGATGTATGGCATTCAACTGTGGGGTACGACCTGTGCAACTAATATAGACATAATACAAAGGTTCCAATCAAAAATGCTTAGATCAATCACGTGTTTACCATGGTACATGCGTTATGAAAATATCCATAAAGACCTTGGTATTTCTGTGGTAAGGAAAGAAGTAGAAGACAGCAGAATTAAATATATATCTAAACTCCGTGATCACCCAAACCCTTTGGCTAATGTTTTGGTACATTCCTGCAATGAAACACGCCTTAAAAGAAGAGATATGCCCGCATACTGAGGAGCAATGTATCACCAAAACAATCAATCAATCACTTGCTTGAGCGTGTCTAGTTTTTAAATAGGTTTAAGATTTCATAACTTATTGTTAGGCTTTCAAAACAAAAAGCAGATTCAATAAATAAAAATATATTGAAACAAAAAAAAATTCCTTCAACCTCCATTGGAAGCAAGGCCAGCTTGTGGATGGGACGCTTAATTGTGCCCGCCTTAGTCGCCACGTCTGCGACTCGCACCTTGCTGTCTTGCCATTCGACGGTGGCGACGACGCGGCCGAGTACCCACTGCTGTGGCGGCACGTTGTACTCGTGGACGAGGACGAGGTCGTTGAGCTGCAGATTGCGAGTTGGGTGCAGCCACTTGTTGCGTTCCTGAAGGCCCGTCAGATATGTTTTGGACCACTGTCGCCAAAACTGTTGCTTGAGAGAGCAAACAAGTTGCCATCTCTCGCAACAACGAACCGGATCCACTGGCACCTTCTCTGGGGGTAAAGCCCGCAGGGAGCATCCTATTAGTAGATGCGCTGGGGTTAGTGCCTCGCCGTCGTTGGGGTCCTGGCTCAACGGTGTTAGGGGCCGAGAATTGAGGATGGCCTCCACTTCGGCCAACACTGTTGCTAACTCCTCTGCTGTAAGTAGCGCGCTGCCGGTTACCCGAACGATGTGGTGTTTGGCGGACTTCACCGCGGCTTCCCATAATCCGCCGAAGTGCGGCGCCCGCGGTGGTATAAAGGTGAAGCTGCACCCTTCGTCTGCTGCGAACCTCTTCAGGTCTGGACCCATTGCCAGAAACGCCTCCTTCAATTCGCGCAGCTTGCGATCGGCGGCGACGAAATTGGTGGCGTTGTCGCTGAATATCTTCGTCGGCATCCCTCGGCGTCCAATGAACCGTTTTAGGGCGAAAATAAATGAATTAGAAGATAGGTCCGAAACTAATTCTAAATGTACTGCTTTTGAAGTGAAGCAAACGAAAACTGCAATGTATGTTTTTACGTGTGGTCGACCGCGCATTTTTAGAGTTGTGTATATCGGACCACAAAAATCTACGCCACGTATAAGAAAGGGCCGTAGTGCTCGAAGTCTTTCGACTGGCAAATTTCCCATTATTTGGTTTTGCAACTTCGGCTTGTAATGAAAACAATGTATACAGTTTCTTACGGTTCTACAGCAAGCTTCTCGGGCATTAATTAGCCATATGCGTTCTCGAAGAAGCGCAACCAACGCTTTAGCCCCAGCGTGGTGATTTCGAATATGCAGGAACCGTAAGTACGTTGTAACAAAGTGCGAACTTTTATTTAATAAAAGCGGAAATTTGGCATCGTATGGGAGAGGTGCATTTAATAAGCGACCTCCTACTCGGATTAATTTGAACGACAGCGACATATCCGAGTACTCATGCAAAAACGGGTTGAGTTTTTGCAAGTTTGCGGGTAGGGTGGTGACTTTATGCATTTTTTGAATAACATCCGAAAATTCTGAATGTTGGACCACCTGTGCAATTTTTAGAAAGCTCAAGTTTAGCTCTTCTGAAGTCAATTTTTTATGAGAAGAGAATTTTTCAATGAGGTCCAATATTGAATTTTTCTCAGCAGTCGAAATTAATGTAAATTAGTCTTCTGGTGAGAGCTGGAAGTGGTTATTAATTGGCCATAATACAGTGTCTTCTAGGAGGAACTGTGGACCGTCAAACCATAATGAATTATTCAATTCATCCACGTTACAACCCCGAGACACTTGATCCGCAGGATTTTGTTTCGTTGGCACATGTCGCCAATGTACTTTGTCAGTCAACTCTTGGATTTCGGACACTCTGTTTGCGACGAAGGTTTGTAGTGAAGATGGATATGTTTCAATCCAATGTAAAACGATTTCAGAGTCTGTCCAAAATGTAATATTTTCGAAATGTCGACATAGGCGCTACTCTTGACCATAATTTCGAAAGAAGATATGCTGCCGAGAGCTCAAGACGCAGAAGAGATTTGGTCTTCAGCGGAGCCACTCCAGACTTTGCAGTAAGCAGCATGCATTTAATACCACTAGCAGATTGGCTTCGTATGTATATGCAGCATCCGTACGCCCTTATTGAGGCGTCGGAGAAGCCATGTATTTGGCAGATGGCACTCAACTTAACGTTTACGTAACGAGGAATACTTATCGATGAGAGCTGCATTAGGTTGGCTTTAAAGTTCTGCTAGCTAGTGTAAAAGCCCAATGGAATCGAGTCATCCCAATCTAGTTTTTAGATCCAAAGCTCTTGCAATAAGATTTCTGCTTTGGTAACTAGTGAGGCTAGTAATCCAAGAGGATCAAAAAGGCAAGCAGAAACTGACAATATGTTTCGTTTAGTGGCTCGCAGATCATTAAAATTGTCATCTGAAACAAATCGAAGCAAATCCTCTTTCGGCAACCAATGGATTCCTAATGTTTTAGTGGAACTTTTGTCATTGAAGCTTAATGACATTTCAGTGCAATCACTGTCGAAAAATTTAGGGTGGTTCGAAAACCACTTCGTTAAGGAGAATCCTGCCGAGTTTAATATTTTAATTACCTCACTTCTCAAAAGATCTAGAGACTCAAAACTTTCGGACCCTGTTAATAAATCATCAACATAAAAGTCTCTTTTGATGGCCAATGAACCGAGTGGATATTTCATTGTATTGGCATCACTGAGCATTTGTAAACACCGTGTTGCGAGAAATGGAGCAGGCGCAGTGCCGTATGTTACGGTGTTAAGACGAAAAATTTGTATTTGCTCTGAAGAATGCTCTCTCCACACAATAAGTTGATAATTTCTGTCTTCTTCATGCATAATTATTTGACGGTACATTTTAGTAATGTCCGCTGTTAGTGCATACTTATGTAAGCGAAAACGAAGAAGAGTTGAATATAATTCTTCTTGGATGGTTGGACCTACCATCATTCAACGCTATTTGAGTTGAAGATCGACTTGAGGCATCAAATACAACACGTAATTTGGTTGTTGTGCTTAAAACGCATTGATGCGGAATGAAGTAGTGTGGCTCACTCAGAATCTCATTGTTCGTTGGGCTCATGTGACCCAATGCTCTATATTCATTCATAAAGTCGAGATACATTTTACGAAGTACCGCCGAACTGCGGTTTCATATGAGTGACCGAGTAACTTACGATCAGCTTTAAAGGGCATTCTGACTTGAAGCCGTCCTGAAGGCAATACTTGAGTTGTATTAACGAAAAAATTTTCACACTCTTGTTGCTCTGGTGTGAATTTGATGCCATTTGATTCTGAAGGTAATTCTTCTAGAGCCCAAAATTTTTGGACTACTGAATCGATTGACGTAAAGTCTTCTTCAGCTTGGCATAATGTGCTATGTAATTTGGGAGGAAAACTTAGATTGCTGACGTATTTGCCAGATACAACCCACCCTAAAAGGGTTTTATGTAATGTTGGTTGATTAGGATAATTTTTAATTTGGCCGACAGCTATAAGATCGAAAAATATTTCCGCACCCAATAAGATGTCAACTTTTTTACATTTGTGGAATTCTGGATCCGCCAATTCAATATTGTGCCGAATTTTCCAGCCATTAATATTGATATTATGGTCTATATGATTTGCCGAAATACTTCGCATTATCCAGAATTCCGCCGAAAATTCGTAATTGTTTTGCCCCCAGTCCTGAGTCCAGCAACGCTCTCGCAGGTAGGTACTCTCCACAACTGGTCCTCATCTGAATCACTGCTGTTGCCAACATGACCCGATCCGGCATACTGGCTGTATGCATGACATGAGTGGTTGATGGTTGCGGATGAGGTGCAGCGGCGAAGGAAACCGGATACTGGTGCAATAATATGTGATGCGATCGATTGCACACACGACATCTATCCGCTCTGCACTTAGAGACAGTGTGTCCCTTACGCAAACAATTTATGCATAAGGGCACCGATTACACGAACTCGAACCTCTGCTGCACCGGAAGCGCCTGGAAAGTGGGGCAGGAAGTCAAATAGTGGTCCTTGGATTTGCACTGCTGACAAGGAGACTGCCTCGTATTTGCTGCAACTAGCGCCGATTTGGTCCTGTCCATATGTTGTTGTTTCCCATGACTCGCACTGCTTGTTGGTATGGGCTTCGTCCCTGAATTTGATGCTCCTTCCGCTGATAGCTGCTGGAATCTTCGATTTAGGGTGGCTTCCCATTCTTTCCACAGTGGCAGCTTGTCATAATCCAGCTGTTTCTCCCATTTGGATCTGGTAGCTGAGTCAACCTTTGTCATCACTATGTGTATAATAGCGTTGGTTATATGTTTCTCATCACCAAGCGGTTTAACTGTTCAGTGTTTGCCAAAAGCAAGGTCTTTGACTGCGCAACCTCAAACAATGAAGCTACGTCTTTAATGGACTTTACTCGTGTTTCGAGTTCAATATTGAATCTGTCAAGACATTCTAATATGTCCTTTTGAAGTTCCGCTCTAAGTGTAAGTCCAGTATCGGTGGCTAACTCACCGGGCACGCATTTCTTGCGACGAATTCGTCGTTCCATCGAAATTTTGTATTTTTCTGATTTTTGTACAGCAAAATCTATTGCCTCTCCTGCTAGATGCAACCGTTTCTCTCTAATGAATAGACGAAGTGCTTCTAGTTTTATGATTATGATAAAGATTTACTTTGCAATGCAATCTTAGCATTGTTCACTTCCGTTAGCACTTGATTCCAAAAGAAAAGAAAACAAAGAAATGAGAAATTGCACACAGCAGACATAAGATTTTGTGCAGCACCTCTAGTTTCTAAATTTACGTCTTGGTCACATAGTTCCTCAATTGCAGATATTATCCCATTTTCAGCCAATACATACTTTTACTGCACCATAATGAGCACTCCAGCGCGTTGTCGAAAGTCTTTTAACAGATGTTTGCAGTGATTGAGGAGCACTTCCTAGCGGCTTGTAGAAGTTGAAAAAAAGTTAAATATCCACTGCCCCGAAAAATGTAACACAAGTCACATTTTGTGCAAACGAATGTTGTCCGCATAAATTAATTGAATGATCTATACAACCAATAAAAATTGCTTTATTGTTTTTTTCTTTTACAATAGTTTGCACCCCCCCGTGTACACCACTCATAACTGCAGCATTATCATAGCCTTGAGAACAACACATCATAATATCTAAGCCATCGTTTTCAAGCTTCTTTAGTATTTCAGCGCTTAAATCAGCTGCTTTTTTTCCATGTAAGGGAAAAAATCCTAAGAATACTTCTTTGACTTCTACTTTTCTATTATTAATTTTTACTTAACAAATTACTTCAGACATTTGATCGACATGTGAAACGTCAGGTGTGCTATCAAACATGATTCCGAAATATTTGGCCGATTTAATTTCGTTGACAAGCTGACATTTTACTTGATTAGCTAAAACATTTATGAACTCATTTTGGATTTCTGGCGATAAGTATGTTACTTTAGGTGATTTTTCCAGTTCCAAATATAATATACAATATAATAAATAATATATACATACTAGCTGACCCGGCGAACTTCGCCCCGCCCAATTTTTAGTTTTTTTTGGAAGGCATAGACTCGTATAACTTTACCACAAATAATATAAACTTCAAACAACGCATTTTCATTTAATGTTTTTAATGTTTGTAGCGCCATCTACTGTAACATACCGCACTCAATACCGCTCTTAGCGCCACCAACTGGTGGATAGCTCTTTGCTAATAATAAACAAATAATTTGCAATAAATAAATAATGCGACTATAAGGAGAGTTATAAACTATCCTATCTTTCAAGTTGGACCAAACTGCACACAGTGTTAAAAATTTCATTAAAATCGGTTCAGTAGTTTAAGAGTCCATCGCAAACAAACAATGTGACACGTGATTTTTATATATTAAGATGTTCTTTGAGTACAGCATCATACTTTGACAGCAGTTTAACTAGTTCTAAGAAATTACCTTTATTACCTTTACCCTTGGGTTTCATCATGTCCACGAAATGCTAGGTTTTGTTTAGCCAAAAACAATGTTATATCAAGTAATCAAGATAAAAGATTTTTCCACTTCTGTTTTTCCGTATTCGTTAATTGCAAGGTTGTGTCATCTATTGTGGTGTAAGATTTTAATCTCATTTCCAATGTTTTCCACTTTTCGAAATTTTCTAAATGTTCACATGAAGTTTCATGGTCCAATACTTTAGGATTTAGTTTCCACCACTTCTGAAATCCAGTTGTAAATGTTCTTTGTATGTTACTGACAGCAAATAAACGATAGCCAAAAACAGTACAGGTTATTTGAAATAGGATAAAATACCATCCATGATCGTAAAATTTTTTCACCACTAGGCATCTCTTTATAAAACCATTCCTGTGAAAGATGACGAGAATCATCTTTAACGCATAATCATAAACACAGAAACAATTCGTGCATACTTATGTAAACAGCGCATTGATCACTTCAGCGAGCTCTCAATTGCACAAAACATAAGTACCTTCATAAGCACATACATATATACATATAAGTCCAAGTATTAGGGTGTACCTAAATACAAAATCATTCGGACATCAAAGATTTTAATAAATAAAAAACGCGGTTTTTAATCTTTATATATATAAATCTTCTGACCGTGTGTTTGCCTTGAGATTGCTCCTAAACGGATGGGCCGATTTTGATGAAATTTTGTCTGTACGTTCAAGGAGATTCGGGAAAGGTTTATGTTTACAATTTGGTCCACTGGAAAATGTTTTTTAAATTATTTTTTCATTTTTAATCAATTTTTAATCAATTTTTAATTTTGTAATGTTTGATCGATAGATGGCGCTACCATCGCAGTATCCAATATTCAAACCTTAAATTGGCGTAAACGTGTATGAAACAAAACGATGCCAAAGTAAAAGGCGATATCGTTGGATATATATCATTATGAGGAAAAGTCGGAAAATTGGACATTTCTAAAAAGTAAATTTTTTCCATACACATTTTTTTTTCAATTTTTGTTTATTTTGTTTTTCAATATTTTGATTTGTAAATTATTTGATTCGTTCAATTTCGGTCGCTTGCTTTTTTTTCGTCTATTCAAAAGAAAAATTATTGAAAATTATTCAGTGAAAACTTTACGTGTGTTTCACACAAAGAGGTCAATTGCAGATTGAAATTTGTTACGAAGCCACCAAGAGGTCGACCTAATATCGGTCGGTGTTCTTTTTGCCAACAAAGTATGGCAGGCCAAGGCAAGGCAAGGCAAGAAGTACTCCCAGGATGCGGAGACATACGTTCGGAATTATAATTCGCGGTCAATCAGCAAGTGATCGTCACGATGTTACAGCACGACTTTTCCTACAACAGTTACGATGTTTGATTGTCTTTATCTTGAAGCAACGTATATGTGGTGCTGTTGGATGAGATGTACTTTGTTGAGTGGCAAAAACCTCTGTTTTGCATGCACACAATCTTCTTTGGATGATGGTTACACCATAATATGATTCATGGACCTTGCGGACATTACAATCCCACTTCGGTTTGTATGTCTGACAATAAATGCACGAAACACTATTCACTCTGCTTTTCTTTCGGAAGCACAAACTAGAAATGGTAGATATCAACTCTATCGGCGTCGCTCACCAGATAACAGAACGTTCAGCATTCAACTTAGAAGAGTGAATATCGAAGTTGACAACACATGGATCGTACTGTATTCACCATTATTGTCTAATTCACATTCAAAACTCATATCAGTGTTTAGTATTGCAGTTTGGTGAAATCGATAAAATACGTTTGGAAATACGTGACCAAAGGAAGCACAACTTTCGTCAGTGATCCATTTGCAAGGACATTCGGAAATACTTTGATATTATAATTGGGATGCATCGTCGAAGAAATAGTTACGCAGAAAGCAAGGCCAACCAGTAGATTGACATCCAGGTGTCTTATTAACTAATGCATTAGGACGAATTTACACAATCCAACCGAAAAACAACGATTGTTTCTACCTTCGGTTGCTATTGATTAAGGTACGCGGTTCAACTTTATTTGAGTCATTGTTTACTGTGAATGGTATATGGGAATATGTGAAAGTTTTGGAGAAGTAAGCCAGCAATTACAAATGCTGGAACACGTTAATCACTGGAATGAAAATGAAGTTCGCATACTTTTCGATATAAAGATTGTCAAAGACATTTTACATCGTCTTCGCTAAAAATTGGAAATGGTACAATAACGGTTGATACTTCCGGTGGTTCGATATCAATTCCATCTTCCCTTTATCAATTCACGAAAGATGAACTCATCAAGAATGTTCGGACATTGGCCAAATTATCGTAACTACGATTCCTTAAGTGCACGCGCAATGCTAGCTGCCAAAAATACCGATGTTGATGACTTAAACTGGAAGATTCAAAGTCAAATTCCGGAAGACTTGCGTTCATACAAATCAATCGATCATCTTGACAATGACGACGACGCCGTCAATTATCCAGTGAAATTTCTAAATTCTTTGGAGAGGCTTGGTATGCCACCGCATCCTGTGCGTCTCAAAGTTGGACCTGTCATTATTATGTTTCGCAATCTTCATGCACCGAAATTGTGTAATGAAACCCGACTGATTGTGAAGCACCCATCGAAAACAAGGGCGCAGAATGCTTGATTGTACGAATTCCTTTGAGTTCTAACGATTTGCCATTTCAGCTCAAATGTATTCCGTTTCCAGTGAAAATTGAATTTGAGATGACGATCAACAGGATAGTCGCATAGTGGGTGACATAAATTTGAAAATGCTATGTTTTCCACACGGCCAGATATAAGTGGCATGCACACGAGTTGGAAAACCATCTTCTCTGTACATTAACGCACCGGGACAGAAACCAAAAAATGTTGTTTATCAAGCTGCGTTACATTGAAAAAAATGTAGAAAAATCTCAATTAAATGATATCAACACAATATGAATTTTCATTTCAAATTACTTTTCATTTCAAAGCATATAATTTCACGCAGGACAACGGCTGCGGGGTCAGCTAGTAGTAATTAATTCAAATATACTTTCAAACTAAAATATAAATAAATAATATTATTTTGTAAAAATTGTTCATAATGAAACAAATCAAACTCCACCTGCAGGAGCTACATGCTCAAAACAGGTGGTTAAATTTATTTCAGAAAGTGATAGTTTAACAAGATACTGCACTAGATTTGCCGCGATACTGATTCACAAAAACTCGGAATCGTTATTAGAAACAAAAAGTCAAAATCTTGAAAATTTGTGGACTCGCCTCCAAGCGGCTCATGATGCCTCATGTGACACAGAAACATTCTATGGAGGTTATGAAGAATGGTGTCCTTCCGGGACATGTTCACAGCTATTTACATCAACCATCCAGAACTATCAAAAGCACAAAAATTGTATCACCTCCGATACAAGACAAAAGGTCAAGCAGGCGTCATAGTAAAACAGTTCGCTCTTAATGACGATAATTTCAATTTGGCTTGGGAAGCACTAAAAGCGAGATGTGAAAACGAAAGAATACTGGTCGATAAACAAGTAACGACACTAATGAACTTGCCAAAAATTAAGAAAGAAACAAGTGTAGAATTCAGCAAATTAGAATCCACTGTTTCTAATTGTCTGTCGGTCCTATCGACACTAAATATCCCCACAGACAGCTGGGACCTTATTCTGGTAAATATATGCACCGCTGCATTACCAGAAAAATTGTTACTTTTGTGGGAGCAATCGCTCTCATCACGAAAGTGTCCAACGTGGCAACAAATGAAAGATTTTCTCACCACCCAATATGAAATTGCGGTTAGAAGAAAAAATAATCAAAACAAAGAACATTAAACACGACCAAAATGGAAGCTTAAATAGACCCCAAGCTAGAAGCAATAAAAACAATGTGATGGTCAAAAAAAAGACAAGACCAAATTCGACGGTTTCCCCCTATTTCGGGTCCTACGAATCGAACTGCATCATTACTTTTTTGAGTTACAATCATGGTTTCATACAAAAATTTTTGTTGAAGTTTTTCATCAAAATGGCCCATTGTAAGAGAAAGGCACATTTTTCTTCGGTCTCTAACTTTTTTAATGTTGGCTTTTTTGGTAAACTTTCTTTGGCAAAGCTTCTCAGAATAAGTCCGTCTTTAAGTTCTTAGATGAATGTAAGCCCCAAAATCAATGTTTTTTGTGTCCTTATAGCCAATATGTCGAAAAAACTGAAATTTAATCAATTTTTTTTAATGTTTTTTCCCTCACGTTTCGTCAATATTTTCATTTACCCTTTGATACTTATACATTAAGTGACATCTTGTAATAGTAAAAAACTTAAGCAAAGACAACGTTCTGAGCAAACTAACCATTAGAAAAAAAACTTAACAAAATTTGTATTTTTTAAAAAAGCTACACAACTATGTTTGTGTGCTGTTTTATTTTTTTGTATCTTATAAGTGTTATCAATAAGTATCATAAATTTGTACACAATATTTAAATTAAATTTAATAAGACCTATCTATCAATGTCCAACACAAATCAACAAGCAACGAGTCAAGCTTTTAACCACTGCACTGATTATTCTGAGAAGCTTTGCCAAAGAAAGTTTACCAAAAAAGCCAACATTAAAAAAGTTAGAGACCGAAGAAAAATGTGCCTTTCTCTTACAATGGGTCACTTTGATGAAAAACTTCAACAAAAATTTTTGTATGAAACCATGATTGTAACTCAAAAAAAGAGAGTGTGCTTATGACCGCACGACTGAAGTAAAACTTCTTTCTCTCTATCTATATGTAGTTATATATATGAATGTGTGTGTGCAATATATACATGTATGCACATATACATATATTTATTTCCTACAAATATTTAAATTTATTTTATGTTTTCATTAGTAAATTAATACTTTTGCATAGATCTTTTATTTTTTTGCATTGTTTTATTCGTTATTTTCATTATTGGTTACATCAGTAATTACTGTGGTTGATTGTAAAACCGAGACAATAGGCTTATGATACGAGAAATACGTTACATATATTTTAGAATTAAAATTAGACAGAAATCTAGAAAAAACTGCATCGATTGTTGTTCCATGTCTTGTAAAGGGTGATTTTTTAAGAGCTTGATAACTTTTTAAAAAAAAAAAACGCATAAAATTTGCAAAATCTCATCGGTTCTTTATTTGAAACGTTAGATCGGTTCATGACATTTACTTTTTGAAGATAATTTCATTTAAATGTTGACCGCGGCTGCGTCTTAGGTGGTCCATTCGGAAAGTCCAATTTTGGGCAACTTTTTCGAGCATTTCGGCCGGAATAGCCCGAATTTCTTCGGAAATGTTGTCTTCCAAAGCTGGAATAGTTGCTGGCTTATTTCTGTAGACTTTAGACTTGACGTAGCCCCACAAAAAATAGTCTAAAGGCGTTAAATCGCATGATCTTGGTGGCCAACTTACGGGTCCATTTCTTGAGATGAATTGTTGTCCGAAGTTTTCCCTCAAAATGGCCATAGAATCGCGAGCTGTGTGGCATGTAGCGCCATCTTGTTGAAACCACATGTCAACCAAGTTCAGTTCTTCCATTTTTGGCAACAAAAAGTTTGTTAGCATCGAACGATAGCGATCGCCATTCACCGTAACGTTGCGTCCAACAGCATCTTTGAAAAAATACGGTCCAATGATTCCACCAGCGTACAAACCACACCAAACAGTGCATTTTTCGGGATGCATGGGCAGTTCTTGAACGGCTTCTGGTTGCTCTTCACCCCAAATGCGGCAATTTTGCTTATTTACGTAGCCATTCAACCAGAAATGAGCCTCATCGCTGAACAAAACACGCGCGCGAAACACATTTCGAACCGAACACTGATTTTGGTAATAAAATTCAATGATTTGCAAGCGTTGCTCGTTAGTAAGTCTATTCATGATGAAATGTCAAAGCATACTGAGCATCTTTCTCTTTGACACCATGTCTGAAATCCCACGTGATCTGTCAAATACTAATGCATGAAAATCCTAACCTCAAAAAAATCACCCGTTAGTTGGCTCATTACGGTCATTCTTCTTCTTAATTGGCGGAGACACCGCTTATGCGATTACAGCCGAGTCAACAACAGCGCGCCAGTCGTTTCTTCTTTTCGCTACGTGGCGCCAATTGGATATTCCATTATTCATTTGTAATTCTAATTTATCTCGTAGAAAGTTTATCAAGAGTTGTCCATTTTCGGATGCGAAATTGATATTGAAATCTCCTGCTAAGATTAGTGGCAACGTATGATAGTTTTCTCCTAGTTCTTCAGAACCTACTCGACCATAAATCATAAGTCTTCTGTATATAAACTTTATGATATTATTAACTGTGTTATTGGGCGACATGTAAACAACTACCATTATGATGTTTGTTCCATCGTCCAAAACACGGGAAAAATTAGGAAAAATTATTTTAATTTTATTTCTCTTTATTTTGATTTAAATAAAGTAATATTTCAAATAAATTATATTTATTTCCACTATTACAAAGTGAAGATATGCAAAATGAACTTCATTTCTTTAAAGAAAATTGATGACCTTCATGAAATATGCATATTCGCATTATTTCGTTATCATTTCCATATTTGTACCAATAGAATTTCTATGGCATGTACATACATATGTATATTATTTCTTTGACACATTTGTCTGTATGTTACGAAAACAAATGCGAGCCACATACATATGTACATACATTCATAAGAACAAGTGTCGCACGCATCTTTCGCATCTCCGTTGTCACGGACAATCAATGACCGAAACTCAAAGAGTCACGCCCGGAACACATAGAGCGGGGCAGGCTGCAAGCGACATCTGTCAAATATTAAAATACACACGTTCTTATGGACACAGTTATGTAGTTGTGCAGCTGCCTAAATAACTGTGTCCTTAAGAATGTGTGTGTTTCAATATCAGATTCAGATGGCGCATGCAGTCTGTCGCGATCTATGTGTTCAGCACATCAATCTGTCGAAGCATTGACGCGACGAGACGCGAAAGAAACTAACAAACGATCGCCGATTGTTACCGCTTCCCTTGCCGCTGTAACAGCTTCGCCGTCCAACGTGCGTAAATATGTATTCATATGTATGAACTTGCATAAGGAGCATGCATGCATGTGTTTATGTCTTCATATTCATATTCATGCATACATATATTTATGTCTCTTCATATTCTTGCGTATGTGAGACAGAGAACATAATGTATTTTGTACACATTTTCGGTGTCAAAATGAAACAAAATATAAACAAGCAAAACGAAATTCTTCGTTGGGAGTCTCTTCATATTCTCTTCTTCGGCATATATGCCTTGTCATCATATGCCGTAAATACATATATTTCTGTCTCTTCATATTCTCGGTTAGAATATGTGAGAGAATTGTAAACAATGTTAAAATTGCGAGGCGAATTCCGACCTTACATACAATGTTAACAAATTTTATGTTCTCTGTCTATACTTTTAAGTTCTCTGGTTCTTGCAAATTTGTGTACATGCACACATAATTACATATGTATGTACGTGAATATGCGCGACCGCTTGGTTTTTTAATATGTACATATGTTAAATGAAATGTCGTAAATTTGGCAACGCGGTGAGCCTTCTCTATATTATACGTTCTCTGCGTTCGCCTCGCCTGATCACACTTTTCGTTGCGCGTTCGTCAGCTTACTCCCCAAGCCAATTACCGTTCGCCTCGCCTGATCACACTTTTCGTTACAAATTCGCCTGATCACACGTTCGCCTGATCACACTTTTCGTCACGCGTTCGTCAGTTTACTCCCCAATACGCTGGGTCGATTCCGGACTTTTTTCGATTCGGGATTTCTAATAGTGCGGAAAAGTTGCCTTAGTACTTCCTGATTCCAATGCAACTTTTTGTTTTGAGATCGGATTGCATCTTCAACTCCAAATCCGGCCTTGAAATTTCGGAAATTCGCCTAAAATCGTGAAATTGTCTACCTAGCGCCTGAAATACGCATCTCATGGCAAACTGTATAAAACAAAAGTTATTTGTCACGTCGTTTGCTACCGAAATGGTAGATGTGAATATGGCCGTGGGACAAACCGTTCCCGAGATACGAGAGAAAAGGCGGCGCGCCACAGCGCAAGCTAACCTGTACTGGTCACCCAGAACCCACCGCGTGGAGGGGCTGCTCTTCGGGTTCCTCCCAAGCCCAACCCAACCAACCTACCATATGTCAGGCTTGTTTTAGTCTGAATCTGTGTCAAATTTATTGATAAAATCAGATTTTGTACTAAACTTTGGCACTTGTTGCCTAGATTTCAGTGTATAGCGTATAAAAAGATCACGAGATTGGGGGCCAATAACTTTAGAAGATGCCTCTGTCACCAGTTTGACGATTCTCTCGACTGCCACGGTGTGAGAGGGGAATTCACTAAATTTCCATACCTCTGCAGTGTCCCCCGACAGCCCTTTTATGAGTTCTTCGTTAGAAACTGAACAAAGAACTGGTGGAACAGTCAAGGTAATAGTCTTCCAGTTAATCATATCGTAATAAGTATTAGCTTTGAAATTCAGCTTTGGCACTTTATTACATCTAACTCTTCCATTTATGGTGTCAGACTCTGCTTCTCTGGCTGCCAGAAGACGGTCAAGGGCCAACTTTCTGACTTCTATCCGATCGTCAGTCATCATACTAAGGAGAATGTTTTCTGGAAGAGCAAAGAAAGCATTCTGTTGAATGGATGAATCGACAACCTTGCGCAGTTTAGCGGGTAAGTATCTCGACCTTTGAATTGCAGCATAGAGGTGGCGCGAGCCATCTTTGATTGAACTGTTAAATCTTATTGAGAACCACAGAGGTGAGTAAACTGTAAGTATGTACTTGACCAAAATCTTTATTTCCTTTGTTGGTTTGTCAGTAGAAATGTATAATCTCAGAATTCTATTTGCACAGGTGAGCCAGCGAGATTTGCACATGTTACCTGGATGCATCGACGCTAAATCTGAGGAACATTGACCGGAAATAACAGCTTCTGATATTTTATAGAGATAAGCTTGGTCTGTGCTAAGTTGGGTCGGATTAATAACCTCAGAAGGTAATTGGCAGGATGGAAAACTTTCAAATTTGACAACAGGCAACTTCTCACAATCAGGAGCAGTGTACCTATGTCGCCAAAGAATATATTTCGACTCTTTGAGACACTATCTATGTGTTCGAAAAGAGCACGAAATGGAAGTTCGTTGAAATGCAGAAGACAAACAACCCACTGTAATGGCCTACCTATTCTTTCTTCTACTTTCCGAATGATTCCACCTTTCCAACCTGTGTTAGTGTTGGTGCCATCAGGACCGACAACATCTAGATGTTCCACATCAACTGAATTGTCTTCTAAATGTTACCATATAGCTTGCCTCTCATCCTCAGCTGACCCGGAAGGAGAGTACTTTTCACCTTCGCTGACTTGTGTAAGTGTATTGTCTTTGCGGCCGTCAAAATACAGCCCATATACAGAGTCAATACTTTCGGTGTTTTGGAGCTTAACTCCAACACTCTTTTTTGCCCGACTAATCTTGCATTTGTCAGTGACAAAGCTAGCCTGATCCTCTGTTATCAAACCTGTTTTGGCATCCAGAAAAGCAGATGAAACAATCAAGTCTGCTCTATCACTTACTCCAAATCTTTGGGCAGCTAAAGCAGTGTGTTCTAATACTAGTATGTTTTGTTTGGTTTTAGAGGATGGAAAAGAAAATTCATCATCAGCATCGTTTTTGGAAGAATCTATGTGCGACGCACTTACATTGTTGTCGTCTGTATGAGAGTCTGGCTGATCCGAATGGTCACGTGTTCTAGCTGATACATTTCTGGTAAGTGTTTATGTTGAATGACGTTTTGAAAGCTTTTCTTTACGTTCATTTTTTTTTGTAATCTTTTTTTTTCAGGTAGATCAATACTTCCAATGCGACCAATTCTTCTGGTTCTCTGGTCCAAGAGAAATGGTAGGAACATTCCTTTCCTTTGGACAAGTTCAAGAAGAAAATTAATGCATTTATAAGCAGCGATGTCAAATAATTTTCCGGCAGAAGAGACAAAGTCGTCTCTTTTAGAGCTCCAACCTATTGGGTTCCTTAAAAACATTTTTTTAAGAGTCAGAAATTTCTTATGGTATGTGGTGAGCATTTGTACAACTCTGATGTGTGAAACTATCGGAATAGATGACTTTTTGAAAGTATTTTCAATCTTTTTTGCAACTATTTCTGTAACCTCTTTTACTAGGTTCATAGTTGTCGCCTCGGAGTCGCCCTATACTAAATCTTTCAAACTGATAACACGAAAGAACATGCTGGTAAGTAGGTAACTGGGACTGAGAGGGATTGTACGGATATATGCCAAACACAGGACATTTCTGTCTAAATTTAAATTTAGATACAGACAATTTGAGTTCTGTGTTCTGTTGAGAGAATATAAGTGATAGCACTCGGCGAAATCACCGACAAGAGTGAAGGAACTCGATGAAAAAATATTTATGTGGAGACTAGTCCGAACGTGTCTATGGCGCAGGGATATTAATGTAAGTGATAGAACTCGGCGAAATCACCGACAAGAGTGAAGGAACTCGATGAAAAAATATTTGTGTGGAGACTTATCCGAAGGTGTCCTTTGGCGTAGGTGAATGAATGTGAGTGATAGCACTCGGCGAAATCAACGTCAAGAAGTGTGGCCGCAAGCCGATTTTCACCTTGCGCTGTGGCGCGCCGCATTTTCGCTCGTATCTCGGGAACGGTTCGTCCTACGGCCATGATCACATCTACCATTTCGGTAGCAAATGACGTGACAAATAACTTTTGTTTTATACATTTAGCCATGAGATGTGTATTTCAGGCACTAGGTAGACAATTTCACGATTTTAGGCGAATTTCCGAAGTTTCAAGGCCGGAGTTGGGGTTGAAGATGCAATCCCATCACAAAACAAAAAGTTGCATTGGAATTAGGAAGTACTAAGGCAACTTTTCCGCACTATTAGAAATCCCGAATCGAAAAATGTCCGGAATCGACCCACCCTATTCCCCAAGCCAAGCGCGCCTAAAGAAGTGTTACTTCAAAAAGTAATGATGCAGTTCGATTCGTAGGACCCGAAATAGGGGGAAACCGTCGAATTTGGTCTTGTCTTTTTTTTTTTTTTGAAAAAGCTATCACAGTGAAATTTAAACAAAAGCTTTTTCAAAACACAAACGTTCACATCAGAACAAAGAAAACAAACGTCATGCGAACTATGTAAAAGAGGGCATAAACTTACATCTGGCGAGAGGTTTATAAACTTAAAAATTAACGAACGAAATAATTTTGTCAGGTCAAAAAGACTTTGCACAAATTGCCTGTCACATGCGCATACGTATAAAAATTGCAGAAGCAAATTTAATTGCTTTTATTGTCACAAAAGACACAATTCAATGCTTCTTTACAGCAAATATCCCAACTCACTCCAAAGAAGCGCTTACACAAAAAGAACCACGAGTTTAATTGCAAAGGCAAATAACGAAGTCCACAATTCTAAAAATTGCCAAGAGACACCATGTTGCTCAAAGGCACAAAAGGCTCATAATACAAATAAATGCCTTAATTCACAATTAAGGAAATTTCAAAAGTCAAGGAAACTTCTCCCCATAACAAGTAAAACTAAGGAAGATCAATATTGTGAGGACGTCTCTAAAGCCACAACTACTCGATCAAATAATGGCCGGTACGTCGTACCACTCAAGCCACGATTTTTCAACACTTCACGAGAATTGGCAGCAAAACCACAAAAATATGTAACTTTTCGACCCCGCAGGATGGCTTTCACCAAAAATGATAGAAAAGCATGATTCAAAAATCATGAGCTATATGGCGCGCTACTACTTGTCAAATTAATGCATACGCACTTATACACAATATATAAAAAAATTGTTCAAAAAATCGAAAAAACGACGCCTATCAGAGACTACTTCCTAATAATCTTGAAATAATTAAAAATAATTTTATTTATACTCAAAATTAAGGCTAAGGGTACACCATGCCCAATGCGATACTGTGACGCACCTAGACTTAGCAAAGGTAGCTCTTATTGCATCTACATAAGCGCTCCTCCTAAGGGTAGTAAGTGGGTTGGTGGGTTGTTGTACAACTTGAACATTCCACTTAAAAAATTATAATTCTAAATGAAGCCGTTCGCAATTACCGGCCACTCTCTCGCAAGATCTCTCTAATTCCACAGCTCAAACCTCAAAGCTGAGAAGCACGCACTCTGGCCATATCTGAGTCAGACATGGCGTCGCTATATTTCATAATAATAACAAAAAATGCAAACGATTGCCGATAAACAGATGTAAGAAAAATTCAAATAAAAATTATAAATAATAAATCTATAAAACAATCAACCACAAACGGTTCTTATAGTAATATGTTTAGAGCCAAAACAGTTTTTAACATTTGCAGCAAGTATTCTGCGCCCTCGGCTCTTCCACCAACAGTAAGTTGAAATATACGTTACGGCACATACGTATAATACTAGGCAAAATATTAGCTTAGGGGGCCCAATATGTTTAAATGAGTTAAACCTCCCCTCACTCTATCTGGGAAAAACCAGCACACCCTAACATGTTACACTTAAGAATAACATCACGCGCAACAACTGAGAAGAACATGCATGAAGACACCACTTATACGGACAGCAGCAACTAACAAAAGGACTGGATCATCGCACTCAACTTTCACTTTCGCATACATATTTACATCTATCGACAACAATCCTGCGCGCTACGCTCAGTCTTTTTAATAAAAAATCATCTGGATACTGTTTCGTCCGGTCGACGTGGATTTTAATCGTACATTCGCACGTAGCGAGTACCTTTAAATTTTTTACATATTTTGTAATTAAGTGTAAAACAACAAAATTACCTTTGCTAATTAAATTACCTTATTTAAAATAAAATATTGCATTCTTCTTGACTCCGTTTTAACACTAATATTAGTTATATAGAGGCTAGGCCAAGTTTTCGCTCAAATTTATCGATTTTCGGCACAAAGATACACTGTTATGGGTAAAATACGCTCTCCCATTTTCATTGAGATAACGCACATATTGGCCCATATATGCGGTACAAAGTCACCCGGAAGTTCGAAACTCTTTATTTTAACTATATGGGGGCTAAGAGAACTATTTGTCCGATTCCACCCGTTTTTGGCATACGACATACTATTGTAAGAAAAAGATTATCCCTTAATTTCAGTTTTATATATCACACATTGACCGACATTTTCGATAAAAAGTCAACTATAGATACTGGGGTCCACATATACGGTACCTAGGGGCTTGAACAGCTTTTATTGGATTTAAACAATTTTTGGTCATAAGGTGGCACACATTTAATGCACTCTTCTTGCAAAGTTGTATCCCTTTATTTTATTTGCTTCTTGATTTGTGTACTGGAAACTGAACGAATCAAGTGGAATTTAAAATTGTGCTATATTGGAAGTAAGCGTGGTTGTTGTCCATCTTCACAATGTGATATAAGAAAGTAAAAAGAGTTATATGAGGAGTGAGCAGGGTTGTCCTCTGATTTCATCCATTTTCACGCTGTCGGTAGAAGTTCTTATAAGATTTGTACTCAGCAAATTTGGTTTTTGTAGCTTGAGTGGTTTAGGAGATCTGTACATTAAACTTGTTAGCTGGTGGGGCCGCGTTCACTTAAAAAAATGTTGCCCATAGGTGCCCCTTGCTACTGCGATTCTATATACCAAATTACAGCTTATTATCTTAATTCAAGGTTTAGTTATGGCACTTTATATGTCTTCGGTTAACGACGATTTGGGAGCGGGGTAGTGGTCCGAGTACGCCCATCTACGAACTTGAAATTTTTTGTATACTAAGGAACCCACATACCAAGTTTCATCGAGGTATCTCAATGATTACCCAAGTTACAGCTTGCACGTACGGACGGACAGAGAGACAGTCACCCCTATTTCAACTTTTCTTGTCAGCCTAGTCATTTATATATAAATAACCTAAGTTGTCGTCGACGTCATCTAACGGAAGGCCTAGGAAACGTGCTGTTTTCCCGGGTTCGGACCAAAGGGAAAACGGTGTCAGATGAGTAAGGTTGGCGGGGCATGTAAAGAGGTAGCCAGTGTCATGCGGAGACTCATTGCACGCAGGATATATGCGAGATATGTCGGGGTCTATTCTGGTCAAGTAGAAGTCTAACCTGCTACAATATACAAAACGAAGCTATGCAAGGATCACTCGCGTTTCTCGTGGTAACTTGAGCTCTTCGTCTGCAATAGATGGTGATTTGACTCCAAGAACGCCATTCACTAAAAGGGAGTCTGTGAAGGTATTGATAGCTTGACTGTGAATGGCGGTCAGTACCTGTCGGAAGTTAGTTGAGTCCGAAGTCCGGTCGACGTATTGTTCGATGTTGTCGACGTAGTTAAGGAAAGACCTCTTGATATTTCTAAGAGGCGGTTCTGCTCCAAGCAGGTGGCTGCAGGGGTGATTTCTACGAAAACATCCCAGCAGGAACTGTTGGAGAGGAGTTCGTTATGCTCCTTAACTGGAGCATAAGCGTCTCACTATGTAGGTGTTCGATGTGAGACATCAAGAGGCATCCTGTCGTGGTCCAGAGTGCAATATTCTGGGGGGTCTGTAGCTTCTTTATTTGCGTTCCACTGCATCCCGGCGACCATATTGTTGCGGCGTAGTTGAAGACCGCCCGGCCGATTGCCTTGTATGTTGCCAACAACGTTTCTTTGTATTTTACCCATGTGCTGCCGGTTAGCGACTTGAGGATTTTGTTGAGGCCTCGTACCTTGGTGATAATCGTGGTCGTATGAGTAGTGAAGGAGCGTAGACTATCAAATGATACACCTAAAATCTTAGGATTATTGACAGTCGGAATCTTGACGCCGTCGACTGCAATATTAAGCTCAAGTCTATACTCCTTCGTCCAGTTCGTGAATATAGTCGCTGTGGATTTGGTGGGGGAGAGTGTTAGGTTCCGCGCAGAGAAAAAGCGAGAAAGGTCATAGAGATAGCTGTTTACCTTTGAACGCATTTGATCGATTCCATTGCCCGACGTCAATATCGCATAATCATCAGCGTATGAGGTTATGAAAACTCCCTCTGGTGGCTGTGGGAGTTTCGAGATGTAGAAGTTAAACAGCAACAGGGAGAAGACACCACCCTGTGGAACCCCCTGTTTAATTCTTCTCAGTTTAGATTTTTCTCCTCGAAATAGTGTGGATGATTGACGACCGGTCAAGTAGTTCATTGTCCACCTCTTCAGTCCTGGAGAGATCGTAGTTTGTTCAATGTCGTGCAGTAGCGTTGTGTGATTGACAGTGTCAAAAGCTTTTGGCAAGTTCAACGCTACGAGGATCGTTCTTTCACACGGTGGTTTCTGATTGGGGCCACGAACTATCTGAGCGTTTATGACGCTAAGTGCTGTGATGGTGCTGTGCACCTTTCGGAATCCATGCTGGTGGTTGGTTAGGTTCAGATGGTGAGTGAAATTCGGGAGTAGCAAGGCCTCAAGTGTCTTCACTACGGGGGAGAGGTCAGTTATTGAGCTTTAGCAGGAGAAATGGATTTGAAAAATTTCGCTTTGTTGATTACATCCTGAACCTTCTCATCGATGAAAGTAAGTGGCGCGCAGTCTTTAGGCATTTTGCGCACCCGTGCACTTTTTTGGATTCGAAAAGGCATGGTCATTGAATTGAATTTCAATTCGGTGATCATGCTTTTTCGGGTAAGACAAAGTCTTCACAGTACACCAAAGCTTACTCACACCGGTGGAAAGGTTGCAGGACTTCAGATGCTCTTTCCATTTCGTCCGCTTATGGTGATTTACCAATCGGCGAATCTCCAAATTGAGATCCCTTATTCGGGGATCACCGGAGTCGGCATGGCGTAAGGTGTCGCGCTCGTTAGCTAAAACGGCTGCTTTGGTTGGGAAATTTGGGCGGAGATCCGCTATTCTTCCAGCCTGGATGAAGCGAGCGGTAACTGTAGCGATCTCCAACGAATACGTTGTTAGGAACGGGTAGAGCGTTGAAGGTGTTCCTAGTAAATTCTGTGAAGCCGACCCGCTTAGTTTCTTTAAAGTTAACGAAGGTACGGTTGTCCACAAAAACAAAATCGGGAGGTTTCTCGATAGAGATAATTATGGGCACATGGTCTGATGCGAGAGTTAGCATAGGTCGCCAGGTAATGGTATTTATCAGACCACCACTAGTAATGGTAATATCGGACGAGCTGTTACAGGTGCCCCTAACTCTGGTGTGGGATTCGTCCTTGATTGTGCAGAATGTCGAATCGTCAATCTGTTCTGCCAGCTACATCCCACTACGATCGTTTGACAGGCGGGAATGCTAAAGATCGTTGTGCGCGTAAAAGTCGCCTTGTATCAGACGGTTTTACCACAAAGTAGCGCATCTATATTCGGGTGATATCCTGTAGGGCAACATGTAATTGGGGGGATGTATATATTAAATATTCCGAGCTCGACATCGCCTGGCCGGGTAGCTATACGCTGATATTCTAGGGTAGTTTCCCTGCAGTCGATGTCTTCATCGATTAGATTATACTGCACGGTGTTGTGTCATATGAAGGCTAGGCCACCACCATTACCTCGCTCGCGATCCTTACGTAAAGCGTTGAAACCGGCACAACTCAGAAAATCTGAGCGGCTGTTTATCTTCTTGAACCGCAGCTATCGATACGCGTTCCCAGTTCAAGAGTGCAACTATTTCTTCGATCTTGCTCTGAAGTTCGTTGCAGCTGAATTGAAGTATACGTTTGTAGCGAGTGATCATGGGAATAAGTGAACAAAACTATTCTTTGTAAATACTCTGTAGCAACTGGTTGCAAGGATATAAAAATAAATCCATTCTTTTTACATTTAATAGAAGGAAGGTTGGAAATTTCCGATGTAGGCACAGTTTTGCTTGATAGCTTGTCGTTATTTTTAAAGAAATTTCATAATGCTACTCTCGCAAGCTTCTCTTGAGGGAATTTTTTTCACAAGTGACTACTTTTTTCAGACGGTCCAATCGCTGACAGTATATGTTCATCATTTATTATTTTCTTTGGTGGTTTCTATCACTCAGTAGATACAAAAATGCTGTAAACTCTAAGGAGAACAGACTTCAAGCGACATATATCAAATATTGTATTAAGGACATAGTTATATAGACAGCTGCATGTTTTATTTATTTATTTAAATTCAAAGTACTTAATTTCACAAAATTCGAAATGCAGAAACGACAAATTACGAAATTGTGTACATCAGCTGTTTGATATGTCACTGCCATCTTAAGGTCCGTATCCAGGTCTTAAGTAATTGCTCAAAAAAAAAAAACATTATTTCTTCAAGTAATTTTGACAGCTGGTTCCGCATTGTGATCAATCCACATTAGAAGAGCAAGAGAGAATAAATAAAGCAAATAAACTTTGTGTGTAATATGTATGTATGTATGTGTGTAGTATCATAAATATTTTCATTGCGATTTAAGGAATGTTGTTGATGATTGGTAAGATCTATACAACATTTCAAAATGAAATATACTTCATAATAATGATTTTAACTCATTGAGGATGAATTTAACGATTACTTTGAATTTCCTTCAAGAAACAATTGTTGATTAATTGTTTCTTCGCAAAACCAGGAATGCCAAATACAAATTTTATTGAAAAAAAGTATTTAAAATTAGTACTAGATTTCTTTAGAGCTGCATATTAGCAGAAGAAAATTTACTTCAGGAATTTTTCTTGACCATTTCTTAAGCGTTTTTTTTATATGAAGTTTTTACATTTCTTGAGAGCTGGATACTAAGAATGTCTATCTACACTATGACGTTTAAATCGTCTACTAATAAAAATATATCATAAATAAATATATTTTAATTTTTATTAAATAAAAATATTTATAGTTTTTGCCAAGTATTCACTGTCTCAAAATATACAGCACTGCGTGATAGGGATTACTAAAGCCATTGGAAAAATAATGTGTTTATTTTTTTCTTTACCTTATACTTTTTTTCGAAGCTAAATTTTTTTTAACATCCTAAAAACATTTAAATAAAACTGAAGCTGTGGTTTTATATTTCCAAAATATTATTTTACTCATTGAAAGCGTTTGATATACATATGTAATGCTCACAGAATATTGTTGTATGGTATATCTTCAATTCAATTCTCAATTTCATGGAGAAACGTAATGGTACCAACTTAACTTGTCTTACCATATGTTGCATTTTTTTGAAACTTTTATATGAGTAATTATCGACTCACCGAAATCATGCGGTGCGCTGAGAAGATCAATACGCCGCTTTGCACGAGTTTCAATTCCTGACGCATCCTGTGTTATAAATATAACAACAGCAGCAAAACATAAACTTCTTAATTTGAATAGATAGAATTGCATCACTACCACACCTTTCCACACTTGATTTATCCCGTTATAAAGTTTTTATTTAAAATTCCGAATCGAACTGCATTGCCAATAGAAATATACTTAAACCTTTAACTTACTTCTCGCGAACTATGTTTAAAGAAACATGTATGTATGTATGTATAAAAAAATGCGAAATGTTACGTATCTACCAGCCGGTGACTTTTCGTTTAATACCGTATTTTTAACGGTTACGTATCTACCAGCCGGTGACTTTTCGTTTAATACCGTATTTTTTTAATTTTCAAACTTGTCATCAAGCAAAATGTAACGGGTGATTTTTTTGAGGTTAGGATTTTCATGCATTAGTATTTGACAGATCACGTGGGATTTCAGACATGGTGTCAAAGAGAAAGATGCTCAGTATGCTTTGACATTTCATCATGAATAGACTTACTAACGAGCAACGCTTGCAAATCATTGAATTTTATTACCAAAATCAGTGTTCGGTTTTTTTTTTTTTTCGGACAAATTTTGTTCAGCGATGAGGCTCATTTCTGGTTGAATGGCTACGTAAATAAGCAAAATTGCCGCATTTGGGGTGAAGAGCAACCAGAAGCCGTTCAAGAACTGCCCATGCATCCCGAAAAATGCACTGTTTGGTGTGGTTTGTACGCTGGTGGAATCATTGGACCGTATTTTTTCAAAGATGCTGTTGGACGCAACGTTACGGTGAATGGCGATCGCTATCGTTCGATGCTAACAAACTTTTTGTTGCCAAAAATGGAAGAACTGAACTTGGTTGACATGTGGTTTCAACAAGATGGCGCTACATGCCACACAGCTCGCGATTCTATGGCCATTTTGAGGGAAAACTTCGGACAACAATTCATCTCAAGAAATGGACCCGTAAGTTGGCCACCAAGATCATGCGATTTAACGCCTTTAGACTATTTTTTGTGGGGCTACGTCAAGTCTAAAGTCTACAGAAATAAGCCAGCAACTATTCCAGCTTTGGAAGACAACATTTCCGAAGAAATTCGGGCTATTCCAGCCGAAATGCTCGAAAAAGTTGCCCAAAATTGGACTTTCCGAATGGACCACCTAAGACGCAGCCGCGGTCAACATTTAAATGAAATTATCTTCAAAAAGTAAATGTCATGAACCAATCTAACGTTTCAAATAAAGAACCGATGAGATTTTGCAAATTTTATGCGTTTTTTTTTTAAAAAAAAGTTATCAAGCTCTTAAAAAATCACCCTTTATAACGAAAAGGAGCCGCTAATAAGTGCGACATCACAATATTAACTACGTGACAAAAATTTGTGTAAGGAACTTTTTTTAGCCGACGGATAAAATATATAAAAATATCTATATTGGTTTTTTATATATAAAAGATCCTGATGGCGAGACAAGTTGAAATCCGGGTGACTGTCAGTCTGTCACTCCGTCTGTGCAATCTGTAACTTGAGTAAAAATTCATGAAACTTCGTTTGAGCGGTCCTTGGCTAAAAAATTACGACCAGTACCATGCCCACATAACGCATTTAACCGAACCCCTGTAAAAAAAATAAAAAATAAGCACTAAATTAAGATAATTAGCTCTAATTTAGCACAGAGCATTGCAGAAGCAAGGGGTACCTGTGGACAGAAAATTTGATAAAGTGTGCGAGGCCCTTCCCTCTCTTTAACCCCTACTACAACCAAATTTACCAAGCTCAAATATTATAAGAACTTCTACCGACAGTGTGAAAGTACATTAAATCGGAATATAACGATGCTGTTAAAATCTGCTTAAAGCGGGCTAAAACCACTACATATGTACACCAGAAACATTTAATTTTACCCTCGAGATGGTATGATAGGGCGTTAATGAAGCCGGAGTCAAAATAGACGATGGTGAAAACACATATCTCGAGATTCGTCGGACCGATTTCCACCAAATTTGGTATGTGGCTACTGACATTTTTATGTTACAGTTCGAAAACGGGTGAAAGCGAACTACTCCCACATAACAGTTTTAAATTATATTTCGTTCTTTCCTTTCGAGTGTACAAACAAAAAGCAGTTGTTATAACGGAATAAAACTTTGCACCAATTATTCCTTTGGAATATGCCACCCTATGGCTAAAAATTGTCCAAATCCAACAAAAATTGTTGAAGCCCCTAGGTAGTGAATATATAGTTCACTGTTCACCGAAAATATTTGTCAATGTATCAGATTAATAACTGAAATATGAGAGAATCGTTTCCTGATAGTAGTATGTCTATGTGCTACAAATGGGTTGAATGGAGTCAATACTTCCTTTAGCCCCATATGACTAATATAAAGATTTTCGAACTTCCGGGTGACTTTATACCGCATATAACGACTAACATAGATAACTCACACTTAATAAAATTGAGGGAGCTTATTTTTCTTATAACGGTTCATTTTTGTGCTTAGAATGAACAAAATCTGGTGAAAGCTCGCCCTAGAACCCATACAACCAACAGGCCTTTTGTAACTGAAGGTACTACCCTGGCTTTAATCCTTGCAAGTTGCAAGACTATGAAATGTTTGGTTATACCCGAACAAAGATCTTCCTTACTTGTTTTTTATATAATATTGTAAGTCTCTAAAGCTATTGTTGTTGAAAAGCAAATGATTCCACGGCAGAAGAGTCTTCTTACAGTTTACTTAGAAATATGAATAAGTTATTATATGTACATATACTCACATATTATTTATTGCTGAACCGGATATAGTAACAAAAATTTGTAATACCCAAGAGGAAACGTATATAAAATATATACTTATATGCGTATCGATATGAGTCGGTTTAGTTATGCCCGGCTGTATTTTCGCCCGTCGATCCGTCTTTATAAACAAACTAGCTTATCCGATGTCAACCTGAAATTTCGGTTATGTTCTTTTCTCGGCAAAAAGCTGCTGATTTATCGGAGTTGCCGCTATTGGACCACTATAGGATATAACTGTCATACAAACTGATCCGTTAAAATAAAGTTCTTCCAGGGAAACTTTCTTATTTAACTTCAAGAAATTTCTCCAAACACATTGATCAGATCGGACAATTATATCATATAGCTGTTATACGAACTGGCCGATCAAAATTAAGTTCTTGTCTTGGTTATTGTATGTATATCTTCAAGAATTTTGGCATAAATTATTATGCAAAGCAACGCTACAGTCACTAACAGTTGTAAAGATCTTCAAAAAAGCTTATTTTTTCCTTATAAAGTAACCTCACTTTGACTTGAAAATTGCTTTATTAAACAACGTGGCAAGAAAGAATTTGCAAAGACCTTTACCGATAGGTGAAAACCGTTTGTCGATTACGTTTTCAGTTTTTGTTTCACATATAACTGCTGTAAGAAATGCACATGTGAGGGATATTATAACTTCGATGCGTAATAAAAATGATATTATTCTTAATTTTTAAATAGTTTTTATTTTCGAATGCTTACTGCTTATCGTAATGATCCCTGAATAATGTTGTTAGCTAATGTATGAAGAGATACGTCAATTTAAAACAAAATGTGTTTGCAACAAACCAATTCAAAGTAAAGTCATATCCCTACAGGGTAGTTACCTAGGCAACTAAATACGCGCACATGCTTTTTACTTATATACGCCTTGAGACTGCCATGATTTTCTAATAGCCCAGCAAACATTACAGAGGATTAAAGTTGTTATCTAGTCGAGACAATTATAAAGAATTATATTAGATTCGATTGGAGACTGATCGTAACACTTACAGGTTTGTCCGGAGAGTAAAAGGACTGGGTCGATTTAAAAAAATAGGCGTGTCATGAAGACACGCGATAGAAGTGAAACTGAATGATTGGATTGGGAAGGATTTAATTTTCTATGTTTAGAGGGAGAGGAATCATTTTAATCACGTGTCAAACACTTCTTGATAGTAAATATTAATTTTTTCATCATAATAGTTATACTTTTTTCAAGATACAATAATATTAGTATGAATATGATGAATTAAATCTCAATCAGCTTCACCTTCATTCTCTGGTAGACTCTTCATGAACGAAATGATAGGTTTGTGGTAACTAAAATAGGTAATGAAGACTCTTGACTCCAAATTTTCGATGTAACGTGAGAAAACTGCATCGATCGTGGTACCATGGCGTGTAGGCGATTAAATTGGTGAATTGTTCATTTCCAATGACAGTTTCTGTTGCAAGAACAGAATTAATGGCTTGGAATCCTCTGAAGCAAAATTAACATTAAAATCTCCACCTAGAATCATAGGTATTTTGTCCAGCTCTACTCCAACTTCTGCAGCCCCCACTGGAGTATACGGCAGCAAGTGAAGGTGAATAAACTCTATTATTTTCGCCATCTGCTGATTTGGTGAAATATAGAGTGCTATAAGCATAATCCGCTGTCCGCTTTCTGTGCGACATTCAGCTGCACATATTTCTCCAACAGATGACAACCCAATTGAAAGCGATTCTAGTTGTTTCAAGTTCAGGTCCATATTGGGTGTCATGATGTTCGTTCCATGAGCAGTATTGCAAAGTATTGCGACACCCCCTGCTCTCACATTATGTCTTTTGAACTGTACGACACAATTAAAATTGGGAACATCAATTTCTTGATCGTGTACCTTCCACGTCTCTGAAAGTATCAATATATTAGACCGTAGAATCACCGGATCATTCAAATCTCCGCTATGAGCTCCTAAGCTTTGGCAATTGAGGGTTGTTATTGATAAGCCTGGTCTGCTGATGAACTCTCGGAGAATGTCAGTCAAAGTTATAAATGGATTTGTTGATAATCTTCTAAATTCTGATTGTAGCTTGTCCATTGATTGAGCTTTTTTCTGTCCATGATAAAATTTGTTCTTTCAATCCTTCGCAACGATGTACAATCCCTGTATACTTGTGACACGGGACAAGGCTAAGTAAAGGAGTTGTTGAGAATGTGTCTTTTCGTATCCATAGACGATTTGATTAAACGTACCATCTTGAGACTTGTGGATAGTAATAGCACACGCTGATACCAATGGCAGATGATTTCTTTTGACGAAAATCGTTTTATTATTGTTCAAATATATCGTAGAAGTTCTTCGTGCAATGGGAACTGCCATGTGGCTGATGTTGTTTGCTTGGATAAACGCAGCACTATCGTCCACACTGTCACGTAAGAGGTTAGCACGTGTTTGCCTCCGTTCCCTGCTATCTCGTTCAATTTCAGTTCTACTTTTTTTTCCGTTTTCTATTCTGATCAATTCCTTCATTCGCCCGTTTTTTCTCCCGCCACGTTTTTGTCCTTTCTGCACCCGACTTCGGCATATTTGCACAAAACTCTCGATTTAAGTAATGAAGACACGCACAAAAACAAAATACGTTGCTTATGATCACTGTGTTAGAAAACAACAGCTGTTTTCCGCGATCGCGACGCCGCCTGAACGCAGAGAA
Source organism: Bactrocera dorsalis (assembly GCF_023373825.1). Taxonomy (NCBI): domain Eukaryota; kingdom Metazoa; phylum Arthropoda; class Insecta; order Diptera; family Tephritidae; genus Bactrocera; species Bactrocera dorsalis. The sequence continues at coordinate 18,479,645 of NC_064308.1, read as the reverse complement.
TGACATGAAAGACAGAAAGTCTTCCGTCTCATTCTCGCACGATATACAAGGCCTCTCACTCTCGCCCGATAGTCGAGACGTAAGGTAGTCCGTCTCACTCTCGCTCGATTCCCGGAGGCCCTCACTCTTACTTACTACGTTAGAGCGAGCGTCACCAAAAAGGTTGCCGATCGAGATTTCAAAACCCTCCCATAAGAAGGTTTCACTTCAAAAAATTTATTGAACCAATCGTTACATTTCTTTAAAAACTTTCAAAATAGGTTCCTTCTGCGTCGGTTGCGAGTTTTTGTCGGCAACTGACCAGCCGCTCGTTAGTTAGCTAGGAACGCCCTCTACCGAATCAAGTCGGTGCGCGCACGCTCCAAGTCGCAGTGGAAGAAAATCTGTCTTATTACAAACCCTGTAAATATTCAAAAAATCATTTATATGTTTAACAAGTCAGTTTTAATTTGAATAAGTATTTCATTATGTATTACATTGGTATTCGATTGGAGAACTTAATCAGTTGTAGAATTATGCTTTGACGTTTATCTTCATTGCTTCGAGATTAGACAAAGCCACTAGTTATCTAGTTATTCTTAATCGGAAACAAACGTTTATGTTTGCTGGGAATATACATTTTGAATGCTTTCAAAACGCACTATTAATAAAACATTTTTACGTACTTTCTTCCACTCAACTCCGGTTTGTCCCTTGTATAGGGACTATGTAAGAATCAATATTTGTTTAACAGCGTTCCGCTTCTCTTTAAAGTTTCGCACTTTACAGCAAAAACAGCGAATTCCGTAACGAACAAAATTTGTCAAAAGTTGAGCCCATAGTACCAACGTAGAAATCAGTTGTTCTCTTTTTTTTCATTTCAACAATGTTAACATTGCTCAATATGCATATATATAGTCTGTCAAGTAAGAGCGTTGTTGACTTTACCGACAGTTAATGAAAGATTTCGCTCTAATTCCTTCATGAGCCGATAGAGAGGAGCTTTGTCCTTGATGCATTGTCAACAAAGGTTCAGTTGTCGCTGATCTTTTGAAATAGAAGTACGTTAAACGGCATGAGTGCTAAGTACGTGTCGCGCTACGAAGCTGTGTTCTTTTGCATCCACCCGAAAGATCCCAAAATGTCGCAATCAGCGGCTGCTAAATATATGAGAAAGTCGAAGGCATTTGTACAGAAGTGGATACAGCGATATAAAGTGGCTAAAAATGTCGATGATTGACCAGAACGTGGTTCGATAGGAAAAGTGAACAAAAAAGATGAAAAGGATAGTGAATCTGATTTCGCGGAATCCTGCTTTAACACTACGGCAAGGATAAGCAAAATTAATGGCAAAAGGTTTAGATATATCGTACGAAACTATCCGAACGAGAATATTGATAGAGATTTTGAAAATGTCATTTTTACTGATGACTGGGCACGTTCTGCCCTCACGCGAGCTTGGTCAACTTCCACCAATAGGCTTGTTCAGCGGACCGTAAAACATGGAATAAAGGTGCATCTTTGCACCTTGTACCTCTTTACTGACAACCTAAATGCCGAGAAAATGATAAAAATCTACAAAAAGGCTTTACTGCCATCTGCCAAACTATGGTTCATCAGAAAAAATGAAGATTGGATTCTGCAGGAGGATAACGATCCTACACACCGCAGCAAGCTCAGTACTCAGTGGAAAACTCAATCTGGTATCGTTAGATTGGATAAAACGTCGCAGTCGCCCGGTGCAAACCCTATTGAAAATGTGTGGGCATATATTAAACAGAAGCTTCATAGAAGACGCACACACACTTTGAAGCAATTGTCTTACGAAATTCGTCGGATCTGGAGATCCTTTCCACTAGAATACGCGTCAAATTAGTAGAAAGCATGCCTCTGACGCCAGGCAATTATCGACGCCGATGGTGACTGGACACATTATTGACCACATTGCATCTTTGTTTATAATGTGTATCATGTATACTCGTATATAAATATGAAAGCTTCGTCAAATATTTTTTTTTTTAATTATCCCGACCACGACCTTACTTGACAGACTGTAGTTTTGTACACATCTACATATCCACACTGAAATCAAACTTATAAAAATAGTTTATATATTTACAAATAATAGCATTCGACTCTGATTTTGAGTTAGCTTAAGAAAATTGCAAACATATTGAAGCCAATTTTTATAATTATTACAGTACTAGCTTTTTACCCGCGGCTTCGCCCGCAGTAGAGCCATTAAATAAGTATGAGAGATAAAGGGTAAGGGTATAATAATAGAAATGAGTCAAAATGATAACTAAATTTTATTGCTTGGCTGAGATCAACAATTTTTAAAAATTCCTACAGACAATGAAGATTCAACACCCTAAAATATGCGTATTGAAATGCAACAACTAATGTTAAAATATATTTCACCGTAACAAAAATCAATAACTCTGAATTCTAACAATTTAAAAGAATAAAATACAAAGTATTAATCTAGGATATTTTTGTAGACCATGTTATAAGTTTTCCCGTCGGGTGCAAATACATATATGTGTGAATTCTGGGCATTAGATACACGTGAACAGGCTACATAAAGTTGACCATGAGAGAAGCATGGGTTTTCTAAATGCACTCCTGCTACCAGTAATGTTTGTCCTTGTGCCTTGTTTATAGTAACAGCAAAGCTAAGCTTTGCAGGAAACTGAACCCTTTTAAATTTGAATGGAAAGTCAGTGGGAATAATTGGTATCCGAAGTATTATAACAATATTTCCCTTACCGACACCTGTTAAAATAGTAGCACCAAGTATGTTCTGTCCCAATTTTTTTATCCGAAGCTTTGTTCCATTACATAGGAAAGGATCATCTAGATTTCGCATAAGCATTACTGGTATATTTAGTTTCAATTGAAGTTTATGTGACGGTACATCCTATAGTTCAAGTGAATTTAAAAACTCCACAGGATATGAAGTACTTAGTTCCGTATCTATAATTGTATCCATTGACAAATATTCCTTCATTTTTCCTTGAACCTCGTTTAAAATATCAGTGCTGATCCTATTAACAATTTCATTTCTTGGTGCTAATATTGCTCTTGCACGCAACCACTGATCACTACACAAATTTTGTTGCAATTCCGGAAAAACATTAGCAATGAAATCCACATAACTTTCTACTAAATTACAAAATTCTCTTGACAGTAATATATAGCCTTCAACGTCAACAGCTAAACAACCATCACCAATTTTCAACAACATTTCTGCGTAAAGTCCTGAATCCACGTCATTATGAAGATGCACTCTCATATTAGTTTTCAGGCGGAGTTTTTCAACTGCATCATTTTCTAAGAAAAGCAGAGTAAGAATTAACATCAGCGAGTAAGATCTAAAATAATAAAATGACTGCTAACCACAAAAATTACGGATTACCTCAAAAATTTGAATAGTTTTATACTGCATGCAACGACAGAAGAAAATAACAAGAAATATAGAAAAATTAATATTAAATATTATGTTAATACAACTCTAACAAATAATTTCGACCAAATTAGTTATCACAAAAACGATAATCACGGACTTTTATTTAGATCATTAAAAGAGAAATAATTCTTTCATACATAACTTTTGTGTATCTTGAACGGTTTTCGCAGCGCAAGGAACAAAAGCCCTCAAAGATAAATAATTTCCCTCGTTTTTTACACATTTACCACTGTTTCTTCGCTCCTATTGTTCGCAGCGTAGTGCTATATAGCCTATAGCCTTCCTCAATAAATGGACTATCCAACACAAAAAGAATTATTCAATTCGAACCAGTAGTTTCGGAGATTAGCGCGTTCAAACAAACAAACTCTTCAGCTTTATAATATTAGTATAGATTTCGTGACTGGCAACTCTGCGTTGTGAAAGAGCAATCAGCTGACCCGTTTCTAAGGGAAAAATCCAAATCGTGGGAAACGTACGGTAAAGCGGGCGATAGAAGCAGTGTTGGCTAATCATTTACATTGCGCTCTCATAAGATAGGTTGTATCAGCTGATTCGTTCTGCGGTTTTGCGTTGTTCGCTGTTTCTACTTTTAGAAACATACGTAAGTTGCCTTTTATATTTCGGGTTTAGGCAACAATATGTAAACTTACAATTTTGCCTTAAAGTTTACTCTTTTGATGTTCAGAACGTTTTGCTTACAGTAAGTTAAAATATTCTTCTCGACCAAAAAATGAAACTAAGTCGCGAACATTTTCGCGCGAACTTGTGATGTGTGAAAGGAAACCTCACAATAAAAAATCGGTTGTGCTTGCTAATTTCAATATTTTAAAGGAAATTTTCTATTATTTAATTGAAATATTGGGTAGTCGAAAAAGTCTTTTCGTATCAATAAATGTCGTTGCAGTCGTATATCTCCAGTGCTAAAGGTGAGACTTTAAGTTTCATTAACCAAAAAAATTTAAATTCGGGGAAGTTGAAAAAAGTTTCAGTTGTTCAAAAATAAGTGAAAATAAAGAAGAAATTCACAATATTTTGAAATTTTTGTATAAAAAAGGGAAGAATGCTACGCAAGCCACCAATGAAATTTGTGAAATTTACGGAGACGATGCTGTACCAGTTCGTATAGCAATGGTTCGCTCGCTTCGGTTCTGGAAATTTCAATTTACACTGATGAAATAATGCCTCTGGCTGAAAAATGGCAAAAAGTGGCTGACCAAAATAGTACTTATTTGTTTATTTATTTATTATCTATATACGAGGGCTGCTATATATATATTTCTGGCCTAATAATGAAAATAGGAATTGTTTACTCACTTGTTTGGCGTCCACGACACTTGCTGCGGTTGGGTGTCTCACACTGGTGTCCCCACCGTTCACTGCACCGATTTCGAGGATCAATAGAGCACTTTAACTTTATTCCGCTGAACCCAATTTTGCGAGTAGTAGGGCGCCACAGAGCTCAAGTCGAGGTAGACTTAGCGTTTTTAGAGGAGCCACCTTAGCCTTAGCTACTAATAAGTGACTTTTGGTCGCGTTATCGCTTTGTGTGCGCACATATATAGTGGCACAGTATGCCTTCTCAGAGGCGTCACAGAAGCCGTGTAATTTGACTTTGTGTTCGGGGGAGTAGTTTACCCACCGTGGGATTTGTATCTGTGAGATATCGTTTAGATTGCTCGCGAACTGTGACCACTTTTCTAAACGAAGTGGTTTTACTTGTTCGTCCCAATCGGTCCCATCTAGCCATAATTCTTGTATCAGGATTTTAGCTTGTATCATAATTGGTGAAAGCCATCCTGCGGGGTCGAAAAATTTTGCCACAGAGGATAGAATTTGGCGTTTTGTAATGGCGGATAATGCAGATATTGACTCGGCAGTGTATAAAAACTGGTCAGATATCGCATTCCATTGAATCCCCAGAGTCTTTGTTGTACTTTCCTTTTCGAATTTAAGGAAATTAGTATCCAACAAGTCTTCTTTCGGTACATGTTTTACTATATCGGAATGATTAGCAGTAATCTTTTTCAGTGGAAACCCTGCGGTTTTCAGGGCTCTTATAACCTGTGATAAGGTTTCGTATGCTTGTGGAAGACTGTGACTTCCAGACAAAATGTCGTCAACATACGTTTGCGTTTTTAACACCTGGGTTGCCAGAGGAAGTTCTGACTTGGTGTTCTCTGCCAATTCGTGCAATGTTCGAATGGCTAAGTATGGAGCACAGTTGACGCCAAAGGTAACTGTTTTTAACTTAAAGTCGCGTAGTGGACTAGTGGGTGATTTTCTGAAAATAATCCGTTGAAAATCTTGATCGTCTTTATGTACGACTATTTGTCTATACATTTTCTCGACATCCCCGTTGAATACGTATTTGAAGATACACCAATTTAAGATAAGCAGCATTAGGTCTGGCTGAAGCGTGGGTCCCGTAAATAAAATGTCATTTAGGGAATTTCCCGAACAAGTGGATTTTGACGCATTGAAGACAACTCTCACTTTTGTGGTTTTTTTGTCTGGTTTTACAACTGCATGATGGGGTAAATAAAATGAGTAGTATGTATTTACTTTGTATGATTTTTTCGCCAGCGGTGACTTCCTCCATATGGTCTAAATGGAGGTATTCTTCTACGACCCTATCATTTTCTGCTTTCAGCTCGCCTTTTTTTTGTAGGCTTTCGTGGTAGTCGTACGACGTACCGGCCATCTTCTGATCGAGTAGTTGTGGTTTTATAAAAATCCTCACAATACCGATCTTCAGGAGTTGTGATTGATACGGGGGGGAGTTCCTCTAACTCCCAAAACTTTCTTAATTGCGAATTGAGGTATTCGTTAGAGATTTCCTCAACTTGAGTTGTCATCGCGGCAACTGGTTCCGCAACTAGTCCACTTAGGACCCATCCGAAAATGGTATTTTGCGCCAGAATGGTTTTTGTAATTTTCTCAATACCTTCGAGTATTATCTGTGGTATGAGATCGCTGCCTAATAGAAGATCTATTTGAGCGGGAGTGTTGCAGTTGGGGTCTGCTAACTTAAGGTGTGAAACCTTTTGCCACTGCTTGCTATTTATATGATAGCTTGGAAGCATGTTTGTTAATTGCGGTAAGACAATAGCTTCTGCTTGAATGCGCTTATTCGCTTGGGGGGAAATTAGGGTATTGGGGCAGATTTTATTGGAGTTTTGAACTACTCTTCCGCCCATTCCCGTAATTTCAAAATTGTATAATTTCGTAGGCAGTTGTAGCCTATTTTGTGCTCTAGACGCAATAAATGATCGTTGTGATCCTTGTACTATTAAGGCCCTGAGTTTAAACAGCTCTCCTCGGTGTTCGATGGAGACGACTGCTGTATGTAGTAGTAGCAGAGAACTTAAAACATAGAGAAGGTGCAGGTTCGACTGCGAACATTTGTTAGATTTTTATTAGGGAATTTGCCGGATTCGTTAACATTGCGAGTCTGATTTCGCCCCGCAATTTTAACATTGTTTACAATTCTCTCACATATTCTAACCGAGAATATGAAGAGACAGAAATATATGTATTTTGCGGCATATGATAACAAGGCATATATGCCGAAGCATAGAATATAAAGAGACAGAAATACACTCCCAACGAAGAATTTCGCTTTGCTTTTTTATGTCTCACATGATCACAAGGCATATACATATGCCGAAGCAGAAAATATGAAGAGACTCCCAACGAAGAATTTCGTTTTGTTTGTTTATATTTTGTTTCATTTTTGACACCGAAAAATGTGTACAAAATACATGATGTTCTCTGTCTCTCATACCCAAGAATATGAAGAGACATAAATATATGTATGTATGAATATGAATATGAAGACATATGTAAACATATGCATGCATTGAATATGAAGACATAAACATATGCATGCTGCTCCTTATGATCTCCCAACTTTGTGATATTTTCATGCTTCAATTTTTCAACTTAGGAATCGCAATCGCAATATGAATGCATGCATAGTAATATTTATAGTCAATTTGGACTTGCATATTTAATAATTTTCTTTGATTTTTACATAATATATTATACTAATAAATATTTTTGTATTATATTTCCTACTAATAGAAATTAAATTTATCACAACAATATATGCATACATATGTACATACATCATATTAACGTATGTCTCTGCACATGCTCATATCATAATCTTATTATCTGCTCATATGACTGCATGTGTACGCATGTGCGCGTTCAGAAATTCATATCATGATTTTATCACTTACATATCAATATATTACATGTGCGCGCATTGATCTGCATGTTCATACATTCATATACACTTATATGTACATATATTTGTATACACTTCCGAACAAATAATGCACAAGCATACAAACATATGCGTACACATGTGAATATGTCACCAACAAAAAATTGAAGCATTGTTCTACAAAAAAAACAACTGCTCAAATAGAAGAAGCATCACAAGTCAATATGGCAGCCGAACTGGCGAAGCCCAAATGTAGTAAATTTTGCAACAAAAACGATTTCATTCATAAACGCAGGCGCATATGCCACAAGCGACCTCGCTTCATTCATATAAACAGACGCCGTAACATCTCCCGAGCATGCCTTTGCCCACAAGCGTCTTTTCGCGACGATGGCAAAAGCTAAAAATCATAAATTGAACATCTTTCTGATGCTTCTTCACAGAAAGAAGTGACAAAAGTGGCAACATATGTATGTAGGAGTTGTCGATTTATAATATTCAATTCTAAAATATTTTTCCGTAGCTCGCAAAAATCAGCGTCGATATGTAAGCAAGTTCATACATATGCATACATATTTACGCTAGATCTTCTGCTGAAGCTGTTACAGCGGCAAGGGAAGCGGTAACAATCGGCAATCGTTTGTTAGTTTCTTTCGCGTCCCGTCGCGTCAGTGCTTCGACAGATTGATGTGCTGAACACATAGAACGCGAAAGACTGCAAGCGCCATCTGAATCTGATATTGAAATACACACATTCTTATCGACACAGTTATTTAGACAGCTGCACAACTACATAACTGTGTCCATATGAACGTGTATATTTTAATATTTGACAGATGTCGCTTGCAGTCATCCCCGCTCAATGTGTTCAGCATTTGACTCTTTGACAAAACGCCTGTTTCGGCCATTGGTTGATCGTGAAAACGGAGATGCGGAAGATGCGTGCGACACTTGTTATTATGAATGTATGTACATATGTATGTGGCTCGCATTTGTTTTCGTAACATACAGACAAATGTGCCAAAGAAATAATATACATATGTATGTATGTACATACATATATGCCATAGAAATTCTATTGGTACAAATATGGAAATGATAACGAAATAATGCGAATATGCATATTTCATGAAGGTCATTAATTTTTTTTGAAGAAATGAAGATCATTTTTCACATTTTCACTTTGTAATAGTCGAAATAAATATTAATTAATTTAAAAATTAAAAAATAAAAATAAAGAGAAATAACATTAAAATAATTTTTCCTTATTTTTCCTGATTTTGTAAAAAAAATTAAAATTTTTACCATTTTTCGGAAAAAAATGGTTCATTTGATGCATATGTGACAATGGTTCATATTATATAGTACAATACAAGCATGCATACATATGTATGTGACACATAGAATGCTTTTTTACATTCTCTGTGTGCCTTTGTATATTTTGTATATTTTTCTACGAAGCAAATTCTCTTTATTTATTTTCAGTCATTTACATATATTTCTGCCACTCCACGTGCTCAATTATGCTAAATAGCAGCGAGCACGGCGAATTCCCTAATAAAAATCTATCAGCTCTGTTAGCCGCGCAATCGAACCATCATACAGATTTCGATTTGCACCTTCTCTATACTTTTAAGTTCTCTGGTAGTACTCTACTGTTGTTTTCGCTATGTAGCGTTTGGGTTTTCAACGCCTTTGGGCAGCATGGTGCTTCTTGGCTGTTTTCTGAATTTGTTGTTGCAACTAAACCTGTTGCTCTTTTTATGTTTGCGCTGTTTGGGGGTGAGCTGGAAAAATTGGTAATGTGTAACATCGAATGATGTCGTTTATGGCAATAAACGCAATAAAATTTGCTTTCACAATCTTTAAGCATGTGTGCATGTGATAAGCAGTTTGTGCAAAGTCTTTTTGACTTTACAAAATTGTTTCGGTCAATTATATTTAATTTCTTAAATTTCTCGCAAGATTTAAGTTTATGTCCCCCTGTGCACAGTTCGCATGACGTTTGTTTGTATTGTTCCGATGTGAACGTTTGATTTTTGAAGAAGATCCTACTTGAATTGTTGTTGCTACTGGCTTGGGATCTTTGGAAGCTTCTATTAAGGTCATGAGAAGTACCTTTTGGTTTATTTATCTTTTTATCAATGTAACGACTGTAACCGGATGCTATAACTATTAATATTTTACAATGTTATTCGTTAGTTATGTTAATTATTAAAAGCTCGACAATGTTAGAAGCTACATTATGTTAAGTTTACATTTTTGATCATTTTAAATTCACCACAGTTTTACTCAATGTTTAAATACTTATAACTGTGATCCTTTTGTATTAACTTTGCTCAATTTGACTATTTAAGTACCATGTTAATTTGAATTCAGGTCATTCGAACTGCGACCAATAAAGATTACGCATCGAAATTTCTAACCTGCGTTTTATACTTTTCTCTGAAAGCTACGATTGATTTAACTTGGACACAAGTAGACAGCATTGGCTCTTGTGGCTGGTTTCATTGATCAAAGCCAACTACGATTAATATAACTTGGACACAAGTAGACAGCATTGGCTCTTGTGGCTGGTTTTATTGATCAAGGTCAAGTAGAATCATCTTAGGGATTAACTACTTCCCTACAATTGGCGCCCAACGTAAAACCAAATAAAATTTGCGTAAAATCAAAATATAATTCAGACGCTTGAAGACAAATTTTGGCTCTTGCGGCTAATTATAAAAGCAGAAACGAAAAGAAAATAACAATAATCCAAAAATTCTTCAACAACAAATGTTCAGCTGTGCATTACTGTGGGCTTCGTTTTGCTGAGAAGATCACCTGATTCGTGTGTTAAATTGTTGCTGCATTCAAGTATAGATTTGCTGTTGTTATCCCTCGAAGGTCCCGCAAAAGGCACACTGTTGTTGCATAGAAAACATTGTTGTTCTACTACGTTGTTAGTGTTGTTACTTTGCCAAACTACCGTTGCATACTTTTGGGCTTAAGTGCATTGCTGCTATATTTTCCTTTCTTTTGCGTACTGTTACTGATCCTGTTAATAAATCGGACAATATCCACCTCAACAAGTGCATAAGAAAAGTTGATTTCGAGTAGCACAAACGTTTTGATTATTTTAATGAGCAGGAAAAGGCAAAGGCTTAACACGGAAATGGAGACTAGCGCAGATGTTGCTAACCCTAATGTAAATGTGGATGTTACAGCGGATGTTAACCAAACAAATAATCCTTCTAATGTTACGTTAACAGACAATCAGTTTAGGCAGCTGCTAGGAAATCTACACGTACACGTAGATGCTAGGGCTACTTTTAGTAAATGTAGCGTGCGTTTTAATGGTGGGAGGAATACCAGCAAAATTGAAGATTTTATAGTTACCGTCCTAGTATACAAAGATGCAGAAAATATCACGGATGAACGCGCTAGATTGCTAGAAGGTTATGCGTCTTCGTGGTGGCAGGGCGTAAAGCAAGAAGCGGAAACGTTCAACGACGCCATTGCTTTGCTTCGAAAGGCATTTTCTCCCCCGAAACCAGACTGGCGTATTTTTTCTGATCTAAATCAAGAAAAGTAGAAATTTGCTGAATCAACTGATACGTTTATATGCAAGAAGCGACAGTTATTTGCTCAACTTTCCGAAAAACTTAGCGAAAAAACTATGATCGATATCATTTTTTCGCAATTGCTATTAAAAATACGAGAAAAGGTGCCTCGTGAAAGCGTAAGAACTTTTAACGAGTTGCTAGACAAAGCACGGGAGGCAGAATTATTATTGGTTGAAAACAAAGAAATAGACACCAGCAAAATTAGCGAAGCAACAGACAAAATTCCTACTCGTTGTTCTTACTGCAGGAAGAAGAATCATTCCGCAGAAAATTGTTTTAAAAAAATTGATGCAGAGAAAAGAACCACTCAGAAAATGAAAGAAACCGTCTTTAGCTGTTATGGTTGCGGTACACCAGGTTACTACAGATCAAACTGCCCAAATTGCAACAAGAAAAACCCACTACGTAGTCCCGAACAGCTCGACTTCAACACAGTTGTAACCACCGTATTAGGTAGGAATGTGCCAACCGTCGACATCAATATAAACGGTTTAAAAGGTGAAGCATATTTAGATACGGCTGCAAGAACCAGTGTTGCAAGTACACAACTGTATAAAAAACTGAAAGAAAAAGATGTTGAATTTCAAAAAGTTTTTGCGGAAATTAAATTAGCGGACGGAATAGCTCGTCAGGAGATGGTTTACTCGACGATCGTCGACATTTTAATTGGTAAACGTTTCAAACGTATACGATTTATTTGCTTAGCGAACGCTAAAAACAATCGAACGTTGTTAGGTATTGACTTTCTCGAACAAGCAGGCATAGTTATGGATCTTGCACAGCGCACATGGCATTTTAAGGATGACCCTAATACTGTTTTCGAGTTTAAGATGCAAGAAACTCAATTACAAACTTGCGTATCTATAGCAACAACGAGCGCTTATAAGGCAATAAATGAATTTATGTCCTGGTTCGAAATTACCAATAATAGTGACGCTATCACTGCAGATAGTTATGTAGAATCGTCATACGAATACTCGCCAAATGCAATAAACGACATATTCACAGGTTGTATAGCATCAGATTTCGAAACACCAGAACAATTCGACTTATTTCCACCTATGAAAAAACTGAAAAAGAGTAGTAAAGCTGAAGCGAGAGTAGGATCTATTATCGAAATCAACTCCGTTGAAATAAAATTGCGTCCTGATGAAGGTGTGCTTTTAAAGGAAGATGAAAAGAGTATTCTGGAGACTATGTTGTATGAGCATAAGAAAATTTTTGAAGATGCCGTACTACCAATACCGCATATTGAACATCATATAAAAACAGAGGCGCATGCACCTATTTCGTCGCAACCTTACCGAATCTCGCCGGCAATGAAAAATAAATTAAAGACTGAATTAGAGGATATGCTGAAAAAGGGCATAATAGAGGAAAGCGAATCACCGTGGTCATTTCCGGTTGTACTAATACCGAAAAAAGATGGCGGAGTGAGACTTTGCGTGGATTATCGGCGATTAAATGCAATTACCACGACAGATACATATCCACTACCGCGAATGGATGACTTGCTTCATGCAGCAAAAGCAACACCGTTCATGTCTACGATTGATTTGAAAGCCGGATATTGGCAAATCAAAATGGCAATTGATGACAAGCCGAAAACTGCATTTACAACCCCTTTCGGAATTTTCGTTTTTAATAGAATGCCTTTCGGACTAAAGAATGCTCCAGCCACGTTCCAGCGACTGATCGACAAATTTCGATCCGGATTACCACATATTTTAATACTTGCATATTTAGATGACATAATTATATGCTCAAATGATTTTCACTCACACATGCAGGACTTACGACAAACACTCTTAAAACTGGAAGACTATGGCATTTAGTTGAATAGAGCAAAATGCGTTTTCTGCCGAGCGGAGATAAAGTATCTTGGGCACATTTTGACCACAAAAGGACTAAAAGTTGACAATGAGAAAACAGACGCTATTATCAAACGCCCATACCCGAGAAATTTGAAACAACTTATTTCCTTTCTGCAAACGTGCTCTTGGTATCGACGGTTTATTCCTAATTTTGCGGATGTGTCAAAACCTTTGTCTAAGTTGACGAAGAAAAATGTGCAATGGAAATGGACGTCAGACGAAAAGAATGCGTTCGATAACCTTAAAAAATTTCTCTCGTCGCCACCGGTGCTGCAACAAGTTGATGAAACCAAACCCTTTGTTTTGAAAACGGATGCAAGCGATTATGCACTCGGAGCTGTTTTACTGCAGGGGGAGAACGAAGAAGAACACCCAATTGAGTATGCCAGCCGTCTTTTGCTTCCGGCAGAGAGAAATTACTCTACAACGGAACGGGAAGCACTGGCCGTAGTTTGGGCCGTAAAGAAATTTCGTGGCTATATTGAGGGAGCAGAAATTACAGTATTGACTGATCACCAGCCGCTAAAATGGCTTTTTAGTTTGAAAACTCCTACTGGACGCCTTGCCAGATGGGCTTTGCAACTACAAACGTATAATTTGAAGCTGGGGTACACAGCAGGCAAACAAAACATTGTTGCAGATATGTTATCACGTCCACCGTGTTTGACCGAAAACCATTCTAACATAAATTCTTTTGAGATAGATTTTCCTCGCAAAAGCGCTGAAGAATTCAGAAAGGAGCAGTTAGAGGATGACGAACTGAAGGGCATCGTAGAATCGTTTGAAAAAGACGATGAAAACGTAACCAGACATTCTAGTCGTGGATAAATTATGGTAAATGGCGTGCTGCACCGATTCTGTTCAGACGAAGATTCAGAAAACGGTCAACTTGTAGTACCCAAATCTTTAAGAGAAACGGTTTTAAAGAAATTTCATGCTGATCCAACTGCAGGACATTACGGGATTGATCGTACTATCAGTCGAATCACACCACTTTATTTTTGGCCTGGAATGCGTACGGAAATTGCTCAGTATGTAAAATCATGCATTGAATGCAAAAAGTACAAACCAACAAATCTGAAACCAGCAGGTCTACTTGAAACAGTCTCAAGTAACCAAAGGTTTGAGATCATCGCTCTTGACTTATTTGGTCCTTTACCTCGTACTGGGAACGGAAATCGTTGGATACTAGTCGTAGAAGACTTATGTAGTCGCTGGGTTGAGCTATTCGCACTGAAAGAAGCCTCAGCAGAAATTTGCGCAACCAAAGTTTTAAACGAAGTTGTTTTGAGATTTGGTGTACCTCGTCGTATACACGCAGACAATGGCAGCCAATTCATTTCCGCTGTAATGCAAAAACTTGCTTTCTGTCTGGGAATCAAGCAAACGTTTACACCACTTTATCACCCGGAGGCTAACCCCGTTGAAAGAAAAAACCGTGACCTTAAAAGTCAACTTTCAATATACGTCGACAAAGATCATACTTCATGGGATGAATGCTTACCAACCATAAGATTCGCTATGAAAACGGCAAAATGTGATAGCACTGGTTTTTCACCAGCCTATCTTACATTCGGCAGAGAATTAAGAAGCCCTCTCGAAGCACACTACGATTTAAAAAGAGTAATCGAAGCAGAAAACTTTATACCACAAATAACTCCGCATTTAACCAAACTTGCCAATACACTTAAATTAGCAGGAGAGGTACAAGAAAAACAGCAAGACCGAAATAAAACTTACACCGATAAGAAGCGGCGACCGCAGCCTTCATTCAACATTGGTGATACAGTTCTTGTTACAACGCATTTTTTAAGCAAGGGTAGTGAGAAAGTGACGTCGAAATTTGCGACACGAAGAGATGGCCCGTACCGCATCATAGCAAAAAGAGGTGCATCATGTTACGTGATTGCAACAATTGATAATCCAGATGAGCCTATTGGAACACACCATGCAACAGCACTGACGCTATATGAAGGACCAGATGCTAAGCCGAAATATCTACACAGAAGACGAGGACGACCAAAAGCTGCATGTTCATCTGCAAACACAACGACTAACAATAGCATGCAACAATCTATGTCACACAACAACAACACAGTTAATGCCCACAGTAATCATACCAACCCATCAATTAGAGTTCTACGTCCGCGAAAATAATATTTGCTGACTTCATCATCGGGACGATTTCTAAGTCAGAGGGGGAGGATGTAACGACTGTAACCGGATGCTATAACTATTAATATTTTACAATGTTATTCGTTAGTTATGTTAATTATTAAAAGCTCGACAATGTTAGAAGCTACATTATGTTAAGTTTACATTTTTGATCATTTTAAATTCACCACAGTTTTACTCAATGTTTAAATACTTATAACTGTGATCCTTTTGTATTAACTTTGCTCAATTTGACTATTTAAGTACCATGTTAATTTGAATTCAGGTCATTCGAACTGCGACCAATAAAGATTACGCATCGAAATTTCTAACCTGCGTTTTATACTTTTCTCTGAAAGCTACGATTGATTTAACTTGGACACAAGTAGACAGCATTGGCTCTTGTGGCTGGTTTCATTGATCAAAGCCAACTACGATTAATATAACTTGGACACAAGTAGACAGCATTGGCTCTTGTGGCTGGTTTTATTGATCAAGGTCAAGTAGAATCATCTTAGGGATTAACTACCTTCCTACATCAACTCTTTCTGCGATTTCATACTGGGTAGTTAGGAAATTTTTTTATTTGCTGCCACGTGGGGCATTTTTTTCTTGATAAAAGAGATTGTTCCCATAGCAATAACAATTTTTCTGATAATGCGGCGGTGCATATATTTACCAGAATTGGGTCCCAATTGTCTGTGGGAACGTTTTGTGTGGCTAAAACCGACAAACAATTGGAAACAGTGGATTGAAGTTTCATATATTCTTCACTTTTTTCCTTTTGAATTTTGGGCAAGTTCATCAATATCGTTATTTGCTTATCTACCAGTATTCGTTCGTTTTCGTACCTTGATCTCAAAGCTTCCCAAGCCATATGGAAATTGTTGTCAATTAATGCGAACTGTTTTACGATGACGCCTGCTTGACCTTTTGTTTTGTATCTGAGGTGATACAACTTTTGAGCATTTGATAATTTCGGATGGTTTATGTAAACAGCTGTGAACATGTCCCGGAAGGACGGCCATTGTTCATAACCATCATAGAAAATTTCAGTTTCGCATGCGGGCACCTTAAGGTGGATACCCGAACTTGCCTCTTGATTTTGAATTTGTGGCAGCTCTACTCCCGGAGGTGGAGTAGGTGCAACTGCTTTAATTAATTTTAGCTGATCTGCGATCATAATTTTTGTGTCTTCATACTGGTCTAAACAGTTTTCAAATTTGGCGTAAGCAGAAGATTTAAAGTTCTCTGGTAGATCTGAATCGTCAGTATCTACGATTGCGTCATATGCAGCCTGGAGACGTGTCCAAAAATTTTCAATTGTTTGGCTTTTTATTTCTAGTGCCGATTCAGAATTTTCTTGAATCGGCGAAGAAGCAAATCGATTGCAATATTTTATTAGACAGTCACTCTCAGAAATAAATTTAGAGTATGATATGTCTTTCCCCCTTTTCTGTTTCGTAGCACCTTACTTCGAGCGTGTAGCTTCTGCAGGTGTACATTAGGGTGGGTCGATTCCGGATTTTTTTCGATTCGGGAATTCTAATAGTGCGGAAAAGTTGCCTTAGTACTTCCTGATTCCAATGCAACTTTTTGTTTTGAGATCGGATTGCATCT
The DNA here is from genome assembly GCF_023373825.1 of Bactrocera dorsalis. Classification (NCBI taxonomy): domain Eukaryota; kingdom Metazoa; phylum Arthropoda; class Insecta; order Diptera; family Tephritidae; genus Bactrocera; species Bactrocera dorsalis. The sequence goes on along the minus strand of NC_064308.1, from coordinate 18,462,707 downwards.
TCAACCCGAACCTCGGCCTTGAAATTTCGGAAATTCGCCTAAAATCGTGAAATTGTCTACCTAGCACCTGAAATACGCATCTCATGGCAAAACGTATAAAACAAAAGTTATTTGTCACGTCATTTGCTACCGAAATGGTATATGTGATCATGGCCGTAGGACGAACCGTTCCCGAGATACGAGCGAAAAGGCGGCGCGCCACAGCGCAAGGTCAAAATTGTTGCAGCTCTCAGCTAACCTGTATTGGTCACCCAGAACCCACCGCGTGGAGGTAGCTGCTCTTCGGGTTCCTCCAAAGCCCAACCCAACCAACCAACCATATGTCAGGCTTGTTTTAGTCTGAATCTGTGTCAAATTTATTGATAAAATCAGATTTTGTACTAAACTTTGGCACTTGTTGCCTAGATTTCAGTGTAGAGCGTATAAAAAGATCACGAGATTGGGGCCAATAACTTTAGAAGATGCCTCTGTCACCAGTTTGACGATTCTCTCGACTGCCACGGTGTGAGAGGGGAATTCACTAAATTTCCATACCTCTGCAGTGTCCCCCGACAGCCCTTTTATGAGTTCTTCGTTAGAAACTGAACAAAGAACTGGTGGAACAGTCAAGGTAATAGTCTTCCAGTTAATCATATCGTAATAAGTATTAGCTTTGAAATTCAGCTTTGGCACTTTATTACATCTAACTCTTCCATTTATGGTGTCAGACTCTGCTTCTCTGGCTGCCAGAAGACGGTCAAGGGCCAACTTTCTGACTTCTATCCGTTCGTCAGTCATCATACTAAGGAGAATGTTTTCTGGAAGAGCAAAGAAAGCATTCTGTTGAATGGATGAATCGACAACCTTGCGCAGTTTAGCGGGTAAGTATCTCGACCTTTGAATTGTAGCATAGAGATGGCGCGAGCCATCTTTGATTGAACTGTTGAATCTTATTGAGAACCACAAAGGTGAGTAAACTGTAAGTATGTACTTGACCAAAATCTTTATTTCCTTTGTTGGTTTGTCAGTAGAAATGTATAATCTCAGAATTCTATTTGCACAGGTGAGCCAGCAAGATTTGCGCATGTTACCTGGATGCATCGACGCTAAATCTGAGGAACATTGACCGGAAATAACAGCTTCTGATATTTTATAGAGATAAGCTTGGTCTGTGCTAAGTTGGGTCGGATTAATAACCTCAGAAGGTAATTGGCAGGATGGAAAACTCTCAAATTTGACAACAGGCAACTTCTCACAATAAGGGAGCAGTTTACCTATGTCGCCAGAGAATGTATTTGGACTCTTTGAGACGCCATCTATGTGTTCGAAAAGAGCACGGAATGGAAGTTCGTTGAAATGTAGAAGACAAACAACCCACTGTAATGGCCTACCTATTATTTCTTCTAGTTTCCGAATGATTCCACCTTTCCAACCTGTGTTCGTATTGGTGCCATCAGCACCGACAACTTCTAGATGTTCCACATCAACTGAATTGTCTTGTAAATGTTGCCATATAGCTTGCGTCTCATCCTCAGCTGACCCGGAGAAGGAGAGGTGACGTGGCCAAAGTAATGACAACCAGGTTCCGCTATAAGAGAAATATGTTCCTCTTTGACAGTGTCGCGGTAGTACTTTTCACCTTCGCTGACTTGTGTAAGTGTATTGTCTTTGCGGCCGTCAAAATACAGCCCATATACGGAGTCAATACTTTCGGTGTTCTGGAGCTTAACACCAACACTTGTTTTTGCCCGACTAATCTTGCATTTGTCAGTGACAAAGCTAGCCTGATCCTCTGTTATCAAACCTGCTTTTTTGGCATCCAGAAAAGCCGATGAAACAATCAAGGCCGCTGCTCAATCACTTACTCCAAATCTTTGGGCAGCTAAAGCAGTGTGTTGTAATACTAGTGTGTTTTGTTTGGTTTTAGAGGATGGAAGAGAAAATTCATCATCACCATCGTTTTTCGAAGAATCAATGTGCGACGCGCCTACATTGTTGTCGTCTGTATGAGAGTCTGGCTGGTCTGAATGGTCACGTGTTCTAGTTGATACTTTTCTGGTAAGTGTTGATGTTGAATGACGTTTTGAAAGCTTTTCTTTACGTTCATTTTTCTTTGTAATCTTTTTTGTTTCAGGTAGATCAACACTTCCAATGCGACCAATTCTTGTGGTTCTCTGGTCCAGGAGAAATGGTTGTTCATTGATAGGAACTTTCCTTTCCTTTGGACAACTGCAAGAAGAAAAATAAATGCATTTACAAGCAGCGATGTCAAATAATTTTCCGGCAGAAGAGACAAAGTCGTCTCTTTTAGAGCTCAAACCTATTGGGTTCCTTGAAAACATTTTTTTAAGAGTCAGAAATTTCTTATGGTATGTGGTGAGCATTTGTACAACTCTGGTGTGTGAAACTATCGGAATAGATGACTTTTTGAAAGTATTTTCAACCTTTTTTGCAACTATTTCTGTAACCTCTTTACTCCTAGGTTCATAGTTGTCGCCTCGGAGTCGCCCTATACCAAATCTTTCAAACTGATAACACAAAAGAACATCCTGGTAAGTAGGTAACTGGGACTCAGAGAGATTGTACGGATATATGCCAAACACAGGACATTTCTGTCTAAATTTAAATTTAGATACAGACATTTTGAGTTATGTGTTTTGTTGAGAGAATATAAGTGATAGCACTCGGCGAAATCGACGACAAGAGTGAAGGAACTCGATGAAAAAATATTTATGTGGAGACCAGTCCGAACGTGTCGTATGGCGCAGGGAAATGAATGTAAGTGATAGAACTCGGCGAAATCACCGACAAGAGTGAAGGAACTCGATGAAAAAATATTTGTATGGAGACCTATTCGAAGGTGTCCTTTGGCGTAGGTGAATGAATGTGAGTGATAGCACTCGGCGAAATCAACGTCAAGAAGTGTGGCCGCAAGCCGATTTTCACCTTGCGCTGTGGCGCGCCGCCTTTTCGCTCGTATCTCGGGAACGGTTCGTCCTACGGCCATAATCACATATACCATTTCGGTAGCAAATGACGTGACAAATAACTTTTGTTTTATACATTTTGCCATGAGATGCGTATTTCAGGTGCTAGGTAGACAATTTCACGATTTTAGGCGAATTTCCGAAATTTCAAGGCCGAGGTTCGGGTTGAAGATGCAATCCGATCTCAAAACAAAAAGTTGCATTGGAATCAGGAAGTACTAAGGCAACTTTTCCGCACTATTAGAAATACCGAATCGAAAAAATTCCGGAATCGACCCACCCTAGTGTACATGGACTTTTTTCGTCACAAATCATCTTTGGGACTTTTAGCAACTGACTTGGTTTCGAGTCCTTTGAGTCTGAGCTCATTTAAAAAATGTATAGAATATCAAATCGTCTTAGTGAAAAATAGACTTGTAGTTGTTTAACAAGGTTTCGTATACAAAATGTTAAATAGAAGACTCTTTTGTATGTAAGAGTTTCAAAGAAAATCTATAAACAGATAAATAAATTATATGCTGAAATTATTGATGAATTTCACCACAAATTGCGTATATGTACAGGTGCATCGATGTAATATTTACAAAGGAAGACTCTTTTGTAACTAAATAAGAGTTTCAAACAAAATCGATAAAACAGATATATATTTTTTTTATACTGAAATTATTGAATTTAATTTCACCACAGATTTCGTATATAAGTTAATGTTTTACTTTATTGAGTTTTGGAAAGAAACTGATGCATAGAATCTTAAAAATACCCTAAGCTAGCTGTGGTTCAACGGCAGCGGCGTCGGCAGAGTTTGGATGTTGAATAGTCAGCAGAATTGAAGTTGATTATTGTTGTATTGATCAGCAATAATGTCGATCACTTTTGGGAGTTGCGTCGGCAGAGTTTAACGGATGTTGAATGGTCAGCAGAATTGAAGTTGATTATTGTTGTTGATATCATTATTTATTGATCAGCAATAATGTCGATCAATTTTGGGAGTTGCAGCGGATGTTTGTTTATGTTATTCAACTTTAACAACAACATTGTTGCAATGATTGTTGTTATGTTGAAATAAATATTTGTTGTGTCAACTTTCAAGTTATTGAACTTTAACAATTACATTGTAGCAATGAATATTGTTGAAATAAATATTTGTTGATAAATATTTGTCCTCAAGTAGCTTTAAAAGTATGGTATGTTATTAAATTGTGGTTGGACTGATCTAGGAAAATTGTTCGTTTCACTCATGATTTCTGTCGGAACTTTTCCAATTTGTAGGATTAGGTTTTCCTTTGGTTTTATACAAAATTTTTATACTATATTACAACTATTGCTATAATAATGGCCGATAGAAAAATTATAGCTATGCGGTTCGAGGAGGAATCTGTATTTATTTGTTCTAATTGTTTCCTATTTTTTATGTTGAGTGCGTGTAGGGATTCCAATGATAATATTTGAAGACGCTCCAATTCTATTGGGGTCATTTGGATGAGTGGTGCTCCGGGTTTCAAAATAGTTTTCTCCTTGTTGCTGAATTCTTTATTATTTATGGTTATGTTCTCATTCCAATAGTGTACGAGATTTGTTCCTTTCAGATGATGGGTTATATTATTCTGTATTAGACTGCCGTTAAAGTTGTTAAGTAGGATTAAGCTGTTGTCAATCTCTTCGATTTCTGGGATATGGTCTGCATTACTGAAATCACACAGCGATTCTTTGCCCTCAACTAATTTAGAAATACATTTGGATTCTCTTAAGTTAATGGTTGTATCTTTTTTACAAATTTTTATATTGTTGGATATTTTACAATTTTTTGGTACTTTTAACATAGATTTTTCGGACAAAAATATTTCATTTGTTTCTAAGTGAACTATTAGTTTATTTTTTACAACTGGTTTTATTAATAAATTTTGATAATTGGTTGCTTCTAATTCTGGAATTTTTACAATGTAAACAATAGCTGTTTTATTATGTAAGACTGATACTTCAGCGAACTCTAACATTTCTTCGACTGATAAAGTTGTTATATTATTTTTTTGAAATATTTTGTGGGCTTCTTGTAATTCTATTTCGTTTAAAAGTAAAGTATTTATTATATTTTGTTTTGCCCATTGAGTTGCATATTTGACATTTATTATTTCTTCTTTGATTAGTCTTACTTGATTTTGGAAACTTATTGCTATTTCATTATTAAACAAATTATCTTTCTTTATTGCATTTTTTAACATATTTGAAATTGTAGTTAAGTCATTAATTCTATTCTGTAGTTGATTATTTATAATGATCTGGTTGTTATTGTTTGCATTAAGGCTATTTAGATTATTTTGTATTATTAATAGATCATCATGATCTGGATTTCCTGCAACATATTTCCAGGCTGATCCGATCCAATTTATTGATCTAGTTTGGCGGTCTTGCGAAGTGAGTGTATTTAATGCAGTGAGTGATTGTACTATTTCGTGAGTTAGAGTATGAAAGAGATAACTTGTTTTAAGATCTTTAATGGTATGTTCACGAATTTTTAGAAGTTCAATTTCTATTTGCTGAAGATCTTTTAAGTGGATTAATTTTATGGATGCCGTTTGTAGCTTCCCTATTCCTTTATAGATGGTAATGGTATGTGCGTCTGTATAGTTCGTAATTTCGAGATTTGCCTTTGCCATTGGCAACCACAATAAGAGTAAAATTATCCTGGAACAGTGAATTATAAAAGGTTAGAAATAATTAATTTTTATTTTTTAAGATAGACATTTGACTAACTAAAAATTTTTGATGTTACTTTTATGAACAACTCTCCCATTTGCTGTAATAACTGTTGTGTGTTTGTCTTCTTTTACAATTTCCTTTTTATATCGTGGTGAAAGTTTAGATCCTAATCTGCTATTTTGCTTAACAAATATTGTCTGCCCTGGTGTGTAAGTTTTAATTTTTTTTCGGTCCTTGTTATGGTTTTCTAGGTCAGTTGCCTGTTTTCGTTTTAGTTTTTCTATGTTATTCTGTCTACTTCTATCGTATTCTTCAGGGTCTGTGATTACGTTTCTGCCGAAAAATATTTCTAGGGGGCGTTTTTTTGTTACGGAATGTATTGAGTAATTGTACTCATAGACTGCTCTGTCCAATAATTCGTCAAATGTCCGATGTACTTGTTTTGTTCTTAGACATCTCATAATTTCTGAAAGGGTGGAATGAAATCTTTCAACTTGACCATTTACAGAGCTCTTGTAGGGCGGAGCTTTAAAAACATTTATACCTAGCTGATCTTTCATCATGAAAGTAATAGTTGCAGAATTAAGAAACTTTTCGTTATCTACTATAACGCACTTGGGTACTCCATAATAAAATAAAATGTCGTGCAAAGGTTTTTTTATATCTTCTATTGATTTTGTCTGGATTATTCTTGCTTGTACAAGTTTTGAAAATTTATCTATTGCTGTTAAGACTAATTTTTTTTTCAGTTGAAAATATGTCTATGTGAAGTGTATGTCAAGGAAACTCAGGTATTGGGGTTTCTGTAATTGCTGGATTTGGAGGATGCCTATCATATTTTTCTTCCTTGCATACTTGGCATTGGTTTACCAATGTAGCTATTCTTTGTCTCATTTTCGGGAAATAATATTTTTCTGATAGTTGCAGTTTGTTTTCCTGAGCGTTCCTATGAGCCCTGTTGTGAATCTGTAAAATTATCTCATCCTGGTCCGTTTCTTTTGTTATGTCTTCTACTTTCATTTGAGTAAATCTGATTTTAAAAGACCTAAAATGTTTTGGATACAATCTTTGAATCTGTCCCATTATGTCTTCTGTCGTGTAGATTCCATTTATTACTGAAGGGTTTAAGTACTTTCTCAATATTTTCAATAAATCATCATCAGAATGTGTTGGTTGAAAAACAGTGTGTCTATGGAATGTAGGGAATGGAATGGTAAACTTGTAGTCAGGAGGATGTTCTTTGTAAATAAAGATTTGGTTTTTAAAAGCGTTTATCGGTACCTCAATGCTGGGAATAAGATTATGAGAAGAGCTTTGAGCACTGTGTTGGGTTTCTGTTATTGAATTAATTTCATATTGTTTTGGTACTCGAGACAATGCATCGGCTACAATATTTTCTTTTCCTGGTTTATAGAGTAATTCCTTATTGTACTCATCCAGGTATAACTTCAATCTTTTAATCGCTATTCCACCTTTTTCCCAATTACAATTATGTGTAAGTGGTTCGTGATCTGTACTTGTGCGTATTTCGGCTTCAACGTTAGTGGTATAGGTCAGTTTGTCATCGGGTTTTGCAAGCAAATTTGGGCATTTTTTTAGCAAATGGTTTAATTCTTTTCGTTGATAATTTTCGAGATGATCTAATTTGGGTATAATTGCATTTACTGATTCAAAATTTTTCTCTTTTATGGGAATACTCATGCCGTTTCTAAGGAACAATTTATCTCTTTTGGTGTCAATAATTGCACCAAGTTCCTTCAAACTGTCATTTCCTAATATTCCGTCAAATGTTCTGAGTGTGGGTAATAAAAATAATTTAACTATTGATTTTGGATCATTAAACAAATTAGCCATTTTGTAATGGGTTATTTTTATTTTACCTCCTACGGATACTGCATTAAATGGGGTTTCATTCTGTAGTGGATTCTGTACAAATTTTGGCTGAATATAATTTCTATTGGATCCGGTATCAATCAGTATTTTAAGCATTTGTCTGCTACTCACCTTACATTCGAAATATGGAAGTGAGGAGTCAGTTATTTCTAAAAAATTAATATAAATAGAATCGGTTTGCCGTTCTTGGTCACTATTTTCAATAACTTCGGTATAGTCGCTAAGTGTTTCATCGTAATCTGTCTGTTTTTCTTGTTCTGAAATAGTTTGCTGATAATCAGCCATAGTTGGTACTGGTTCTTCTGTGCCTGTTTGTTGGTAAGTATCTGTCTGAATATTAAAATTCCTTTGTCGTTTGGCTATCTGGGTAGTGGGCATGGGTGGTCTTTTACCTAAATCAAATTGTGGTCGGTTCATGTAGTTAATCTGCTTAGTTTGGATACTTCTGTCAATGTCCATCGGTTCTGGTCGTGGTTGTGGTTTGGCAACCATAGGACGAGGTGGTTGGTATAATGGTCGTTGTATGTTATGGTTCTGTGCGAATTGGTTACCTATATTAGTAAAATATGGCCTTTGTTGTGGTTGTTCGAAAAAATTATTTAATTGTCTGGGATTCATGGTTGGGTTTTGTGGTGTGTTACTTCTAGATGGAATAAATGGTCTAGCTTGAAAATATGAAAAATGAGGTGTCGGAACTTGGCGTGGTACTGACGTTGGTCTATTGGGTTGATTTCTAAATATGTTTTGTTGTCCTCTATTTGACGCATGATTGGTACGGTATGCTTGATTTTCCAGTTTCAAACATAAATGCAATGCAGTTGGTAAATCAGCAGGCTCCTTCATGCCGAGAAGACGTGAAAGGTCTCCACGTAATCCGCGAATAAAGGTATCAAGAGCCTTATCCCTGTACAGCTTGGTCATTAATTGTTCCGATTCTCTGCCTAATTCCATACACCCTATCTTATTAAGGATCAACGATAAATGTTTATAGACGGCCTGATGGAATTCCTCAACAGACTGGTTAGCACCTTGTGCTATGGTGGTCATTTGGTACTCTAATGTACCCAAGTCCCTTTATCTGCATAATGTAGCGTAAGGCATTTGGAGATAGCACTCCAATTTAAAGGTACGTTGTACGATTCTAACGCAGTGTCTGCGTTACCAGTTATTTTATTGCGAATGGTATGCAAAATACCAAAGTATTTTGGCGTACCAACTGTGTGTTCGTAAGTTCTTAAAATTCTGTCTACACTTTTTTTCCATGAACCAAACTCGGCTGGGTCACCGGAAAATTCTCTTAAACTTTTTACTATGTCTGGCACTTTGTCTAATTCTCCTAAATTACCTAGGTGCTCTTGGTCAATTCCTTGACTCTCTACATTGATAAAATCAAATGTTTGATTTTGAGTTTGTTGTAATAAAATCGGTAATTGTTCATATAACACTTGCCGAATGGCATTTGTTAAGTCGCTAGGTTGGGTCATATTTCTGTTGTTTTGAAATGTCGCTTGTCTTTGTAACTGTCTTTGTCGTTGATGGGGATTTTCTTCAATATCAATTAATGGGGGTCTAACTAAATTATTTGGATTAGCCATCCGTTTTATCAAAATTTAATCTTGTATTATTAACTTGATTGGAGTATTTTTACTACCATAAGTTTTTCATGATTCGCCTTAATCAATCAATAACATTATTTTAATTTATTATTATTGTTTTTGAAAACCAGTAGCTGGTTTTACCCTTTTATCCTTGGGTTAAATTATACTACTTTTGCTTACAAAACTTCGTTAAGTTAATTGTTTGCAAAAGTAGGAGTTATTATTTTTTTATCGCTTTACGCCCTTTTGATTATTTGTAATTTTATATGCACTTAAATTTCACAATTTCAATTAGTTAATTTCACTTTCACTTAGGTTTAATATTTTATGAAATATTTATATAAAATTTTAGTTTTCTACTTAATAATTATGTTTTGAGATTTAATATCAATTTGTTGGTATAAAATTTACAATTCTCTAATATAATTTTTATTTTCAATTAAACTTAATATCTGTATATTTTTTTCATAAATTTTCAATATTTCAGGTATAATTTCTGGCGTACTTTATTTATTTCTTTTCTTTTCACTTTCAAATATCAAACTTTAATTTTTTAATTCACTTATGTTTAAAAATTACTTAAATTCTAACTTACATACATTAGGGAATTTGATGTGGTCGCTCCTCCTGGTAACTCGGATTTTGTCCCGTTTGCTTCCTACTAGGGATCCTGCAGCTTACACAAGTGTAGAGGGTGTCCTGCGGGCTGACCTGACAAGACTTGCAATCCACCGATGTTGTCCAACAAGGTCTACTTTTAAGTTTTTATCCTCGTTGGTCCCTGCTCGGGCGCCAGTTAATGTTTTACTTTATTGAGTTTTGGAAAGAAACTGATACATAGAATCTTAAAAATACCCTAAGCTAGCTGTGGTTCAACGGCAGCGGCGTCGGCAGAGTTTGGATGTTGAATAGTCAGCAGAATTGAAGTTGATTATTGTTGTATTGATCAGCAATAATGTCGATCACTTTTGGGAGTTGCGTCGGCAGAGTTTAACGGATGTTGAATGGTCAGCAGAATTGAAGTTGATTATTGTTGTTGATATCATTATTTATTGATCAGCAATAATGTCGATCAATTTTGGGAGTTGCAGCGGATGTTTGTTTATGTTATTCAACTTTAACAACAACATTGTTGCAATGATTGTTGTTATGTTGAAATAAATATTTGTTGTGTCAACTTTCAAGTTATTGAACTTTAACAATTACATTGTAGCAATGAATATTGTTGAAATAAATATTTGTTGTATTAACTTATACAAGTTAACACCAAAGATGTTAGTAACCCCACAGCCAACTTCCGGCACGTGTCTTAAGAATAGTTAACATTCAAATTCCCGGAATTAATTGCAATATTGGTTGTGCCAATTTTTATGCAACGGAAATCAATAATATTGCATTATTGCAGAAATATTAACTTTCCAAAGAATAGCTTGCGCAAAGCGCAAACGGAAACAATATTGCTGTTGCAGCAGTCTGCTCAGTACAATAAACTGGTGATGCAAATAATTAAGTGCATAGCCCTAGCTTTAATATAAATATAAGTACTTGTAAACTACATGGTTGGGCAGTTGTTGATTAAAACTCAATAAACGCGGAATCGCTGTCCGCCTAAAACTAAAATTGTATTTTTTTTCGCTCTCACGAAAGTGATAGCGTAACTGGCGCCCGAGCTAAATACAAAACGTAAAGTTTTGTATAATATACCGCGTAAAGCGCGAAATCAAAAAAAATTTTTTTGTAACGCGTAAAGCATAGAACGTCGTATACCTAAAAAGTACCGGTAGTGCGCGAGTGGCAAAATCTGTGGTAAAAGCAAGTGAAATACAGTAAAAACGTTAATTTTGTGCTGTGACCTTTAAGTGATAAACTAGTGACAGTGTGCTAGTGCCACCCTGCAGCAAATTACCCAAAACTGAAGAAACAAAAAACCGCAGTTGTGAAGGCCCCTTAGTAGCTTCGGCAAAAAGGTGGTATTATGTACCAGCCTACACTGTAGAAGAAAAAAAAAATTAAAACTGATAGTTAAAATAACGAAGATAACTAATTAAATTTATCGTCACCATAAAAAAAAAAAAAAAGCCTGAAAAGCGACAAGCAAAGTAACAATATAAACAATCAAAATACATTCTAAAACAAACCATTTAAAGCTAAAAAAGGCTTCAAAATCAAACTCCTAAGGGAAACAGTGAGAAAAAATTAGTACAATAAAAAAGTACTAAAATCACCTATAGCCAACAATTATACTATCCCTAGCGGCTACAACCGTTATATCTATACCAAAAATTGCATCAATCAACATCTCAAGAGGACACCAGCCCTGAGAAGAACATCAGCATCCAGGAAGCAGGATCAATATTAAAGTAAGAAAAATTTTAAAGTAACAAAATTATATTAACAATTATAAGATGGCAAATCCAGACAATCTTGTCCGCCCCCCAATTCTCCAAAATAATGCAACACCTACCCCTCAGGCGGCGCGAAACGCTCAATTGAGCATTGACGACTTAACGACTCTCATAGGAAACATAGCAACAGACATTTTTAGGCAACAAATACCACAAGTAGTACAGGCAGCTCTTAATCCAAATGCTAGTTTGTCTTTAGCAACTGACCAAACTATAGAAGAAACCCACAGGACAAATTTAATAGACTTAGATAGGATACCCGACGTCGTTAAATGTTTGAAAGAATTTTCCGGTTACGCAGGCGAATTTAATTCATGGAGGAAAAGCGTAGATCGGATCCTAAAAATATACGAACCCCTAAGAGGAACCCCAAAGTATTACGGTATTCTTAGCGTGGTTAGGAATAAAATAGTGGGCAACGCAGACATGGCGCTAGAATCTTATAACACGCCTCTCGACTGATCTGCTATAACAAAATGTCTTTCTATGCATTACGCCGACAAACGCGACCTGTCCACACTAGAATACCAAATGACCACTCTTATACAGGGACGAAATGCAGTCGCAGAATTTTACCAGCTAATTTACAAACATCTGTCCTTAATTTTAGATAAAGTAGGTTGTCTCGAAATGAGTAATGAAACCTTGCGGATGATGACACAATCCTACAGGGACAGAGCATTAGATACCTTCATAAGAGGGTTGAATGGCGACCTCCCAAGGTTGCTAGGAATAAGGGAACCTGTTGACCTGCCCCAGGCCCTTCAACTATGTCTTAAGTTAGACAACCAAAATTTCCGCACGACTCATGCGCATACCTTAAAAAGAACGTACCAAAATAATCAAACCTTTTCAAGAAGGTACCCAATACAAACTCAAAGGCAAGAGTTTTACCCTCAATTGGCACATATGCCACAAATATACCAATTGGACAGGCAACAACAGCCTGCACAAATCCCAAATATAAACGCTCCCCCCAGGCCACCTAGACCTCAACCAAGGCCAGAGCCTATGGAAGTTGACCAGAGTATACACTCGCGTAGAATTAATTATATGAATAGGTCACATCGGAACCAACTCCAAGGCAAGAGACCGCCATCGGTCACTAATTATCAGCCAAACAAAAATCAGAGGACTTTCCACATAGATACAACGGCGGTCGAGCAAAGCGATGATGGAAGTGTTCAATACGGGGAACCAAGTGACATCCATTTTTTAGCATGATTAGCTCTTCGCTCCCTTATTTTGAAGTGAAGACGGAGAGCGGTAACATTCTGAAGTTTTTAGTCGATACAGGATCTTCTAAAAATTATGTTAAGCCTGAATTAGTAAAGAAACGCATAGAAAACGAGAGTCCCTTTTATGATAGATCTATTATTGGTGATATAAAAATCAGCGAGCATACATACGCGAAACTTTTCAAAATCGAGGATAAAATAAGATTTTACCTAATGCCTTCATTGAAAACATTTGATGGTATTTTAGGGAACGATACGCTTAGAGCACTAAAAGCAATAATACACACCGACAAAAATTATATGGTATTAAGAAACGGTTTTACTGTTAGCCTTAAACAGCTTTCTTCGCAAAGTGTCAACGTTATTAACATAAAAGAAGAAAATTTGTCTCCTAAACAGAGAGATGTTATGAGAAAAATCGTGAATACACATCCCAGGCTCTTCTCCGAGCCCGACGAGAAACTTACTTATACGACTAAAGTCGTTGGACAAATCCGGACTATCAATGACTCTCCTGTTTACACGAGATTCTATCCCTATCCAGCATCATTAAAAAGTGAGGTAGAATCGCAAGTAGAAAAACTTTTAAAGGATGGTATTATAAGACCCTCTAGGTCACCGTACAACTCCCCTGTGTGGATTGTACCTAAGAAAGCAGATTCAGCGGGAAACAAACAGTACCGCATGGTCATAGATTTTAGGAAACTAAATGCTGTCACAACCGCGGACAGATACCCAATACCCGAGATATCAGAAGTTATATCTCAACTGGGAAACAGCAATTTCTTTACTGTTCTCGACTTAAAAACTGGTTTTCACCAGATTCCACTAAAAAAATCTGATATAGAGAAAACTGCATTCTCTATTAACAATGGCAAATATGAGTTTACAAGGTTACCATTTGGCTTAAAAAACGCCCCATCTATCTTCCAACGAGCGCTGGATGATATACTCCGAGAACACATTGGAAAATGTTGTTATGTCTATATTGACGACATCATCATTTTTAGTAAAACCCAAGAAGAACACTTTAATCACATAAAAATAATATTTAAAACCTTGGAAGAAGCCAACATGAAGGTCCAGTTGGACAAGTGTAATTTTTTTAAAAAAGAAGCAGAATTTCTTGGCTACGTTATCACCCCGGATGGAGTAAAAACCAATCCTGCAAAAGTTGTGGCAATTGACAAATTCCCACAGCCCACAACTTTGAAAGATCTTCGTAGTTTCCTCGGTATGTCAGGATACTACCGAAAGTTTATCAAGGATTATGCGAAGTTAGCGAAACCCCTAACAACTCTTTTAAGAGGGGAAGAGGGTAGAATTTCAAAAAACAAATCCTCGCAAGTAAAAATAAATTTGAGCAAAGAAGCGATACAAGCCTTTAATAATATCAAGCGCTCACTTACTTCAAAGGATGTTGTACTCGCATACCCCGATTACAATAAAAAATTCGAGCTAGTAACAGATGCTTCCAATTTCGCTATTGGAGCTGTTCTATCCCAAGATTCGAAGCCCCTGGCATTTAACTCAGAGACACTAAATTTTATGATTGAAAATGAGTTTGGTATTGAAATACATCGAACACCCCCATACGAGTTGTTCAAATGGACAAGTAGAGCGGTTTCACTCAACCCTTCAAGAAATAATGCGTTGCCTTCAGGTCGAAAAAACGCATCGAACATTTTATGAACTTTTAGAAAAATCGGTAAAAGAATATAATAATTCTATACACTCTACCACTGGAAGGAAACCGATAGAAATTTTTTTCGGAAGACGCGTTAGTAGCGATCCCAAACTGCTAGATATTGATAGGCAAGAAATAATTAAAAAACTAAAAGACAAGCAAACCGCCGACCTTTCTTTCCATAATAAAAACAGATTGACACCGAAACAATATTCGGAAGGCGATGAGATTTTCGTAAAGATAAATCGTAGATTAGGAAATAAATTATCAGCTAGATACAAGAAAGAAATCGTAGTACAAAATTATAACACTACAGTCAAAACAAAGTCAGGGAGAATAATTCATAAAAATAATATTAGGTTATCATAAGAGCTTAATTTTTCTTTTCCTACTCTAGAAAAATGAGCACAGCAATAAGACTTTTGGTCATAATAATGACGATTCTCACCACCGTAGCACAACAAATCGACATACAAGACTTGACAAATAATAACGGATATATTCCCATCAAGACGGAGGAAATAAAAGTAATCGATCACTATAGCAAAATTCTTCATATTGTTAATATAACTGCGTACGAGGACACAGTGACACTAATCCTACACAACATACAAGGACTAGCCGCCAATAGAATAGAAAGCAAGCACTTACTGGACACAGTCAATAAGAATTTTTTATTATTAGAAAAGAAGATTGAGAATCTTAACCCACACTTTAGACATAAAAGAGGCTTAATAAATGTATTAGGAAAAGGACTTAAAGTAGTAGCAGGTACTATGGACAGTGACGACGAAACCAAAATAAAAAACTCTTTAGAATACCTCTCAAACAACGGAAAAATCTTGACGGATAGAATCCATAATCTGACATTCGTAAATAATTTACTATCATCCCAAATACAAAACATTACTAATCACATAAATAACAAACAGATTGTAATAAGTGACTATTTGAACAAATTCAAGAACTTTATCCAAAACAAAATAATGACAATAGAAGACGAAATTGAATTTATGCAACAAATTTACCAAGTTAACAATGACATTTCCCTTTTACGTGACCACATTGACGACATTGGTCAAATAATATTTTCAAGCAAACTCGGAATAATTCCCACCGATATTTTAACAGAGACAGAACTCAACTTGATTAATGACTTTGACAGCTACTCTAACATCAAAGTTTCCGTCGCCGTACAAGAACAGAATATTATCATAATCCTTAAAATTCCTAACTATTCACGAGATATCCTATCCAAAATCCTGTTCGAGCCTATCCCTAATGCCAAAAATAAAACAATCATATTGAAAAATTATGAAATACTAGTGGATAATATGAACAATATTTTTAATGTAAATGTAAAGGAAAATCTGAAACAAAATTTGAAAAAAATTGTAGATGATTGTTTAAAGAATATACTAAACTTCGAAGAAGCATACTGCGATATGCAAATCTTTGAAGAAACCGTTGTAAACGAAATTTTACCTGGTATACTAATATTTAAGAATTTCTATTCTGAAATTGTACACAATTGTAATAAAACGAAAATAAAAATTAAAGGAAATTTTCTTATTAATTTTGAGAACTGTGAAATTAAAGTAATGAATAAAACCTTTTCTAATGTAAAAATGAAAGCATTCGATCAATTTATTTTGCCAAATATGATAACAAAAATTAAATACGAAAATACATCTTTTCCAAATCTAAAGTTGAAATCTTTGTACTTAAAACAATTAAATCAAGATGATCACATTAAACTCTTAGTGAATGAAAACTATAAAACGCATATAATTAGTCTAAGCACTGATGTCGCACTAGTATTTATTATAGTACTAGTGGTATTCATTTTGGTATTCATAATTAAGCACAAGCACAAGTTATATGTATCACCAGTATCGCAAGGAAAAACTGAAGACGTTTCAAATT
This sequence comes from Bactrocera dorsalis, assembly GCF_023373825.1. Taxonomy (NCBI): domain Eukaryota; kingdom Metazoa; phylum Arthropoda; class Insecta; order Diptera; family Tephritidae; genus Bactrocera; species Bactrocera dorsalis. The sequence goes on along the minus strand of NC_064308.1, from coordinate 18,446,297 downwards.
TAAAAAACGGTCCATTTTTACAAGTCGCAATATCTTAGAATATTTTACAAAAACGCCGATTGGGGACAATCGATTTAAGAGGGGAAGAGTTAACACCAAAGATGTTAGTAACCCCACAGCCAACTTCCGGCACGTGTCTTAAGAATAGTTAACATTCAAATTCCCGGAATTAATTGCAATATTGGTTGTGCCAATTTTTATGCAACGGAAATCAATAATATTGCATTATTGCAGAAATATTAACTTTCCAAAGAATAGCTTGCGCAAAGCGCAAACGGAAACAATATTGCTGTTGCAGCAGTCTGCTCAGTACAATAAACTGGTGATGCAAATAATTAAGTGCATAGCCCTAGCTTTAATATAAATATAAGTACTTGTAAACTACATGGTTGGGCAGTTGTTGATTAAAACTCAATAAACGCGGAATCGCTGTCCGCCTAAAACTAAAATTGTATTTTTTTTCGCTCTCACGAAAGTGATAGCGTAACTTACATAAGTGTGTATGTATGTTCAGACGAGAACTCTTTTGCGTAAATAAGAGTTGTTAATTAAAGTAGTAAACCAAACCGCTTTTAACCAAATGTATGTGTTATGTACTTTACAAGTATTCAATTTTAATTTCGATTTAATTTTATTTAATTATTTCTTATTAACCGCAAAAACAAATAATTTTTGTTGTATATATTGTATAGTACGTATATATATTTATGGTTATTTTTTTTTTTATTATGTGCAAATAAGAGCTCGTTTTAGAGATCACTGCACTTTGTACATATGCATGTATGTACATATGTATTACGCTTTATTATGTTTTACACAATCCTGCTTGTTTTTGTTAATCAAAAACCAAGGGGTATTGTGGGATATATGCCAATGTGGTCTTTGAATATATTGTTACGAATTTACTCCTTGCTAGTTTTACTTTACTAGGTTCGTATCTCTGGATTGACAAATAAAACTAAAAGCCGTTTAATTCACTTCAACAAAATCTCTTTATTTTACAACTCGTCTACACTATATCAGTTTACTCCTAGCACTGGTTGATAACGTTAGCGCTGCCACGGCTTATATAGCCACGCACTTCTCGCTGATGCCGACGTGTCCTTCTAGAATATTGCGTCTGGAAATTACGAGAACATAATGATATACGGCGCCAAATGCAGACAGCCATGGCGCCAGACTCAGCAATTGTTTAGGTAGAAAAGCAGACGGCTGCGGCGCCATTGTTTCGAAGAAGCAGACAGCCGCGGCGCCAGATGTCTACAACAAGACAAATGCTATTCCATATACCTACAGCTATTGTTCATAATAAGGGATGCATATAGCAATACAAATACAACTTAATACTACTTTTGTAACACTGCCCTCTTGATCCTTTTGAACCAAATGGGGCGAGCCTCTCCAAATGTACTACTTTCATTTTACATCGTGCTTTTCCATTTCTTTGTAAGCGGTATACCACGTCATTAAGTCGTTTCATCACCATATAGGGTCCTTCCCAGGCTGTCTGCAGTTTCGGGGACAAGCCTTTCTTTCGAAGTGGATTTTACAACAGGACCAGATCACCTTCTTCAAAACCTTTTGAATTTGCCGCTTGATCGAACCGGTACTTCATCTTATTGCTCATCAGATGCGTATGCTGTCTTACCATTAGATGCAATTCATTCCTTTCTTCCTTTAAGGCAGAACAATAATCTCCATCATTTCTTACAGCTGTAGGATTCGTTCCAAACTTAAGATCAGCAGGGAGTCGCAGATCAGATCCGAAAATAATATTTGCTGGCGTGTAACCAGTTGTCTCGTGCTTCGCTGAACGATACGCCAGCAGGAACATCTGGATGCACTTGTCCCAATTCCGTTGATCTTTATCAACGATTTTCCGCAGATGTTCTTCGAGCGTTCGGTTGAATCTCTCCACCATTCCATCTGATTGTGGATGTAACGCTGTTGTCCGTGTCTTGTGGATGCCCAATAATGTACAGACTTCTTGGAAAATGGAAGATTCGAAATTCCTGCCTTGATCTGAGTGTAATTCGACGGGCACTCCGAACCTTGTTATCCAATTTTCTACAAACGCTTCGGCTACTGTCTTCGCTTCTTGGTTTGGTAAGGCATATACCTCTGGCCATTTACTGAAATAGTCCATGACAACCAGTAAGTATTTGTTTCCGGCCGTACTGGTTGGGAACGGACCTGCAACATCCATTGCGACTCGTGGTGATCCCACGTTGTACTGTTGTAGCCTACCGCGACTTTTGGCTTTAGGACCTTTAGCTGCCATGCACTCTACGCAATTACTTATCCATTCTGCTATGGAATCTCGACAACCGATCCAGTAGAACCGTTGTTTAATCTTCTCTATAGTTTTTGTAATTCCAAGGTGCCCTCCACTAGGTCCATTGTGATATTCTTCCAATACTTTCGGGATCATGGACTTCGGTACTATGATCAGCAGACGAGACTGATTGCCATCTTCGCTTTCCCAGGTACGATGAAGGTATCCATTAACGAGGTTTATGCTGTTCCATTGGGCCCAATATGCTTTTGCCGTTGGACTCTCGCTACTTATTTGTTCCTTTGGTGGTCGTACCCCATTTTCTTTGGCTATTATCAGCTTTGCAAGATCAGGGTCCTCCAGCTGATTGATTCTGATGCGGTGAGGAGTCCAATCATCTTCAGGTTCTATATTCAGTAATCGCACGTCGGTTATACCTTCTTTTCCTTCTGATTTGGAGCAATGTTTACATTCCAGTGGACAAGGGCGACGTGATAATGCATCCGCATTTTTGTGGTGAATCCCCTTTCGATGTTCCGTTTCAGGATTCCTAAACTGTAATAACCATTTTAATGCTGCATGATCAGTCCTCAGCAAGAATCGTTGTCCATACAAATACTTGTGGAAATGTTTTACACAATCCACCACAGCTAGTAGTTCTTTTCGCGTCATACAGTAGTTTTTCTCTGGTTTCCCGAGCACTCTGCTGTAATACCCAATTACTCTTTCTTGTCCGTCGATGAGCTGAGACAGGACACCTCCAACTCCATAAGCGCTCGCATCTGTATCCAGGATGAATTTCTTTCCAGGTATTGGATAAGCTAACATCGGTGCCGTACAAAGTAGTTCTTTCAGCTGCTCAAACGCTTTTTCTTGTTCCAACTGCCATACAAACGGGCGATTCTTCTTTTTTAAATCATGTAAACTTCTAGCCACGTTCGCAAATCCAGGTACAAAACGGCGGTAATACGTGCATAAGCCGAGGAAGCTGCGGAGTTCATGTATGTTGGTTGAGGCCAATCTTTAACTGATTTTATTTTTCCCTCCTCGGTGTGAATCCCCTCAGTTGACACTTTATGTCCGAGATATGTGACCTGCTTCTTCCATAATGAGCACTTTTTGGGACTCAAGCGTAATCCGGCTGATGCTATTCGCTGAAAGACTTCCTCTAGATTTTTCAGATGATCATCGAAACTTTTTTCCATGATGATAATGTCATCAAGATACACCAAACATGTCTTCCAGTTGAGTCCTTTTAACACATGTTCCATCAGTCGCTCGAACGTTGCAGGTGCATTACATAACCCAAATGGCATCACAGAGAATTCCCATAACCCGTCGCCCATACTGAAAGCGGTCTTTTCACGGTCACATTCATCGATCTCGACTTGCCAATATCCACTTTGTAGATCTAATGTAGAAAACCATTTCGCTCCAGACAAGGTGTCTAATGTATCGTCGATTCTTTGTGACATCATTCAACTTCCTATAATCTACGCAGAAACGGGTGCTACCATCTTTCTTTTTAACTAAGACGATAGGTGAGCTCCATGGACTTATTGAAGGTTCGATTACACCGTTTTTGTGCATGTCTTCAATAATTTTGTTAGCATCCTCACGTTTTGCTAGCGGAACCCTACGCGGAGCTTGTCGGATTGGTTTAGCGCCTCCAGTATTTATGCGATGTTTGACAATGCCGGTTCTTCCTGTGTTTCCTTCGTTTGCAAATATGGGTGCGTATTTTTCTAATAGTTTTTCTGCTTTTAATTTTTCATTTCCATGCAGTTCGTTCAGCAAATTATTTAGGAGTGTAGGACTTATCTGTTGTGGCTCAATAGTAGGGTTCTGTTGTGACCGTTCGCATCGTGCTACTGCACTTATATTCTGGCACTGTCCAATTACTGCTCCTTTCTTCAGACTTATAGGCGTGTTGAATTCATTCACTACTCTGACCGGAATGGTGGCGTCTTCTCTAGTTTTCACAAGTGTTCTTCCTACCAATATGGGTGTATCTATTTTTGTTGGTTCCACAATCCACAACTCTTCAGTCCCACCTCCTCCATTCACTTTAGCCCATACAATCGCCTCAGATTTTGGTGGAATACTCTGATTATCATCAACAATCACCCTCTTACTTTCAACGTTGGTCACATATCCGGTGTTTATAGGCATCTCCATGTTCTGGCAAAACAGCATTTGCTTGTTTAAATCCAAAGTAACCCCGTGATCAATCATGAATTCTACTCCCATTATAATTTCATCCGTGATTTCTGCTACGAAGAAGGTGTGATTAACTTCCAGGGTACCAATCATCACTTCGCAAAACACTTTTCCCGCGACAGCTGCTTCCTCCCCGGTGGCCGTTCGAAGCTTGCAGCCGACTAATGGTTCAACCGTTCCTCTTACCACATCCGGTCGGATAATTGAATGTGTGGCACCAGTATCCAAAGTAAGCGTTGACAGTCGTCCATTTACGATGCCGTTGATAGTAAGATTGTTGTCATGGCGACCTATTTGTGATATCGAGATGGCGGGGCAAATAGTTGTGGGAACCAGCTCACGCCCCTTTGAACTGTTCCGTTTTAGTTTAACGACTTGTGAGATGTGGATGCTCCGTCCTCGTTACCTGTTGGTTGTTTCCGTTTTTATGGGTTAACTTTTATATTGCAATTTCGGGCAAAGTGACCCGCTTTTACAGTTGAAACATGTTCTTGTTGTATTTACTCGCCGTGCAGCAATATTTCTTCCATCAGCGCCGGTTGTTCCATTTCAACCCTTTGTACTTTGTGTGCTGGTTAACTTAGTAGGGAAGCTGTTTCCTGTGTGAGGGCGTGCGAAACCGTTTCAGCAAACGTTCTTTTTGGCAATGCATATGTGGCGCGTTTGGTGTCCACATCACGAATTCCATTTATGAAACTTTGAATTTTCACCCTCTCAATGTAATCCACAGGTGCATCTGCATTTGCCAAATGAGCCAGTCGTTCTATTTCAGTTGCGAACTCTTGCAATGACTCGTTCATTTTCTGACCCCTATTTTGCAGTTCGATCTGGTATATTTGTTTCCGGTGCTCAATACCATATCGTCTTTCTATCGCACTTATCAATGCCTCATAGTTGTCCCGTTCACAGTCTGGAATAGTCTGAAGGATTTCTGCCGCAAGTCCTTTCAATGATACAAACAAGGACGCCACTTTGTCTGCTGAAGTTTGAAAATTTGAAATGGAATACTTCCATCGAATGTGGGTGCCTTCAATCTTGGATTATTTGTTGATGGTGCAGGGCCATGCAGTTGCAGTTCTCGCATACGATTACTCAGTTGAAGAAATTCTGATCTTAAATTTTCTTCGTCATTTTTTAACGTGCTTAATTCGTCTTCAAATTTTGAAAATTTCTCTTGCACTTGTGTATTATTTTCTGTAATCTGTTGTACCAAACGCTTTTCTAACTGCGTATTATTTTCAGTCATTTGTTGTGTAAGGCAAGAATTCAACTGTGATGTAGTTATTTTCAGCTATTTGCTGTGCCAGACGATTTTCTGTTTGCACTGCATTTTCTGCATTTTCAGCTATTTGCTGTGGCAGACGATTTCCTGTTTGTACTGCATTTTCTGCATTTTCAGCTATTTGCTGTGTCAGACGATTTCCTGTTTGCACTGCATTTTCTGTATTTTCAGCTATTTTCTGTATAGCCACTAACAGCATGTTCATGTCTACACTTGATGTTAGTTGTTCTTCTACTTTTTCTTCTACCATCAAATTCGAACTCGTCCACATTAATTCCACCCGCTTCCATTGCTTCACGTAATCGTGCCTGCAGATCCGCCTTTTGCCCGCTTATCGGCAAATTACGCTCCTCCAGTTCCTTTTTTAATTGCTGAATTCTCAATTCTCCGAATTTAACCAGACCAGCAATTGTTTAAGTAGACAAGCAGGCGGCTGCGGCGCCAGATGTCTACAACAAGACAAATGCTATTCCATATACCTACAGCTATTGTTCATAATAAGGGATGCATATAGCAATACAAATACAACTTAATACTACTTTTGTAACAATATTGTATGCGCAATCCTGCTTGTTCTTGTTGATCAAAAACCAAGGGGTATTGCGGGATATATGCCAAGTTGGACTTTGAAATAATATGCGTATTTACATAAGTGACGATACAAGATTGTACAAAATTTTAAGTATATTATTATTAAAAATTTTCACCGCTTGAAACGTACTGATGATGTGATGCGTATTAAATTTTTGACGATTTTATTTTATTTAAATGGTACCCGAGTTTCCGCGTATATTTATGTATGTACTTGAAATGCCCCCGCATGTACCTGTACATAAGTACGTGTGTACATTTGTGTGTATTAAGGTGGGCCAAAAATATTTTTTATTTTTATTTTTCTTAGTTACCATGAAAATCTCATCCGACATGACTAAAAACAAATTCTGGTAAGACCTGAGCTCTTAATATTGATATTAAGAGGTGCCTCATCGACATTTTTGATTTCCCATATAAATAACACAGGAAATTTTGTTTATTTTGTTTGGGTTTTTAATGTACACAACCAAATAATTGGTAAGCGAGAATCAACACTTATTCTTATAGGAAATTTACCGAACTACAAAAAAGGTCTAGAACATTTTTTGGCTGAGTCAACTCATTCAAAGTTATTCGTAGTTAAAGTCCAACAAAAAATTATAAAAAATGATTTCCACAATTTTTCATCTTATTTTACAAATTGATGGCTAATAAACATAACAAATCATATTTTTCGTAAAACTTATCGAGTGTTTAGCGATGTAACCATAGAATTTTCACAAAATATCGATAATCGTTTAATAAAATCAATTTTTTATGTACTTAATTTAAACAAAAACTTTGAACTCTTTTCTGTGTGAGCGATGACTTAGAAACATTAATCGTAATTATTATCTTGGTATTCACCTATATAGAAGGCTGACGTGGAGGAAACACATCTCTAGTAAAATAGCCCAAACTCTTTGGCTAATGCTTTGGTACATTCCGGTAATCAGACACGATTTAAAAGAATAGATATTCCTGCGTAATAAATAGCGACGCATCACCACAACAGCTCAATCACTTGCTTGAGCCTGTCTACTTTTTAAATAGATTTAAGATTTTATAACTTATTGTTAGGCTTTAAGAAAAAGCAGATTCAATAAATAAAATAATTTAAAAAAAAATATGTATATAGTTGTCGCTAAGATCGATAGTTACAATGACTTAAGCGGTAAAATACAAAAATAGTAATAAAAATTAACAACTAAGTTCAGCATGACAAGATTGCTTGAATTTCTTTTATGAATTAATTAAAGAAAAATGAGATAAATCATAAAAATATGATTTGTTATGTTTATTAGCCATCAATTTGTAATATATGATGAAAAATTGTGGAAATCATTTTATATAATTTTTTGTTGGACTTTAACTACGAATTACTTTGAACGAGTTGACTCAGCCAAAAAATGTTCTAGACCTTTTTTGTAGATCGGTAAATTTCCTGTAAGAATAAGTGCTGATTCTCGCTTACCAATTATTTGGTTGTGTACATTAAAAACACCAAACAAAATAAACAAAATTTCCTGTGTTATTTATATGGGAAATCAAAAATGTCGATGAGGCACCTCTTATTATCAATATTAAGAGCTCAGGTCTTACCAGAATTTGTTTTTAGTCATGTCGGATGAGATTTTCATGGTAACTAAGAAAAATAAAAATAAAAAATATTTTTGTGTATATAAGTTCGCAGTACGTATAAACCGGGAAAAGAAAATTATCAAACAACTTATTTTCGATATATGTATGTGCATGTATATAAGCAAATGTAGAGAGTTTACTCTTATATGTGATTATACTGTTATATATGTATGTATAAAAGAGCAAGTTTTTACTCTTTGCACATTATATATAAATATATGTTAGATACATGGATATGATATATAAGAAAAAATATTATTTATACATATGTATATATGTATGTTTTTAAGTTTAAATATTTTCTCTCTTTTGTCTGCTTGGTGCAAGTAAATACTTGAAAAAAGGTTTTTTGTTGTTGAAATAATTCTATGGTCCAAAGCCATAACAACACAACTCCACTTTTGGCCAAAATGAGTTATTATCATGGTTGGAATCCCCATACTTGATTTCACATTGTGTCAAAATTGTATAAATATCACTCCAATAGTTAGCGAGATATTAACGAAAGAAAAACTGATCAAATCAAAGTGATTGCAAATTGCACAGGGAATAACAACACATCCCAGTGCTCTGATATCAGCTGATTTTCGCCTCACTTGTGCTTTTGTTCTCAGTTCACATTCAACAAGCGGAGCGGCTGGTTGTTAATTTTTTGCGTGCGGAAAAATAGCATATCTAACTTGTGCTTTTATTCCGAAGTAAGTTTGTTGTTCGGAAACTTACATAAGTATACTTGTGTTGTTTTATCCAAAGTATTTTTTTTTCTAGTGCCTACCATAACTTAAGTTGTGCTTTTGTTTCGTGCTGTGTTTCTTGCTTTTATATTCCAAGTGCTAGCTTAAAGAAATTGCTGAATTGTGCTTTTTTGCAGTACATATTTATATAGTGAAAATTCAAAACACAATGGAAGACCAAGGTAGGTTAAAATTTATCCGGCATTCTAAGTGTTTGAAATAAGTTTTATTAAATTGTGCCACATTTTTTTGTCATTAAAGTTTCAGAAACGCGTGATTTACATCAATGGCCCTTCGAGTAAGCCAATTTTCATACGAGCCATTTTCCAGCCATAGGCGATAACTTATTCTTAAATATGTTTCACGATCCCGTTATACCGAATGAGACATCATGTAGTGTAGATTGCGGATTTACCAATTTTCCACGCAATTTTACAAAATTGTTCTCAACTCAGATCGTTAATACATCTCCGTAACTATTCGAAATGGACTTTAGCAGCGATGATTCTATCAGAGATCCCGACTATATTGTTTCAAGTGCGACCACGGAATCAGAAAAGGAGAATCAACCTGTTTATATTTCGGAGTCAATAATAGAGAGTCCATATGCCGATACTGATGAAAATGTCCAAAACTTTACTCAACCTCCCAAAAATATAAAAAAAGACAGATTATTATTAGAAATTCGGGAAGAGCGTACACCACGAAAAAAGGAAAAGTGGTTGCTGGTCGCAAGTGCCTACCTCTCGAAAGTTGCCGAAAGAAATGCGCTCTGAAAGTACCTTTTGAAAAACAAAAGCACATTTTTGAGGAATATTGGAGAATGGGCGACTACAAATCAAGGCTACTTTTCATTTGTGGACTCGTCGAAATTGGCGAAAAGCTATCTGAAAAAAATCAACTAGAACGAAAATTCGACGAATAACAAACTATTATTCTGTAAATATTGATAGCGACAAAGTTGACGTCTGTAAAGGTTGTTTTTTGAAGTGCTTTGGAGAAACAAACAGATTTTTGAGGAATGTGATTGAAAAGAAACTTAATTATCCAAAATCACCATTGGCCGATAAGAGAGGTAATCTATCTGAAAAAAATCAACTAGAACGAAAATTCGACGAATAACAAACTATTATTCTGTAAATATTGATAGCGACAAAGTTGACGTCTGTAAAGGTTGTTTTTTGAAGTGCTTTGGAGAAACAAACAGTTTTTTGAGGAATGTGATTGAAAAGAAACTTAATTATCCAAAATCACCATTGGCCGATAAGAGAGGTAAGTCCACTCCAATAAACAAGCTAAACGAATCACAGGTCGAAACTATTTATTACGCAACATATGTATTAATAACTGTCCTGCCTACGAAAGTCACTATTGTCGGCGTGATTCAAGTGCTAAATATTTAAGCTCCGACTTGTCAATATCAAAAATGTACAGTTTGTACTGCGAAGAGGTTGAAACTCCTATAAGTTTAGCAAAATATTCAGAAATTTTCCACACAATGAACTTAAAATTCAAACAACCGAAACTTGATACTTGTAATAAATGTGACTGCTTTAAATCCCAATTAGACCACATCAATAAAAATATGCCAGAATATACAATGTTGATTGAAAAACAAGCAAGGCATCACGCAGATGCAGATAGAGCTTATAAATCAAAGGATTTTGATAAAGATCTGTCAAAAACTCACATAATTTAATTTGCAGCAAGTTTTACCAACTCCTTACTTCAAAACCTCAGTCTGCTACTATAAGAGGCAATTGAATACTTATAATTTAACCATATACGATTGTGAAACGAATAAGGCCTTTTGCTACTTGTATGTGGCACGAAGCAGTTGGGCAGCGAGGTGCTAACGAAATATCATCATGTATTTTCCAGCATTTAAAGAAGGTGTCAACAGACGAACATGTTGACTCAATCGTATTTTATAGCGATTCATGCGTTGGCCAAAATAAAATCTCTTTTGTGGGCTCAAGGGTTTATAGCTTTCTTAGAGAGCAACCCTAGTATTAAAATAATTGAGCATAAGTTCCTTGAGCCAGGGCATACAAATGTGGAGTGTGATGTGGCTCACGCCCTCATCGAACGAAAAAAGAAGAAGACTACTATGAAAATCCACCATCCACGTGATTGGTATCAATTCGTTCTTTCAGTTGGTACTAACCACACGTTTGAAGTAATTGAAATGGAAAATAAATTTTACAAATTTGGTACAATCGCTAAAAATAATTTGAATTGGAGGAAAGTGAATGAAGATGGGGAGAAGTTTACGTGGTCTGATGTGAAGTGGCTCCGATACACTAAAAATCGCAACATATTACATTAAATTATATGTTAATCATTGGAAATAAACTGCGGATTAATATACAACCAACTTTGCCAAAAGAGCACAACTAATGTTATGCCAAACATATTTTGTTTAATATTATGGAATATCGGCATAACTTGAATTGTGTCGCCGGAGAGTAGAACGTTTAGTTCAGAATAATAACACAAGTTAAGTTATGTCTTTCAATCGTGTCAAATTACTTTAGGGAAAAAAGGATTGAATCACATTTTTAAGCGTTAAAATACTACGGGCACTTACCTAAGTTTTTGGCAGTATAAGATGGATGTGATATCACTTAAGATATTTAAAAAAAAATCCGGGATTCTTTCAAAAACTTTTTTCAAATTTTACTTTGAATCTTTAAAATTTTCTACTGAAAAATCAAAAAAACACACTTGTGCTGTTATGGCTTGTGACCACAGAATTTTGTATTTTCACACAACGGAAAGCATTTATCGGCAATCAATTATTTATTACAGGTATGACCAAACTGTTTTGTTTCTTATTGGTATTCCGCTTTTAACCGGGAAATAAACCGAATACTAAAACAGTTTGGTAACGGATGTTTTTTTTTTCCTAACGGATGGTTAAAATCGCAAATTTATCTTTATCTTTGTTTTAAATTTTGGCCTTATTTAAAAACCATACATATATATATATAAATACTGATAGGAACGATACAACTCACTTGTATTTCCAACAGGGCTTTTGGGGACAGTTTGAGTGTATGTTTATTCGTGGTCTTGAGTGTGTGCGTTTGTAGCCTCTTCTCCAAATTTGTGAGTTTGTTGTCTCTTCTCCCAATCCTTTGGTTGTGCTAATGATGTTGTTGTTGATTGTGTTTGGTTAGTTTAGTACTAATTATTAATTCGCGCCCGTTTTGTTTGGTTGTTTATGTATATTTGTTATTGTATTATTCGCGCCCGCTATGTAGATTATTTCCTTATTTCGCGCCCGCTTTTTTCCCAGTTTCCACTTTTTGGTCTTGTGTTCTTTTTTTTTAACTTAATTTTTATTATTTTCTTTGTTTTTTATGATTTCACTCACTTTCACTTTTCCATAGTGCCTCTTACTATGGCTCGAAGAACCATATGTTTACTCACTTGTTTGGCGTCCACGACACTTGCTGCGGTTGGGTGTCTCACACTGGTGTCCCCACCGTTCACTGCACCGATTTCGAGGATCAATAGAGCACTTTAACTTTATTCCGCTGAACTCCCTATGGACCTCAGTTAAACACTTTGAATTTATTTAGTAAAAACCAGTTGTAATTGTTTTGTAAACCACTTTTGAACGTATGTATGTAGTGAAAATATCAGAAAGCACTTTTGAGGGTAGGTATTTAGGGAAAATATCAGCAGACACTTTTGAACGTATGTATATGAAAATATCAGAGAGCACTTTTGAACGCGTGTATTTCAGAAAAATATCAGCAGACACTTTTGAACGTATGTATTTAAATATCAGAAATAACTTTTGTATGTATTTCGATATCAGAAAACACTTTTGAACGTTTGTATGTATTTAGAAATCAGAAAGCACTTTTGAACGTTTGTATCTAAATATCCGAAAACACTTTTGAACGTTGGCACATATGTATTTAGAAATCAGAAAGCACTTTTGAACGTTTGTAAAATTAACTTGTAAAAAACGCGTTGTTGTTAGCACTCGCTTCACTCTTGCGGACCGCCGGAGAATATGTTGTCGCTACGAACGGGATTCGAAAAAAGGGCCGTCGCTCGTTACTGCTGATCCTTTTAAGGGCTGCTGAGTGGCAAATGACGCTGTATAACGGCATAACAGTATGATGTTGTCATGCGTTTTGTCTTTATGTGTGATGTATTCGTGTGTGGTCTTCATGTGTGGATCGTGTTGGTGTCGTGAATTATCGTCCAGGGACGTGTGTTGAGGGGGGGGCGCTGACTCATTTAGCCAGGAATATTTATCAACGAAAATGTTTTTTTTTTGTTTTTTTTTTCGGGATTATACGCATAGATCCATGATTCGTCATCTGTGACGATCTTATAAACGTCTTTTGAAGCACCGCGATCGTATTTTTTCAGGATTTCTTTACACCAATCCACACGAGCCTTTTTTTGAGCGATTGTCAAATTGGCCGGGATCCAACGAGAACAAACCTTTTTTACGACCAGGTGTTCATGCAATATCGAATGTATGCTGGTGGGAGAAATCCATAGGCATGCCTTTATCTGAAGGTATGTTACATGACGGTCTTGCATTATCAGTTCACGTACGGCATCGATGCTTTCTGGCACAACGGCTGTTTTTGGACGACCTTCATGGAATTCATCTTTGAGCGAGCGTCGGCCACGATTGAATTCGCTGTAACAGTTTTTCACAGTGCTATAGGATTCATAGCCATACAAAGATTTTAGTTCATCGATGCACTCTTGTCGTGATAACCCACGTCGAAAGTTGTGAAAAATGATCGCACGAAAATGTTCACGAGTTAATTCCAGTTTTTGGCCGAGATGAATTTTTTAATTCCCTTCTGAGTGATGTTATGCTAAAAAATGTCAAACTTTCCAATGGAAATGTCAGGTTGCACCTGGCAACACTTAGTGTTCCCTAGTCCAGAAATATATATAGCAGCCTATGTATATATGTAAAATTAAATGGCAAAACTTCCTGTTCGCATACTCCTCCTAGACGGCTTGCCCGATTTCCATGAAATTTTCAGGGGTGATTGGGGTCTGTTTGGAGGGTGCACATAAGAAATTTAATGCGTGTATCATTGCATGTTTTGCAAAAAAAAAAAAATGGTACATCCCGCCTATACAAATTCTCATGAAATAATGTTTTGCCGCAAGATTGGCAGTCCTGTCAAATGCCTTTTACTAATAAAAAGAAACAACTAGCGGATGTTTACAATTAATAAAAAAAAAACATTGACATCGCATGTTGATCGTTTTTGCCTGTCATTCGTTCTTTCTATGGATGGCTGTCAAGCTAACAAGACATACAGAACGTAAGTGTTCCGAATGCACTGAGTGTATCAAAAAAAATGTTTCAACATTGTGTGTATTTTTCTCAGATTTCAACGTGATTAATATTCTGCGTACAACACAAAGCAACTGAGTATTGTTGTTGTTTCGTATGTGATGCCATGCGGTTCGATTGTCGCTTGAAAATTCGCGGTGTGTGTAAAAAAAAGTGTTTCAACATTGTGTGTTTTTTCCATATTTAATTCCATCGATTTGCTACATTTATTCGAACCGATTTTGTGATTTTCTGCTGACCGTGCAACACATACAAAGCAAGTGAGTATTGTTATTGTTTCGTAAGTGCTTCCATGCGGTTTGCAAATACACTGTTGGTGGGTCTTATTGCATATGCATGTGTCGGTAAAATACATAGTTTAAGATGTAGTTTTAGGTTAATTTTTCCATTTTTATTTATGTACTTCAAATATGCATACTCTAGAAAATGCCTTGACTACGCCAACGTAATACGGTTGGCAGGCATACGAGTGATTCACGTCGAATGTCAATATCAAGAAGAAATCAAAGCAAAGAGCAACGCGCTTAAGTGAATGCTCGAGGTAGAGCGGTGTACAGTAGGGTGGGTCGATTCCGGAATTTTTTCGATTCGGTATTTTTAATAGCGCAGAAAAGTTGCCTTAGTACTTCCTGATTCCAATGCAACTTTTTGTTTTGAGATCGGATTGCATCTTCAACCCGAACCTCGGCCTTGAAATTTCGGAAATTCGCCTAAAATCGTGAAATTGTCTACCTAGCACTGAAATACGCATCTCATGGCAAAATGTATAAAACAAAAGTTATTTGTCACGTCATTTGCTACCGAAATGGTATATGTGATCATGGCCGTAGGACGAACCGTTCCCGAGATACGAGCGAAAAGGCGGCGCGCCACAGCGCAAGGTCAAAATTGTTGCAGCTCTCAGCTAACCTGTATTGGTCACCCAGAACCCACCGCGTGGAGGTAGCTGCTCTTCGGGTTCCTCCCAAGCCCAACCCAACCAACCAACCATATGTCAGGCTTGTTTTAGTCTGAATCTGTGTCAAATTTATTGATAAAATCAGATTTTGTACTAAACTTTGGCACTTGTTGCCTCGATTTCAGTGTAGAGCGTATAAAAAGATCACGAGATTGGGGGCCAATAACTTTAGAAGATGCCTCTGTCACCAGTTTGACGATTCTCTCGACTGCCACGGTGTGAGAGGGGAATTCACTAAATTTCCATACCTCTGCAGTGTCTCCCGACAGCCCTTTTATGAGTTCTTCGTTAGAAACTGAACAAAGAACTGGTGGAACAGTCAAGGTAATAGTCTTCCAGTTAATCATATCGTAATAAGTATTAGCTTTGAAATTCAGCTTTGGCACTTTATTACATCTAACTCTTCCATTTATGGTGTCAGACTCTGCTTCTCTGGCTGCCAGAAGACGGTCAAGGGCCAACTTTCTGACTTCTATCCGATCGTCAGTCATCATACTAAGGAGAATGTTTTCTGGAAGAGCAAAGAAAGCATTCTGTTGAATGGATGAATCGACAACCTTGCGCAGTTTAGCGGGTAAGTATCTCGACCTTTGAATTGCAGCATAGAGATGGCGCGAGCCATCTTTGATTGAACTGTTGAATCTTATTGAGAACCACAGAGGTGAGTAAACTGTAAGTATGTACTTGACCAAAATCTTTATTTCCTTTGTTGGTTTGTCAGTAGAAATGTATAATCTCAGAATTCTATTTGCACAGGTGAGCCAGCGAGATTTGCACATGTTACCTGGATGCATCGACGCTAAATCTGAGGAACATTGACCGGAAATAACAGCTTCTGATATTTTATAGAGATAAGCTTGGTCTGTGCTAAGTTGGGTCGGATTAATAACCTCAGAAGGTAATTGGCAGGATGGAAAACTTTCAAATTTGACAACAGGCAACTTCTCACAATAAGGGAGCAGTTTACCTATGTCGCCAGAGAATGTATTTGGACTCTTTGAGACACCATCTATGTGTTCGAAAAGAGCACGGAATGGAAGTTCGTTGAAATGTAGAAGACAAACAACCCACTGTAATGGCCTACCTATTATTTCTTCTAGTTTCCGAATGATTCCACCTTTCCAACCTGTGTTCGTGTTGGTGCCATCAGCACCGACAACTTCTAGATGTTCCACATCAACTGAATTGTCTTGTAAATGTTGCCATATAGCTTGCGTCTCATCCTCAGCTGACCCGGAGAAGGAGAGGTGACGTGGCCAAAGTAATGACAACCAGGTTCCGCTATAAGAGAAATATGTTCCTCTTTGACAGTGTCGCGGTAGTACTTTTCACCTTCGCTGACTTGTGTAAGTGTATTGTCTTTGCGGCCGTCAAAATACAGCCCATATACGGAGTCAATACTTTCGGTGTTCTGGAGCTTAACACCAACACTTTTTTTTGCCCGACTAATCTTGCATTTGTCAGTGACAAAGCTAGCCTGATCCTCTGTTATCAAACCTGCTTTTTTGGCATCCAGAAAAGCCGATGAAACAATCAAGGCCGCTGCTCTATCACTTACTCCAAATCTTTGGGCAGCTAAAGCAGTGTGTTGTAATACTAGTGTGTTTTGTTTGGTTTTAGAGGATGGAAGAGAAAATTCATCATCACCATCGTTTTTCGAAGAATCAATGTGCGACGCGCCTACATTGTTGTCGTCTGTATGAGAGTCTGGCTGATCTGAATGGTCACGTGTTCTAGTTGATACTTTTCGGGTAAGTGTTGATGTTGAATGACGTTTTGAAAGCTTTTCTTTACGTTCATTTTTCTTTGTAATCTTTTTTGTTTCAGGTAGATCAAACTTCCGATGCGACCAATTCTTGTGGTTCTCTGGTCCAAGAGAAATGGTTGTTCATTGATAGGAACTTTCCTTTCCTTTGGACAAGTGCAAGAAGAAAAATAAATGCATTTACAAGCAGCGATGTCAAATAATTTTCCGGCAGAAGAGACAAAGTCGTCTCTTTTAGAGCTCAAACCTATTGGGTTCCTTAAAAACATTTTTTTAAGAGTCAGAAATTTCTTATGGTATGTGGTGAGCATTTGTACAACTCTGGTGTGTGAAACTATCGGAATAGATGACTTTTTGAAAGTATTTTCAACCTTTTTTGCAACTATTTCTGTAACCTCTTTACTCCTAGGTTCATAGTTGTCGCCTCGGAGTCGCCCTATACCAAATCTTTCAAACTGATAACACAAAAGAACATCCTGGTAAGTAGGTAACTGGGACTTAGAGAGATTGTACGGATATATGCCAAACACAGGACATTTCTGTCTAAATTTAAATTTAGATACAGACATTTTGAGTTCTGTGTTTTGTTGAGAGAATATAAGTGATAGCACCTGGCGAAATCAACGACAAGAGTGAAGGAACTCGATGAAAAAATATTTATGTGGAGACCAGTCCGAACGTGTCGTATGGCGCAGGGAAATGAATGTAAGTGATAGAACTCGGCGAAATCACCGACAAGAGTGAAGGAACTCGATGAAAAAATATTTGTGTGGAGACCTATCCGAACGTGTCCTTTGGCGTAGGTGAATGAATGTGAGTGATAGCAATCGGCGAAATCAACGTTAAGAAGTGTGCCCGCAAGCCGATTTTCACCTTGCGCTGTGGCGCGCCGCCTTTTCGCTCGTATCTCGGGAACGGTTCGTCCTACGGTAGCAAATGACGTGACAAATAACTTTTGTTTTATACATTTTGCCATGAGATGCGTATTTCAGGTGCTAGGTAGACAATTCCACGATTATAGGCGAATTTCCGAAATTTCAAGGCCGAGGTTCGGGTTGAAGATGCAATCCGATCTCAAAACAAAAAGTTGCATTGGAATCAGGAAGTACTAAGGCAACTTTTCCGCACTATTAAAAAAACCGAATCGAAAAAATTCCGGAATCGACCCACCCTAGTGTACAGAGAGCGGCGTGCACAGATTAGAGCTGAATTCGCCGACAATCAACGGCCATATTACCGTCAAGGCCGAGTTTCGGTATCCATTGGAGCATGGATATTATTTGTACGCATTGCAATGCAGCGAAGTTTCGAGGAGAAACAGCTGGCATGTGCTGCTCCAGTGGCAAAGTGAAACTGCCTGCTTGGAACCGCCACCAGAATTACATTCCTTGCTCACTGGAGAATCGCCGACGTCTAAGCATTTCGTGCAGAACATACTATAATTCATGCTTTCAAATGACTTCTTTTGGTGCCACAAAGATCATTAAAGATCCATTTATGCCGACGTTCAAGATGATTACTTTGCATGGAATTTCCAGTGAAACATTTGACATTTTTATTCTACAGATTCAGGGACAAATATACCATCGAGCAGGCTCGCTCACCGCATGCCGTCTGATAACCATCGAATCGTCATCAGAGCAGACAAAATGCCGATGGGGCAGCATGCCAGACGATTCAGCGCACCAATAATCGATGAGATGGCAATCGTCATTGTTGGCGAACAGTTTGAATCGCGAGATATTGTACTGCACCGTAGAAACGAACAACTTCAGCGTGTTTCCGAGCTACACCGTAGTTATGATGCATTACAGTATCCGATATTATTCTGGAGAGGTGATGACGGCTATCACATCAATATGCGATTGATAAATCCAACTACTGGTAAAAAAGTAGAACTTCTGAGAAGAAATGTTACTTATGATTCGAAATTTTGTGTATTGTTCATTTATAGGCCAAGAAACACCGAAAAAACTCAGTGCGATGAACTTCTATTCGTGCAGAATAATGATTCGTCCACAAGAAGACAACTACATCCTGAAATGTCGCAAGCTTTTCCATCAGTATTTGGTTGACATGTATGCGAAGATCGACACCGAACGTGTCAACTTTATTCGATTCAACCAAGCGAAATTGCGTTCTGAAGAGTACATCCATTTGAGAGATGCCGTGATGAATGATGCAAATGTGAATAGCATTGGACGTCTGACAATATTGCCAGCCACATACATCGGCAGTCCGCGCCATATGCACGAGTATGCGCAAGATGCGACGTCGTATGTGCGCCATTACGGCAGACCGGATCTGTTCATAACGTTCACGTGCAATCCCAAGTGGAATGACATCGAATGCCATTTGTTTCCCGGTCAATCAACAACTGATCGTCACGACTTAACAGCACGTGTATTCAGGGAAAAGCAAAAAGCAATGATGGATTTAATTGTGAAACTTCGTATTTTTGGAGAAGTTCGATGCTGGATGTACTCGATCGAATGACAGAAAAGAGGATTACCGCATGCACACATCTTGATTTGGTTAGTTCACAAAATACGACCAGATCAGATTGGTAAAGTCATCTCAGCGGAAATTCCAGATGAAGCAATCGACCCAGAATTGTTCGACGTTGTAACGAAAAACATGATCCACGGTCCTTGCGGCGCAATTAATCCAACGTCACCATGCATGATTGACAATAAGTGTTTAAAGCGCTATTCTAGAGCTTTAGTTGATGATACAATCACTGGAAATGACGGATATCCATTATATCGGCGCCGATCCGCTGAAAATGGCGGTAATTCAACGGTCATAAAAGTTCGGAATCAAGACGTTGATGTTGATAATCGATGGGTCGTGCCGTATTTACCATTGTTGTCAAAAATTTTCGAAGCGCACATCAATGTAGAATATCGCAACTCTGTCAAATCGATCAAATACATCTGCAAATACGTAAATAAGGGCAGTGATATTGCAGTTTTCTGAATGGCTGATTATCAGAGAATCGATGAAATTCAGCAATACCAAACGGGCTGTTATATAAGCAGCAACGAAGCGGTATGGCGCATTTTATCGTTCCCAATACACGACCGGCATCCCGTTGTTCTTAATTTGGCAGTTCATCTCGAAAATGGTCAACGCGTTTATTTCACTGCAGACAATGTACAACAGAGCGCAGCACGACCACCGCGGACAACACTAACTACCTTTTTCGAGTTGTGTGAAAACGATGAATTTGCAAGAACATTGCTATATTCCGAAATACCAATATTTCACTTGGAATCCATCATGGAAAACATTTCAACGACGAAAGCAAGGGGAGCGTGTTGACGGTTATCCAAATGTCCGGAAAATCGATGCCATAGGACGCATTTACACCATCCATCCGAACAACGCCGAATGTTTCTATTTGCGTCTGCTATTAGTCAACGTGCGCGGACCAAGATCATTTGATGATTTGAAACTGTTGACGGTCAGTTGCATGCCTTCCGTCAAATCCGCAAGAACTGTGGAATAAGTACAAAGCCTGCATGACCGAGGACTTATTAATTTTGGCGCGTAATCGAGCATCGGACGCAGACTTGCTGTATACATTACAAATGTATAATGATGCTTTGATATTGGTTGAAGATCTGCGCCTTACAATTGCGAATAAGGCATTAGCGCATAACTGCGCCCAATCGTTCAGCGATTGATATGCTTCAACGTGAACAACAATACGATTGCAATGAATTGCGAGCTTTCATATAAGCTAACATTACCAAATTGAATATTCAGCAGAAAAATGCTTATGATAAGATTATACGAGCGGTTGACAATAACGCTGGTGGATTCTACTTTCTGAAGGAAAAACGTTTCTGATCTCTTTGATTCTTGCTACCATACGGTCACAGCAGAAAATTGCGCTGGCAATTGCTTCGTCAGGCATCGCTGCTACTCTACTTGATGGCGGCCGAACAGCACATTCTGCATTGAAATTACCGTTGAACATCCAAGTCTTTGAAACACCAACGTGCAACATATTGAGGAATTCAGCAATGGCAAGCATTCAAGAGAACAATGCAAGATTTACGCCAAAAGCAACAACTTTTTGGCGGAGCATTAGTCTTATTATCCGGCGATTTTCGGCAAACTTTGCCAGTCATTCCTCGATCAACTCCTGCCGACGAAATAAAAGCATGTTTACAAACAACCATTCGGCATAGACAAAATGCCGAAAACAACCAGCAGTTGGAAGAAATGTGTTGCTGGCTGCAACGAGGGAGGGAAGACATTTAGTTTTCCAAACAGTGGAACCGACCTCGAACGGTGAGTGAAAAACATTAAATAGTGCAAAAAGTGTTTGTGAATTTGTGAAAAATTTCGAAGAAACAAGTGTTTCGATTGTGCAATGAAAATAGTAATTTTGTATAATGAAATTGAATTTCCGTGTGTTTTTAAGTATAATGTGCTGAACAAGTAGAGCGCGACAGACTGCAAGCGACATCTGTCAAATATTAGAATACACATGTTCTTATGGACACAGTTATGTAGTCGTGCAGCTGCCTCAATAACTGTGTACTTAAGAACATGTGTATTTTTATATTTGACACTACTACTACTACTACTTGTTCAGAGCATTACTGTCAATTTATTGCCATTGCCGTCAATTAACTAAATAAATTGTTTTAAAGGAATGATTTATCTTTGAATATTTATGATAGTCATAAAAAAACTGTACTTTTAAATGTTCATTAAGTATGAACTTTTTGCACTATTATTATTATTATTATACATATTTTATAATTATATATAACATTTTGTATTTTATTTTGTTTCTTTTAATAGGCGTAAATGGTGGCTCAAACGTTTAGGTGTTTTTTCATTTGAATCTTCAAAAACACCTAAACACATTTTTGCGTACGAGCGGCATTTTTCCATTGAAATGCGTAACGCAAAAAAACGATGCATCGAGGCAGCTGCTTCCACTTTTAGAAAGGGAAGACCGCGAAAATATTTAAAGCCTCTGCTACTTCTTGAGAAGGAACTATTAAAGAGTAGTGAAAAAGCCGCGCAAATAGGTA
This sequence comes from Bactrocera dorsalis, assembly GCF_023373825.1. Taxonomy (NCBI): domain Eukaryota; kingdom Metazoa; phylum Arthropoda; class Insecta; order Diptera; family Tephritidae; genus Bactrocera; species Bactrocera dorsalis. The sequence continues at coordinate 18,424,439 of NC_064308.1, read as the reverse complement.
GGGGTCTGACAGCTGGGATAGATAAAAAAAAATTGAGAGAAAAGAATCGGATTTTGAAAATGAAATTAGACGAAAATGAACAGGAGAATAGGAGTTTAAAAGCTCAGTTGCTCCAAATGGCAACTGAATTAGAAAGATGTAGGGAAATGTTAAGAAGTAGTTCATTTAGGGAAGAGTCAGATCCTCTTGAGATAGTTTGCAGCAAAGTTCCTCCTCAGTTAGGTGCTTGTATTAGGAGTAGTTTTTTAAATAGTAATCGCCAAAGTCACGGTCGGCGATACTCGTATCACCAATCGCTTACCGCTACCTAAAGCACCAACTTAGTTTTCCCTCGGAAATAACGTTACATAATTTTGTCGCAGACAACTGGGCCTCGTTTCCCAGATTGCACCCAAAGCAGAATAAAGTCTTTACAACTTAGGAATAAGGATTTTTTATCGAAAAAAAGTTCATATCAGTTTCTTGTGATGAAATGTCACTGAAATGTCATTTGCAGTATGATAGGAAATTTGATAGGGTGATAGGTCTTGAAGATTGTGGCGATGAAAATCGCACATCTAGAATAGCCACAACTGCAATGACCAAAATGGTGCAAGGTATAGGCGGAGAACCTTGGTCCCACCCGTTAGCTTATTTTTTTATTAGAGGCTCATGTAAAGGGGATGTCCGCAAGAAATATATTCTTGAAGCCATTACCCAACTTCAAAATGTAGGGCTAGTTCCTTGCCATTTTGTTTGTGACCAGGGTACCAATTTTCAAAATTTAGCTAATTTGTTAGGTGTTTCAATGTTTTTAACGGTAATGGCAAGGAAATATGTTTTTTTACGATAGTCTCCATTTATTGAAATGTAGTCGGAACTGCTTACAAAATATGAAAAATAAAGTTGATTTTAAAAATAGTCGCGTAGGTTGGTCAGATATAGTCCATTTTTATAAACAGGACTGTAAGTCGAGTTATCGGTGTGGGCATAAATTAACCAATGCTCATATTTACCCCAATACCTTCCAAAAAATGAAAGTTAAAATCGCGTCTCAAGATTTAAGTAATTTATCTTCCTTGTTTAGTCGCTTCAGGTATGCTTTCTCTTTACAGCTCGGGAGCCTTAAGCTCAAATAGTATGGGCTTCATTAATACCGCGGATTTCGTTTCTTTTTTCAATAAATTATTCGATATCTTTAATAGTAGTTTCACTGAGGCCATTGTACCCAGAGCAAAACCAGTTTTTAGATGAGGCAGAAAAAGTTTTGAAAACAATTCGGGTCGTAGGTGAGTTAGGAAACAACACAACAAATAATTTCAATTTTATAAAGGGGTGGTTAATCAATATTAATAGTTTAAGACGATTGTGGCGATTGCTGTCACACTCAGGATTTCCTTACCTGAAGACGACTATGTCAGGACAGCTTAGAGAATTTTTTTTGTCAGATTAGAAGTAGGGGAAGTACTAGAGTTACACCTTTCATGTTCTCTAGTTTATTTAGGAAGTTTACGTTACATAAATATCGTAACAAAAGGTAACTCTGAGCTGCCTTTAGAACCCGAAGCCACAGTTATTTCAGAACATAGCCATAATGTTCTTCTTAATGTGTGCAATGATTCCGTTTTAAGTGACCTTTCTTGGCAGGATATCTAGGGTTTACCACGGCCTGAACAATCCATTGTAAGATCCATTACTTTAGATAGTAGTTTAGAAATTAACTTTTTAAAGCAAAATGCTTTTAGTTATTTTTGCGGCTACCTTTATTTGAAAATTTTTAAAATGCACACATGCCTCCTGCCATTACCTTATTTAGGAGATGAAATTTCTTCTGATGAATTCATCTTCATACCTCAAAACCAGATCGATAAATACAACTTAGTGAAGCCGCCTCAAGAATTTGTTGCATTTATTAATAATTTAGAAATAAAATTTGTTGAGGAATTTGACAGAAATTGTCATAAAATAGGATTAGGAGAAATTCTTTTTGCTAAATTAAAAGATATTAGGCCCTTCTTGTGTTGTGAAGACTGTGACCCAAAGGTTCTTGCTCTATTTATTAGAATTAGAATTTATTTTGTGACGAATTTTTTATCTGTACCCAATTTTAAGAATAAAATTTTGTGTGTTTCACATTTGTAGTTTTTATCTTCCTTGTTTAGTGGTTGCAATGAGCTAAATATTTTATACTAAAATAAGATTTTTTAAGCAGATTCGAATTAAGAGGCTCTAAAGTTAGAACATTTAATAGAAAGTTTTTAATAACAAATTTGAATTTAAATATTGGCATTTGTATATGTTGCGTCAAGCGACAAGATATATATTTAAACCTAAAATAAAAATAATAAAAATTATAAAATATTGAATTGTTAAAGAATTAAATAAAAAAAATCTATTGTATACTTACCTTAATAATCCATTTGTAATACTAAGATATTACTCACCTTACTTACCTCAACGTAATCTTTTACAATAGTTAACGAAAGTTAAGAATTATTATACTTACCCCTTTTTCTGTAATACATATTAACATTACCACTAGTTTAAGCCGTTAGTTTAAGATTTAGGCTAAGCGATTGCATGAAACGAAATATAATGCTCTCTTTGAATTGAACCGTGAGACCGTACGCACGCGTTTTAATTTGTCGGTGTTTCAACTTTACGCTATCGAGGCAGGCAATTGGTGCATTTCTTTTAATTTATGATCGCGCATCCCAATTTCAAGTATTTTTCGTGTCTTAAAAACGCTTAAGACTTTTCATGGCGCCCGAGCCGGGACTTGTGCGTGTATTTAAAATTAAAAATAAAATATAAAATTAAAAACTAAAATAACTGAAACATACCTGTGTTCGATATGATTTTCGGTACCAATTGCCTAGACAATACTTTTCCTTTTTCGGTCTTGTGTAGTGAAAACAAATAAAAATTAAACACATAAAAGAAACATAAAACAAAGTTACAAAAAATTGATACAAAATACATTTACATATCTGCATACACATATGTATATGCAAAAGTGGAGTGCCAGAAGTGCAGTGAACAAATACGAAACAACAAAAAAAAAAAATACAGTGCGCAAAGTGACCAAAAGATTTATAAAATAACAATTAGTGTGATAGTGATACCTACATAAATAAAGAAAAAAAGAATACATAGTGTGGTGCAGTGATACCTAAAAAGCAAAAAAAAAACGAAGAAAAGAAAGAAATATTAAGTGAAAATAATAGTACATAATAAATACTTACCAAACTCTGCCTTTTTTAACCTACAATTAACAAAAAACAAGAGGCGCATATGTGCAAGTGACAAACATACAAAAGAGTGAAATAAATAAAAAGTGTGAAAAGGCGCACAAGAAAATTGGGTACTGTGCCAAAGGAACGTAAGCGCCGGCAAACAGCCGACGCACCAGGTAACGAGTGCGAATTACTGAAAGCAGTGCAAACAAAAAATAAAACGAAAACACATAAAAATAAAATTGAAATAAAGACAAGTGCACACTTTCAGTTTTGGCTCTCCCTTTTTTCACTTTCAATTATATTGACGTTCTATAAATACATATACATATACGTATATACATTCATATCTATAATAACGTATATAAATAAACATATACATTATTAAATATAATAAGCATACGCACATATATGTAACGGGTGATTTTTTTGAGGTTAGGATTTTCATGCATTAGTATTTGACAGATCACGTGGGATTTCAGACATGGTGTCAAAGAGAAAGATGCTCAGTATGCTTTGACATTTCATCATGAATAGACTTACTAACGAGCAACGCTTGCAAATCATTGAATTTTATTACCAAAATCAGTGTTCGGTTCGAAATGTGTTTCGCGCTTTTTTATCGACAAATTTTGTTCAGCGATGAGGCTCATTTCTGGTTGAATGGCTACGTAAATAAGCAAAATTGCCGCATTTGGGGTGAAGAGCAACCAGAAGCCGTTCAAGAACTGCCCATGCATCCCGAAAAATGCACTGTTTGGTGTGGTTTGTACGCTGGTGGAATCATTGGACCGTATTTTTTCAAAGATGCTGTTGGACGCAACGTTACGGTGAATGGCGATCGCTATCGTTCGATGCTAACAAACTTTTTGTTGCCAAAAATGGAAGAACTGAACTTGGTTGACATGTGGTTTCAACAAGATGGCGCTACATGCCACACAGCTCGCGATTCTATGGCCATTTTGAGGGAAAACTTCGGACAACAATTCATCTCAAGAAATGGACCCGTAAGTTGGCCACCAAGATCATGCGATTTAACGCCTTTAGACTATTTTTTGTGGGGCTACGTCAAGTCTAAAGTCTACAGAAATAAGCCAGCAACTATTCCAGCTTTGGAAGACAACATTTCCGAAGAAATTCGGGCTATTCCGGCCGAAATGCTCGAAAAAGTTGCCCAAAATTGGACTTGCCGAATGGACCACCTAAGACGCAGCCGCGGTCAACATTTAAATGAAATTATCTTCAAAAAGTAAATGTCATGAACCAATCTAACGTTTCAAATAAAGAACCGATGAGATTTTGCAAATTTTATGCGTTTTTTTTTTTAAAAAAGTTATCAAGCTCTTAAAAAATCACCCTATATATGCGTACGCAAGTGAATAAGGGATTTTGGGATTTGCGGTAGCCCTTCATTTTTTAAAATAAAGGTTGAAAAAATTATTAATTGCAAAATAAATTATCACATTTTTCGCAATTTTTTCGAAACGCGTTTGCAATTATCGGTCGTTTTTTCGCAATTTTTGTCGATTTTCGTTCGGACATTTTCCGATTAAATTACTTTTTTTGTGCTATTGCTCATTTTGCGCATTTATCGGTTTGGCTTTCGTATACTTGAGAATCGATATTATTTTTTCTCTCGTTTTCGTCACCGATTCCAAATATATTTGTTGCCAACTTTTATTGCTATTAGTTTGGCTTTCGTATATTTGGGAATCAACATTTATCTTTCGTTTTCGTTATCGATTCTCAGTATATCTTTTGCCAACCGTTATAGTCTTTTTCGGAAAATTTATTTAAACAAGCATAATGAGCAAGCCAAAGCCAACTCTCGCAAACCTGTCTCCAAGTAAGGAGTTGACGGACTTAAAATCGTTGAGACGTCAAAGAACGGTTGCGAAAAGTAGTATTTTGCGCATTAAAACGGGCCTTCTCGAAAAGACCATGTCTTTAGATCCAATAGAATTGGAATGTCGTTTAGATATGGGCCATTCCATCAATTGGCGACTTGGTTTTGTACCCGTGGTTCTCCGATTTTGACAAAACTTTAGAATATCATAATATAGACTAAAATAAGAATATCTGTAAACTTTTTAGTGGCCAAACTTGCTTCATTGTTTTTTGGCGCGCACTTCAAATTGGGATCAAACAAAAAAATGAATTTTTCTTTTATTTTTTAACGACCTCAAAATTGAGTGAAAAAAATTTTGAAGTTATCCATTTTTATGTAAAAAAATCTCAGCTTTCTGATAAAAATATTTTCAAAATCAAAAAAAATTTCAAAATCCAAAAAAAACATGTTTTTTCCAAAAATCCCGCTTTTTGTGCTCTTCTCCCACTTTTTTTTTCAAAATTGACATTATTTTTCGATTCCTCGTTAAATTTTACATAAGAATCAGTGTTCAAAAATATGGGACTCTGATCCCATGAACAGCAAAAAAAATTCAAAGTTGACGCTCAAAATCCAAAAAAAAACATTATTTTCCAAAAAAATCCGGTTTTTTGTGCTTTTCCACCAACTTTTTTTCAAAATTGACTTTTCCATTCGATCCCTCGTTAAATTTTACATAAGAATCAGTATTCAAAAATATGGGACTCTGATCCCATCAACAACAAAAAAATGTAAAGTTGTCGCTATACGGCGCAGTGTGTTCGCTTAGAAGGTTGTGTGAAAGAGGTAAATGTGTAAATTGTATTCTTAGACTTGAATTAAGAAGAAATCACAGTCTTCATTCATAAAAATTTTACATAAAAATGGATAACTTCAAAATTTTTTTCACTCAATTTTGAGGTCGTTAAAAAATAAAAGAAAAAGTCATTTTTTTGTTTGATCTCAATTTGAAGTGCGCGCCAAAAAACAATGAAGCAAGTTTGGCCACTAAAAAGTTTACAGATATTCTTATTTTAGTCTATATTATGATATTCTAAAGTTTCGTCAAAATCGGAGAACCACGGGTACAAAACCATGTCGCCAATTGATGGAATGGCCCATATATTAAATTCACATAGTGAAAAATTAATGAAATGCCAATCAAAGATTGAAGAAATTGATGAGGACGACATGGCCCGAGGGGAGTTAGAGGACATAATCGTTGAAACGAAGTCCATAATTAAGTCAATTTTAGCCAAAAATAAAACTTCACTTGCCGAAACATCTTTTGTAGCTTCTCACAGCTCAAGACTCCCTAAAATGAATTTGCCGAAATTCAAGGGAGAATATTCAGAATTCAAAAATTTTATGAGCTTGTTCGAGAGCTTGGTTCATAATGATCCTAATATCCCAGATATTGAAAAATTTAACCACTTGGTTAATTGTCTATCTGGAGAGGCTTTGGGAACAGTTAAAGCGTTTCAGATGTCGGATGAAAATTATCCGAAAGCGTTGGCAAGTCTCAAAAAAGTTTATGATAATAAATGCTTGATATTTTTGAATACAATATCTAAACTTTTTGAGCTGCCAACAATCCCAAAGCCTTCTGCGCCTTCCCTGCGTTCAATGATTGACGAAGTGTCAGCGGTGTATGACTCGTTGCTATCGCTGGGCGATGAGAAACAGATTACAAACGCTATAATTATACACATTGTAATGACATAGGTTGACCCTGCCACCCGATCCAAATGGGAAGAAGCGCTGGACTATGACAAACTGCCACTGTGGAAGGACTGTGAAGCCACTCTAAATAGGAGATACCAGCAACTATCAGCGGAAGGAGCATCACACTCAAGGACGAAGCCCATACCAACAGGCAGTACGAGTCATGGGAAGCAACAACAAATGGACAGGACCAAATCGGCGCTGGTTGCTGCAAATACGAGACAGCCTCGGTGCCCTTATGCATAAATTGTTTGCGTAAGGGTCACACGGTTTCCAAATGCAGAGCGGATCGTTGCCGCATATGCAATCGATCCCATCACTCGCTGTTGCACCAGTATCCAGTGTCCTTCCCCGCTGTACCTCATCCGCAACCATCAACCACACATGCCATGCATACAGCCAGTATGCCGGATCGGGTCATGTTGGCAACAGCAGTAATTCTAGTGAGGACCAGCTGCGGAGATTACCTGCCTGCGAGAGCCTTGCTGGACTCAGGCTCCCAGGTCAACTTTATGACGGAGGACTTGGCACAAAAGTTGCGGATTCGACGTCAGCACAAAACATTAAGCGTAATTGGAATTGGCAATTCCAATACAAAAGTGGGGTCAAAACTAAACGCGTTTGTCAAGTCCCGGTTAAATAATTTTGAATTTTCGGCGGAATCTGGGTAATGCGATGCATTTCGGCAAATCATCCAGACCATAACATCAATATTAATGGCTGGAAAATTCCGCACAATATTGAATTGGCGGATCCAGAATTCCACAAATCTAAAAAAGTGGATATCCTATTCGGTGCTGAAACATTTTTCGACCTTTTAGCTGTTGGCCAAATTAAAAATGGTCCTAACCAACCAACACTTCAGAAAACCCTTTTAGGATGGATTGTGTCTGGCAAATACGCCAGTAATATAAGTTCTCCTCCCAGATTACATAGCACATTATGCCAAGCTGAAGAAGACTTGACGTCAATCGATTCAGTAGTCCAAAAATTTTGGGCTCTAGAAGAATTACCTTCAGAATCAAATGACATCAAATTCACACCAGAGCAACAACAGTGTGAAAATTTTTTCGTTAATACTACTCAAGTATTGCCTTCAGGACGGCTTCAAGTCAGAATGTCCTTTAAAGCTGACCGTAAGTTACTCGGTCACTCATATGAAACCGCAGTTCGGCGGTTTCAGGCCCTGGAGAGAAGGACATTAAAAGATCCAGAACTTCGCAAAATGTATCTGGACTTTATGAATGAATAAAGAGCCTTGGGCCACATGAGCCCAACGAACAATAAGATCTCGAGTGAGCCACACCACTTCATTCCGCATCAATGCGTTTTAAGGCCCGAGAGCACAACAACCAAATTACGTGTTGTATTTGATGCTTCGAGTCGATCTTCAACTCAAATAGCGTTGAATGAACTTTTGATGGTAGGTCCAACCGTCCAAGAAGAATTATATTCAACTCTTCTTCGTTTTCGATTACATAAGTATGCACTAACAGCGGACATTACTAAAATGTACCGTCAAATAATGATGCATGAAGAAGACAGAAATTGTCAACTTATTGTGTGGAGAGAGCATCCTTCTGAGCAAATTCAAATTTTTCGTCTTAACACCGTAACATACGGCACTGCGCCTGCTCCATTTCTCGCAACACGGTGTTTGCAAATGCTCAGTGATGCCAATACAATGAAATATCCACTCGGTTCATTGGCCATCAAAAGAGACTTTTATGTTGATGATTTATAACCAGGGTCCGAAAGTTTTGAGTCTCTAGATCTTTTGAGAAGTGAGGTAATTAAAATATTAAACTCGGCAGGATTCTCCTTAACGAAGTGGTTTTCGAACCACCCTAAATTTTTCGACAGTGATTGCACTGAAAAGTCATTAAGCTTCAATGACAAAAGTTCCACTAAAACGTTAGGAATCCATTGGTTGCCGAAAGAGGATTTGTTTCGATTTGTTTTAGATGACAATTTTAATGATCTGCGAGCCACTAAACGAAACATATTGTCAGTTTCTGCTCGCCTTTTCGATCCTCTTGGATTACTAGCCCCACTAGTTACCAAAGCAAAAATCTTATTGCAAGAGCTTTGGATCCAAAAACTAGGTTGGGATGAGTCGATTCCATTGCGCCTTGACACTAGCTGGCAGAACTTTAAAGCCAACCTAATGCAGCTCTCATCTATAAGCATTCCTCGTTACGTAAACGTTGAGTCGAGTGCCATCTGCCAAATACATGGCATCTCCGACGCCTCAATAAGGGCGTACGGATGCTGCATATACATACAAAGCCAATCTGCTAGTGGTATTAAATGCATGCTGTTTACTGCAAAGTCTAGAGTGGCTCCGCTGAAGACCAAATCTCTTCCGCGTCTTGAGCTCTCGGCAGCACATCTTCTTTCGAAATTATGGTCAAGAGTAGCGCCTATGTTGAGTTGACATTTCGAAAATATAACATTTTGGACAGACTCTGAAATCGTTTTACATTAGATTAAAACACATCCATCTTCACTACAAACCTTCGTCGCAAACAGAGTGTCCGAAATCCAAGAGTTGGCTGACAAAGTACATTGGCGACATGTGCCAACGAAACAAAATCCTGCGGATCAAGTGTCTCGGGGTTGTAACGTGGACGAATTGAATAATTCAATATGGTTTGGCGGTCCACAGTTCCTCCTAGAAGACTCTGCATTATGGCCAATTAATAACCACTTCCAGCTCTCACCAGAAGACGAAGCATTAGAGAAGAAGAAAAATACATTTACATTACTTTCGACTACTGAGAAAAATTCAATATTGGACCTTATTGAAAAATTTTCTTCTCATAAAAAATTGCTTCGTGTGGTCGCGTATATATTACGATGGATCAGGCGACCACCAAAATCCTCCAGAGGCCAAGATCTGACTTCAGAAGAGCTAAACTTGAGCTTTCTAAAAATTGCACAGGTGGTCCAACATTCAGAATTTTCGGATGTTATTCAAAAAGTGCATAAAGGCACCACCCTACCCGCAAACTTGCAAAAACTTAACCCGTTTTTGCATGACTACTCGGATATGTCGCTGTCATTCAAATTAATCCTTATTAAATGCACCTCTCCCATACGATGCCAAATTTCCGCTTTTATTGAATAAAAGTTCGCACTTCGTTATAAGGTACCTACGGTTCCTGCATATTCGAAATCACCACGCTGGGGCTAAAGCGTTGGTTGCGCTTCTTCGAGAACGCATATGGCTAATAATGCCCGAGAAGCTTGCAGTAGAACCGTAAGAAACTGTATACATTGTTTTCATTACAAGCCGAAGTTGCAAAACCAAATAATGGGAAATTTGCCAGTCGAAAGACTTCGAGCACTACGACCCTTTCTTATATGTGGCGTAGATTTTTGTGGTCCGATATACACAACTTTAAAAATACGCGGTCGGCCATCCGTAAAAACATATATTGCAGTTTTCATTTTCTTTACTTCCAAAGCAGTACATTTAAAATTAGTTTCGGACCTATCTTCTAATTCATTTATTCTCGCCCTAAAAAGGTTCATTGGACGCCGGGGAATGCCGACGAAGATATTCAGCGACAACGCCACCAATTTCGTCGCCGCCGATCGCAAGCTGCGCGAATTGAAGGAGGCGTTTCTGGCAATGGGTCCAGACCTGAAGAGGTTCGCAGCAGACGAAGGGTGCAGCTTCACCTTTATACTACCGCGGGCGCCGCACTTCGGCGGATTATGGGAAGCCGCGGTGAAGTCCGCCAAACACCACATCGTTCGGGTAACCGGCAGCGCGCTACTTACAGCAAAGGAGTTAGCAACAGTGTTGGCCGAAGTGGAGGCCATCCTCAACTCTCGCCCCCTAGTACCTCTGAGCCAAGATCCCAACGACGGCGAGGCGTTAACACCAGCGCATCTATTAATAGGATGCTCCCTGCGGGCATTAACCCCAGAGAAGGTGCCAGTGGATCCGGTTCGTTGTTGCGAGAGATGGCAACTTGTTTGTTGTCTCAAGCAACAGTTCTGGCGACAGTGGTCCAAAGTATACCTGACGGGCCTTCAGGAGCGCAACAAGTGGCTGCACCCCAAACGCAATATGCAGCTCAACGACCTCGTTCTCGTCCACGAGGACAACGTGCCGCCGCAGCAGTGGGTACTAGGGCGCGTCGTCGAAACCGTCGAAGGGCAAGACGGCAAGGTGCGAGTCGCAGAAGTAGCAACCAAGACGGGCAATATTAAGCGCCCCATCCACAAACTGGCGGTCCTTCCACTGGATATTGAAGGAATCTGATCCTGTCAAGGTGGCCGGTGTTGCGTCAAGCGACAAGATATATATTTAAACCTAAAATAAAAATAATAAAAATTATAAAATATTGAATTGTTAAAGAATTAAATTAAGAAAATCTATTGTATACTTACCTTAATAATCCATTTGTAATACTAAGATATTACTCACCTTACTTACCTCAACGTAATCTTTTACAATAGTTAACGAAAGTTAAGAATTATTATACTTACCCCTTTTTCTGTAATACATATTAACATTACCACTAGTTTAAGCCGTTAGTTTAAGATTTAGGCTAAGCGATTGCATGAAACGAAATATAATGCTCTCTTTGAATTGAACCGTGAGACCGTACGCACGCGTTTTAATTCGTCGGTGTTTCAACTTTACGCTATCGAGGCAGGCAATTGGTGCATTTCTTTTAATTTATAATCGCGCATCCCAATTTCAAGTATTTTTCGTGTCTTAAAAACGCTTAAGACTTTTCAGTATATATGTATGTTTATTTTTATAGTTTTAAGTATTATATTAATATACTGTGATATGAAGAGATATTGTTTTTGTTATTTTTTTTATACTATTATATATAAATTGTTATTGTTTTGTTTTTTTCATTTTTTTATGTAAATAAATTTTTAATGGCTGATATAGGCCTACTGGGGAACCGAGCACCCAAAAATAACTTCGGTAACGCGCCCTTTTGCATAACTCATAGGTGGTGTGGAAAATGCGAATTGGGTGTTTTATTTAAAATGCCCAAAAAATAGCTTTTTTTCTGATCTGGCTACAATGGAAAATGTTATAAAAAACGCTTATTTTGAGGCGCTCTCACACTGGAATAAGTTAAACATCCCGTTATTCCTGGAGACAATGTGTCGAAGGACTGATGCGTCGACAAAGCGTCACAACATTGTATTGTTAAGGTCCGTATCCAGATCCAAGTAATTGCTCAAGAAAAAAAATACATTATTTCTTCAAGTAATTTTGACAGCTGGTGACGCATTATGAATGATCCACATTAGAAGAGCAATAGAGTATAAACAAAGAAAATAAACTTTGTGTGTAATATGTATGTATGTATGTGTATAGTAACATAAATATTTTTCTTGCGATTTAAGGAATGTTTTTGATGATGAGTAAGTTTTATACAACATTTTAAAATGAAATATATTTCATAATAATGATTTTTACTAATTTAGGATGAATTTAACGATTACTTTGAATTTCCTTCAAGAAACAATTGTTGATTTGATGTTTCTTCGCAAAACCAGGTTTGCCATATTCGCATTTTATTGAAAAAAAGTATTAAAAATTAGTACTAGATTACTTTAGAGCTGCATACTAGCACAAGTAAATTTATTGTATGAAAGTTTCTTGACCGTTTCTTACGCGTTTTTTTAAATGAAGTTTTTACATTTCTTGAGAGCTGGATACTAAGTCTTTAGTAGAAAATTCGAGCAGTGCCGAAAAACATCGGCGTAAATTTGTTTATGTATGAAGATGCATACATATGGACGCAGATTTTTGCAAGCCGCGGAAAAATATTTTTCAATTGTTAAATATTGGTAGTCGGAAAAGTCTTTTCGTGTTTTGTCAAAAGATGTTGTTGCAGTCGTATATCTCCAGTGCTACCAATCACAGTGTGTCATACCATATAGTGTTAGAAAGTTGCAATTTAAAAAAATTAAATTCGGGGAAGTTGAAAAAAGTTAGAGCTGTTCAAAAATGAATGAAGAAATTCACTACATTTTGAAATTTTTTTATAAAAATTGGAAGAATGCCACTCAAGCCACTAATGGAATTTGTGAAGTTTACAGACACGATACTGTATCAGTTCGTGTAGCAAAATAATGGTTCGCTCGCTTCAGTTCTGAGAATTTCGATGTGAATGATGCACTTCGCTGTGGTCGACCTATCGTTGAAAAAGTCGATGATGGAAAACATTGACTAGGACCGTCACTTAAACAGCCATAACATCGCAAAAGAGCTTAACATTCATTACGAAATGGACTATTTGAACCATTTAAAGAACGCTGGCTACAAAAAGAAGCTCGATGTTTGAGTACCATATAAATTGTTGGTGAAAAATTTAATGGACCAAATTAACATCTGCCATACCTTTGCTGAAACGAAATGAAATCGAAGCATTTCTGAATCGAATGGTAACAGGAGACGAAAATTGAATCAAATGCGACAATAATGTGCGAAAAAGAAAAAATGGTCGTAAATGGATGGTTGAAAAGGAGTCATCTACCATGAGCTGCTCCAGCCTGGTCGAACGATTGATTCTACATTTTACTAACAACAACTGATGAGATTGAAGCAAGCAATCGAAAAAATCCGCCGGAACTGATCGACAGAAAGGGCTTCGTCTTCCATCAGGACAACGCTAGAACAGACACATCTTTGATGACTCGGCAGAAACTGGGATGGCTTGACTGGGAAGTTTCGATACATCCACGATATAGCCCTGCCATTGCACCATCGTACTACTATTTCTTTTGGTCAATACAGGACTCCCTTAATAGAGTAAAGTTGACTTCATGAGAAGCTTGTTAAAATAACTTGTCGCAGTTTTTCTCCGAGAAACCAGAAAAGTATTACACTGAAGGAATGTCTCTAGCGGAAAAATGTCAAAAAGTGGTCGATCAAAATGGTACATATTTGATTCATTAAAGTTCATTATAAATATAAAAAATAAGTCGAAAAACCTTTTCGACCACCCAATATTTTAAATTGACATGCCATGTTTAGCACGAAACACGAATTGGTGCGTTGGTATTATATTATTTTCGTGGAGGAAAGGATTCATTCCCTACTTAGGGTTGTGCGCTGGGTTTGGGACCCGCCACGTAAAAAAACACCCCATATGAAAGGAAACAACAAGCCTCGGATGAGTGACCCCCCTTTTGATGACGTCCATGGCAAACGAAGTAAGGACTATGATTTGAGGCCATGCACCTGGACTGTCCGGTCCTTTAATTGGGAAGGTGCCGCTGCCCCGCCGGTTGATGTCCTCGTGAAAATAAAGACTGAGATCACCGCCGTCCAAGAAATGAGATGGACGGGACAAGGACAGATACGAGTTGGTCCTTGTGGCATTTACTACAGTGGCCATATAAAAGAGCGCAAGTTTGGTGTTGGATTCGTGGTGGGAGAGAGACTCCGTCGCCGAGTACTATCATTCACTCCTATGAATGAACGTCTAGCCACAATCCGCATCAAAGCGAGTCTTTTCAACATATCGCTGATTTGCGCCCACGCCCCGACGGAAGAGAAGGACGATATGACCAAAGATGCCTTTTATGAGTGCTTGGAGCGCACTTATGAGAGATGCCCCCGCCACGATGTCAAAATCGTGCTTGGCGACTTCAACGCCAAGGTGGGCAAAGAAGGTATCTTTGGCACTACGGTCGGTAAATACAGCCTCCACGAGGAAACATCCCCAAATGGGTTTAGGCTGATCGACTTCGCTCGGGGCCCGAAATATGGTTATCTGTAGTACTAGATTCCAGCATAAGAAGATTCATCAAGCTACCTGGCAGTCTCCGAATCGAAAAACCACCAACCAGATCGATCATGTTGTGATAGACGGAAGACACGGCCCCATTGTTTTAGATGTGCGTGCGCTCAGAGGTCCTAACATCGACTCGGACCAATATCTTGTTGCAGCAAAGATTCGCACCCGCCTCTGTGCAGCAAATAACGCACACCAACAACCACAAGGAAGGTTCGGCGTCGAGAAGCTGCAATCACAACAGACAGCCGAACGATTTTCTACTTGGCTTGCACGCCTGCTCTCTGAGAGCACTCGTCAAGAACTCGGTATAAGGGAACTGTGGGACGGCATTTCAAACTCCTTACGTATAGCTGCAACCGAAACCATTGGTTTTCGGAACGTGCAAAAGAACAGCTGGTACGACGAGGAGTGCCGCGTCGCAGCGGAAAGAAAACAGGCTGCCTACCTTGCAACGTTACGATCGACCACAACAGGTACGGGATGGGATAGATACCGAAAGTTAAAGAACGAAGCGAGACGCATTTGCAAACAGAAAAAGAAAGAGGCCGAAATGCGTGAGTACGAAGAGCTTGATAAGTTGGCCGACAAGGGTAATGCTCGAAAATTCTACGAAAAGATGCGGCGACTTACAGAAGCTTTCAAGACCGGAGGATACTCTTGTAGAACCCCCAAAGGTGATCTAGTCACCGATGCCCAAAGCATAATTTAATTATGGAGGGAACACTTCTCCAGCCTGCTGAATGGCAGTGAACGTACCAGGAGAAGGCGAACCCGATTCCCCAATCGATGACGATGGAGCAGACGTTCCATTACCCGACCATGAAGAAGTTCGAATAGCAATTAACCGCCTGAAGAACAACAAGGCGGCGGGGCCGATGGATTGCCGGCCAAGCTATTCAAACACGGCGGCAAAGAATTGATAACTTTGCAAAATATGGTCGGACGAAAACATGCCCAACGATTGGAATTTAGGTGTGTTATGCCCAATCCATAAAACAGGAGACCCCACAATCTGCGTCAACTACCGTGGGGTAAGCCTCCTCAACATCGCGTACAAGGTTCTATAGAGCGTATTGTGTGAAAGATTAAAGCCCACCGTCAACAAACTGATTGGACCTTATCAGTGTGGCTTTAGACCTGGAAAATCAACAACCGACCAGATATTCACCATGCGCCAAATTTTGGAAAAGACCCGTGAAAGGAGAATCGACAGGCACCACCTATTCGTCGATTTCAAAGCAGCTTTCGACAACACGAAAAGGACCTGCTTCTATGCCGCGATGTCTGAATTTGGTATCCCCACAAAACTAATACGGCTGTGTAAATTGACGTTAAGCAACAAAAAAAGCTTCGTTAGAATCGGGAAGGACCTCTCCGAGCCCTTCGATACCAAACGAGGTTTCAGACAAGGCGACTCCCTATCGTGCGACTTCCTCAATCTGCTGCTGGAGAAAATTATTCGAGCTGCAGAACTTAATCGAGCAGGTACAATCTTTTATAAGAGTGTACAGCTGCTGGCGTATGCCGATGATATTGATATCATCGGCCTCAACACCCGCGCCGTTAGTTCTGTTTTCTCCAGACTGAACAAGGAAGCAACGCAAATGGGTCAGGCAGTGAACGAGGGCAAGACGAAATATCTCTTGTCATCAAACAAACAGTCGTCGCAGTCGCGACTTGGCTCTCACGTCACTGTTGACAGTCATAACTTTGAAGTTGTAAATAATTTCGTCTATTTAGGAACCAGCATTAACACCACCAACAATGTCAACCTGGAAATCCAACGCAGGATTACTCTTGCCAACAGGTGCCACTTCGGGCTGAGTAGGCAATTGAAAAGTAAAGTCCTCTCTCGACGAACAAAAGCCAAACTGTATAAGTCGCTCATAACTCCCGTCCTGTTATATGGTGCAGAGGCTTGGACGATGTCGACAACGGATGAGTCGACGTTGCGAGTTTGCGAGAGAAAAGTTCTGCGAAAGATTTATGGTCCTTTGCGCGTTGGCCACGGCGAATATCGCATTCGATGGAACGATGAGCTGTACGAGATATACGACGACATTGACATAGTTCAGCGAACGGCTACGCTGGCTAGATCATGTTGTCCAGATGAATGAAAACACTCCAGCTCTGAAAGTATACGACACAGTACCCGTTGGAGGAAGCAGGGGAAGAGGAAGACCTCCACTGCGTTGGAAGGACCAAGTGGAGAAGGACCTGGCTATCCAATTGGCGCCACGTAGCGAAGAGAAGAAACGACTGGCGCGCTGTTGTTGACTCGTCTTTACAGGTTTATTTCCAATTGGAATGGAAATAAAGGCACTGGACATTATTTCCATTTGAAATGGAAATAAAGCCGCAGTAACGTTATTACCATTTGTAATTATTTGTACCATTTTTTCTGAAAACAATATGTGACATTATTTCGCTTTCAATATTTTAGGGAAAAATGTGAGTATATCAGGATAGTAGTTTGACGGGTCTGTGATTACTCTCCTTTGCACCACTCTGCCGCCGCTTCGTGTCCTGCAGTGCCGCGTGCGGCCGTCCTCGCTCGCGCCCCCACAACCCCTACCGTCGCCCTCCGCTCGCGAATAAGTTTGTTAGTTTTTCCCAGATACAAATTTTCACAACCGGGCCATGCCCCGCTTTCCTGCCTCGTGCTGTGCCGTCCCCACAAAACTGCTAAAGTGAAGCAAATTTTGCTTTATCATCTTTTACGATATATCACCCCGCCAGTTAAAGGCCAACAATTTAAAAAATGAATAAAAATAAGAAAATCTATATCCATTATTTATTGTAAATTATATGAAAGGGAACTTATAATCTTTGCGATTTCATTTGGAAAAGAATTATTTAAAGGCAATGAAACCCTAATAAACGTTAACATTTAATTATAAATTATCATACTATCCTTAACAATGGAACGTCAAAATGGACACAATACTTTTATTCCTTTATTTTGCGATGATTCTTCTATTTTTTTGAAGCAATCGCGACAAATTTTGCAATGTTTACATGGTACGAGTAAACACAAAACTTCGCGATCTTTGTCATAGGATGTTAAACAAAGGGAATCTT
Organism: Bactrocera dorsalis; assembly: GCF_023373825.1. Taxonomy (NCBI): domain Eukaryota; kingdom Metazoa; phylum Arthropoda; class Insecta; order Diptera; family Tephritidae; genus Bactrocera; species Bactrocera dorsalis. The sequence continues at coordinate 18,406,761 of NC_064308.1, read as the reverse complement.
TTTGTTCATCGCGTTTATCAACATGTTCATTATTAACATAATCCTCTTTATCGTCATCATTATCATCATCATCATTATTTTCACTTGGAATTTCATTAGCAAAATCTTCTGCGAACATGCAGTTTTCTTTTAATGAAAGCTGGTTGAGAATGTCTGTTAATGTATTTTTTTTTTGATGCAATAGATGGAGGCGTTCACGAACAAAATTTGAACGAGTTTTAAACCTTTTTTGTTTAGTTTTATATAAACTAGTACATCCACCAATTGATTTCAAAAAATCTATTGATTTCGTTGCAACAATATCGGCCAAAATGTCCAAAAATCTATAAAAACTTCCTTTGTTTTGGCAATTTCGCTCTTAATTGACTGTGAAATGATTCTGTAGAGCTGCTGGTAGTAATGGGTTCCTTATAAATTGAAAAATTTTCAGGGCGTTCCTTAAATAACAAAACACAATAATTTACGTAATGCATTAGCGTTGAAAACAATGTTTTCATTTAAAACTAAAAAATTGTCCTTTTACAAAGTGCATACATCTCCTTGTAAACATTCTGTAAAAGGAAAAATCATTACTTGTTTTTTTTATTGTAATTTGAAAAATTAATAATTCTTCCTTTTACAAAATGCCTACACTTTAATGCCTTAAAATAATTTCAAATACTTTATTTTACCTTTTTCATCCACTGACGTCTGTAATAATTCAAGAATTCATTAAGAAGAGAACTTCTTTCCATATGTTCTTTCGTAGTATCTTTCAAATTAATAGCATCTTTTTCTAAATTTTTAAATGCTTCTTTGATATCAGTCGGTTTCAGTAATGGTAAGATTAGAAATTTGTGAAATATAGATTTGGCTTGTTTGTCTGTATTTAGATTGCGAATGAAGTTAGGAATTTTCGAAGCTTTTCGTCGCAAAGCATTCGTGTAGTGGAACCAGCAACTTTTCAATTGAACAACAGGAAAGACGTGTTTGATGGCGTTACGCAAACTAAATTCGAAATCTGTAACCACAGATGTTGGATTCAAATTGAGCACATTTGCATTAATATACTGAAGAGCATGTGTATATGCTCTTTCCGATTTATTTGACATTAATAAATATATAAAAGGAAAAGCCTGAAATAAGAAATTCAATAAGTTATAATAAAAAAATAGGCGTGTCATGAAGACACGCGATAGAAGTGAAACTGAATGATTGGATTGGGAAGGATTTAATTTTCTATGTTTAGAGGGAGAGGAATCATTTTAGTCACGTGTCAAACACTTCTTGATAGTAAATATTAATTTTTTCATCATAATAGTTATACTTTTTTCAAGATACAATAATATTAGTATGAATATGATGAACTAAATCTCAATCAGCTTCACCTTCATTCTCTGGTAGACTCTTCATGAACGAAATGATAGGTTTGTGGTAACTAAAATAGGTAATGAAGACTCTTGACTCCAAATTTTCGATGTAACGTGAGAAAACTGCATCGATCGTGGTACCATGGCGTGTAGTCGATTAAATTGGTGAATTGTTCATTTCCAATGACAGTTTCTGTTGCAAGAACAGAATTAATGGCTTGGAATCCTCTGAAGCAAAATTAACATTAAAATCTCCACCTAGAATCATAGGTATTTTGTCCAGCTCTACTCCAACTTCTGCAGCCCCCACTGGAGTATACGGCAGCAAGTGAAGGTGAATAAACTCTATTATTTTCGCCATCTGCTGATTTGGTGAAATATAGAGTGCTATAAGCATAATCCGCTGTCCGCTTTCTGTGCGACATTCAGCTGCACATATTTCTCCAACAGATGACAACCCAATTGAAAGCGATTCTAGTTGTTTCAAGTTCAGGTCCATATTGGGTGTCATGATGTTCGTTCCATGAGCAGTATTGCAAAGTATTGCGACACCCCCTGCTCTCACATTATGTCTTTTGAACTGTACGACACAATTAAAATTGGGAACATCAATTTCTTGATCGTGTACCTTCCACGTCTCTGAAAGTATCAATATATTAGACCGTAGAATCACCGGATCATTCAAATCTCCGCTATGAGCTCCTAAGCTTTGGCAATTGAGGGTTGTTATTGATAAGCCTGGTCTGCTGATGAACTCTCGGAGAATGTCAGTCAAAGTTATAAATGGATTTGTTGATAATCTTCTAAATTCTGATTGTAGCTTGTCCATTGATTGATCTTTTTTCTGTCCATGATAAAATTTGTTCTTTCAATCCTTCGCAACGATGTACAATCCCTGTATACTTGTGACACGGGACAAGGCTAAGTAAAGGAGTTGTTGTGAATGTGTCTTTTCGTATCCATAGACGATTTGATTAAACGTACCATCTTGAGACTTGTGGATAGTAATAGCACACGCTGATACCAATGGCAGATGATTTCTTTTGACGAAAATCGTTTTATTATTGTTCAAATATATCGTAGAAGTTCTTCGTGCAATGGGAACTGCCATGTGGCTGATGTTGTTTGCTTGGATAAACGCAGCACTATCGTCCACACTGTCACGTAAGAGGTTAGCACGTGTTTGCCTCCGTTCCCTGCTATCTCGTTCAATTTCAGTTCTACTTTTTTTTCCGTTTTCTATTCTGATCAATTCCTTCACTCGCCCGTTTTTTCTCCCGCCACGTTTTTGTCCTTTCTGCACCCGACTTCGGCATATTTGCACAAAACTCTCGATTTAAGTAATGAAGACACGCACAAAAACAAAATACGTTGCTTATGATCACTGTGTTAGAAAACAACAGCTGTTTTCCGCGATCGCGACGCCGCCTGAACGCAGAGAATGACATGAAAGACAGAAAGTCTTCCGTCTCATTCTCGCACGATATACAAGGCCTCTCACTCTCGCCCGATAGTCGAGACGTAAGGTAGTCCGTCTCACTCTCGCTCGATTCCCGGAGGCCCTCACTCTTACTTACTACGTTAGAGCGAGCGTCACCAAAAAGGTTGCCGATCGAGATTTCAAAACCCTCCCATAAGAAGGTTTCACTTCAAAAAGTTGTATGTAAAGTCAAATCAATTTAAAATCAATTCTTACATGATCTGAATGTTGAATGTGAATAATCAGCAATTGTTTCAATTCATTTGAGACAGGCACAATGTTAAATGTACTATTAGCAATATAATTTCGTGATTCTAAAACTTGCATGTCTTTTATAACAGTTACAATTGTTGGTGAAGCGAATACACTATATGAAAACTGTTCTGTTATTATCGTATCTACATATATAAAATTTTTTATCTTCAACATGTTTTGACATGCCAAATTCCTTTGATACACTTTCATTTTGGAATACTGCGATAACATCCTCAAAGCACATTGGTGCTTTAGGATATTCTTTTTGCCTTAGATTTAACAGCTATCTTCTTATAGTACCAAATTCTACTAAATGTGCCGAATCTTTGAATTTTTTGCATTCCACAGATCTCGCGAACGCCTGTTCTTTTAAGTGACGCCGTCTTAAACTCATTTTTTTATAAAATTTAATAATTCTCGTTTTTTATTAAATCTTTTTGTGAATCGTGATTGTAGACATTGGTGGAACTTCTTTCTCGGTTGCAATATCTGCTACTATTAAATTCCACTATAGCACTTGCTTTACAAAAACGGTTATAACATTGATAATATATTATTCCATTTCGGTTGTATGTTTTTTTCTATAAATTTGTTCTTCACTTCTAACTAATAGTAATTTGGAGGTTTGCCTAAAACCAGGTATTAACTCGTATTCTAAGATTGCATAAGTTTCCATTTTTACAACATTTACTTTTTGCAAGAGCACGTGGACAACTAATATTTAACAAATGTCAATCCTATTGACAAATCGGGTTGGTGTAATCGAATTTGAAGTTTCAAATAACAGAAGGTAACGTTACCAGAGTACGAAATTAAAAAGTGACTTTATTTCTCTTTTGCAATATTGGAATGTGTCTTTATTTCTCATTTACAGTCCATTTTATTGTGTTCTTATTTCCATTTCAATTGGAAATAATGTCCAGTGCCTTTATTTCCATTCCACAGTGACGTTATTGCACCCCACCACAAGCGACTTGTTGGCGGTATTGGGGAAGGTTGGCAACATAAAATTGCTCTTTGGGCAATTGGTTTGAAATACCTTTTCTAGGTGACAATTTGCCTTTTCATGCCTTAGAGCAGTGGTTCCCAAACTTTTTTAGCGCCCCCCATTGTTTTACCTATTTAAAAACCAATATAACTTCAAATTAATTATTGTGATCTATATACTCATATGTATATTAACGGAGAATTCTAAACGAAACTTTTACTATAACCAGCAACTTGAAACTTGAGCGCAGTAGGTAACATACAACGGCGCTTAGGTCTCAAGATAACTTTTACGGACTCCACCTGCCAATAAGAATGATTATTGAAACACAACTTTATAGTATTAGAACAGAGAATCTTTTATTAAAAATAAAACTAAAACTAAAATAATCCATATATAAAAACTAATGTGAAGGATGAATCTGATGCTGTTTGTTAATATCAGGTTCCAATTTACTCAAGAACAGTCGCAAGTCGCCACGTTCGGTAACAAGCAAACGATTTCTATTTTTAGTAAGCAGTGTTGTCACAGCACTAAATCCACGTTCACATAAATATGACGATGGGAATGCTGTCAAGAGTCGTTGAACGATTGACCACAATCCAGGGTACAATTGCGAGATCGATTGTTGTAGCCAAAATTCTTGGTAACCATTTTTGAACTTGATTTTTATTTCCTCGTTTGTTGTCAATTCTATAAGTCCTTCTTCCAGCTGAGGTGATATTGCTGTGTTGACATTTGAAAACGGATCCAACACCCAGTCTGGTATTTCCAAGCTCAAAATGTCCTGGTATCGTTCGGTAAAGTCAATGTGGAGGTTTTCCAAATGTTGGCAGTAGGCAAACAATTCGTCGTTACTGCATGATACTGATAAATTCGGAAAATTGTGAAACTCACGCCTGCCCAGATTCTTTTTGTGTAGAAGCAGTTCGGCTGCGAAAGCAGCAACGACGTTTTTTGTTTTAATTAAATTTAGTTTATCACCTTGGAGATTCATGTCGTTGAACAATTTATACAGGTCTGTCATGCAAGCTATATCATTCTTTGATGTTATGAGCTTGTCTTGGAATTTTGTATCTTTAGTTTCCAAGAACTCTATGCTGTTGGTTGTAGAATCGGGTCAGACAATTGCCTCTTGATAGCCAACGAACTTCAGCAACAACAAACGATTGAAATCCTCGTCATTAGTAACACAAAGCTGATGAAATAATCTATCATTCAAAGAGCTGTTGCGGATTTTATTGACTGCTTTGATGACATATTGCAGTGATTGAAGTTAAGTTTCCAGCAACTAAATGTTGTCTATGAATAACGCAATGTACACCAATGACATCTGGAATTTTATTTTTTAAGTGCGCCATTAAGCCTTTATGACACCCTATCATAGCCGAAGTGCCATCCGTAGCAATTGAAATAACATTTTTCAAACGAATCTCTTTCTCATCGCAAAACTTTTCCAATATATTGAATATTGTTTCGCCTTTTGTATCGGTCTCTAAATTTCTAGCAAATAATAGTTCTTCACATATTTTCCCATCTTTAATAAACCTCACGTAAGACAACAACAATGCTTCATTAGTTGGTAAAGTGGACTCATCGAGCTGAATTGAGAATTGGCTTCTCAGGTGATCGCACAATGATTCTTCAATGTTTTCAGCCATTTCATTAATTCGTCTTTGCACAGAATTATTACTCAAAGAAATTTTTCGGATAATATCTGCGGCCGGTTTATGAAGCACGGTAATTATTACTTCATTTATTGCTGGCAATATTAACTCTTCTCCGATGTTATGTGGTTTGCCTTTTGGAGCAATTAACAAAGAGATATTGTACGAAGCTCGAAGTCCGTCGTCATCTTGCTTAGCAGCCGCCGAAAATAGTTTTGCTACACTTGGCTGAGTATTATGCTTCTTCTCTAGGTCTTGAAAATATGCTACATTCTTGTCTCTCTTATCTGGATGCATTTTATTCAAATGATCTTGCAGTCTTGAAGGCTTCATTGCTTCATTCGAAAATGTTTTTAGACATAGAAGACATAAAGGGTTTGTGGGATTTTCAATGAATCCGAATTTAATGTATTCCGCACAGTATTGCCGTCTCTTCTTTTTTACTTCCGACATTGTTTTGCTTTGAGAAATACGTTTAACTTCGCGAGTAGTGTAAAGGAGGCGTAAGTAATGCTCATCTATTCGCGCAAAACCACAAATGAATCTACATAAATAAAAATGAATCGCCAAAATGTTTGTACGCTCATAACTTTCACACGACTGAACCAAATTTGACAATTCTTTTTTTGAAATGTTCGTTGAGGTTCAGGGATAGTTTATGTAGAGAAAAAAATTCGAATAATTGCCGGAAAACCCCTAAAAACAACCCTTTTCTTTTTCTCATAGAAACGAATGAATGTTTGTTCGTTAGTAACGCTAAGAGAACGGCTGAACCAATATTGATGAAATTTTAAGAGGTTGTTCGTCGTGGATCGGGAAAGGTATAGAAATAAGGAACCTGTATGTCTTTCATGAGGAAAAGTAGGAAAATTGAAAAATTCCAAAAAGTTAATTTTTTCCATACAAATTTTTTTATTCAATTTTTTTTTTTGTTTTTCAATTATTTAAATCTTTCAAATTTGGCGTTTGCTTCAAAAATTTTTGAAAATTATTCAGTGAAAATGTTATGTGTTTTTCACAAAGTGATCAATTACAGATTGAAATTTGTCACGATGCCATGAAGAGGTCGCGCTAATATCGATTGGTGTTCTTTTTGGCATCAACATACATTAGCAGCCCAAGGCACATGAACGAGTACTCCCAGGATGCGATGACATACGTGCGGTATTATGGGTCGCGATCAATCAGAAAGCGATCGTCACGATGTCACAGCAAGACTTTTCAAGCAACAGCTTCGATGGACATTATCTTGAAGTAACGCAAATATGGTGCTGTTAGATGCTAGATGCACTCTGTTGAGTGGCAAAAGAGAGGTTTGCCGCACGCACACATTCTTCTTTGGATGGTGGAAGGTGGTTACACCTGATCAAATTGATGAAATCATTCAATAATGAAAGAAAGATCCAGTGTTATACGAAGTGATGAAAACCAATAGGGTTCATGAACCTTGCGGACACCGCAACCCCACTTCGGTTTGTATGTCTGTCAATAAATGCACGAAACACTATCCACGTGCTTTTCTTTCGGAAACTATCGGCGTCGCTCACCAGACGACAATGGCAGAACATTTAGCATTCAACTTAAAGGGATGAATATCGAAGTCGACAACACATGGATCGTACCATGTTCGCCACTGTTGTCTAATTCACAATCAAAAGTCATGTCAATGTTGAGTATTGCAGTTTGGTGTAATCGATAAATTACGTGTGTAAGTACGTCACCAAAGGAAGCAACATGGCGATTATTAGTCTTGAACCATACGGTCGATACGCGAACTGCACTAAACCGCTTTGTAGCATATTTACTTTTGAAATTCATGAAGGTTTTCCGACTGTTGTGCGTCTCACAGTTAATTTGGAGAATGGCCAAAGAGTGTATTTCAATCCAGAGAATACAGTATAGCCAGTGGAAACATCACCAGCGACAAAATTAACATTGACGAGTTTTTTCTCAACTTTCATCAGTGATCCGTTTGTGGGAACATTGCTCTATTCGGAAATACCTTGATATCATACATGGAATGCATCGTCGAATAGTTACGCAGAAAGCAAGGCCAACCAGTAGATTGACACCCAAGTGTCTTATCAACTAGTGCATTAGGACGAATTTCCACAATCCACCCGAAAAACGACGATTGTTTCTACCTTCGATTGATATTGATTAATGTAGGCGGTTCAACATTATTTGAGTCATTGCTTACTGTGAATGGTTCGATGTGTGCAAGTTTTGGAGAAGTAAGCAAGAATTACAATTGCTGGAACACGCTAATCACTGGAATGAAAATGAAGTTCGCACACTTTTCGATATAAACATCGACATTGTCAAAGACATTTTACATCGTCTTCGCTAAAAATTGGAAATGGTACAATTTCGGTTGATTCTTCCGGTGGTTCGATATCAATTTACGAAAGATGAACTCATCACAAATGTTCGGACATTGGCCAAATTATCGTAACTACGATTCCTTAAGTGCACGCGCAATGTTAGCTGCCAAAAATATCGATGTTGCTGACTTCAACTGGAAGATTCCAAGTCAAATTCCGGGAGACTTGCGCTCATACAAATCGATCAATCGTCTTGACTATGAAGACGACGCCGTGAATTATCCAGTGGTATTCCTAAATTCTTTGGACAGGCTTGGTATGCCACCGCATCATTTGCGTCTCAAAGTAGGATTCGTCGTTATTATGTTTTGCAATCTTCATGCGCCGAAAGTGTGTAATGGAACCCGACTGATTGTGACGCACCTATCGAATACAAGGGACAGAATGCTTGATCCTACGAATTCCTTTGAGTTCTAACGATTTGCCATTTCAGTTCACACGGATTCCGTTTCCAGTGAAAATTGAATTTGAGATGACAGTCAACAGGACCTAAAGATAGTCGTATAGTGTGAGACATAATTTTGGAAATGCTATGTCTTTCATATGGCCGTAGCGTGCTCACGAGTTGGAAAACCATCTTTTCTGTACACCGAAACAGAAACCGAAAAATGTTGTTTATAAAGCTGTGTTACATTGAAAAAAAAAAATGAAATGATAAATTTAACTTTCTTTTCATTTCAAACTACATAATTTCACGCAGGACAACGGCTGCGGGGTCAGCTAGTATAAAATAAATATTACATTGTTTATATAGGAATGCTTAAGCACAATTATTATATAGTAGTCCAAAAATATGAATTCTTATTTTTCCTAGAAATAAGGGACCTTTATCCTTTTTTTATTTTTCCCAGAAATCCATTTGTGTATATTTTTTTTATTTTCCACATAAAAGATTTAAGGAGTTCAAATGCTCAAAACGTGCGCTACATCAGCTACCTACCCGACGTCATTTCGCAAGTGACAAAATAAATTTTTCAAGAGCTCAAAGCATGCGCTGCATCAGCTCGAATCGCCCAACACCTTTGCGCAAATGATTATAAAGGGTGATTTTTTAAGAGCTTGATAACTTTTTAAAAAAAAAAACGCATAAAATTTGCAAAATCTCATCGGTTCTTTATTTGAAACGTTAGATTGGTTCATGACATTTACTTTTTGAAGATAATTTCATTTAAATGTTGACCGCGGCTGCGTCTTAGGTGGTCCATTCGGAAAGTAACACAAAGCTGATGAAATAATCTATCACTCAAAGAGCTGTTGCGGATTTTATTGACCCCTTTGATGACATATTGCAGTGATTGAAATAGTTTTTCACTTAAGTTTCTAGCAACTAAATGTTGTCTATTAATAACACAATGTACACCAAGGACATCTGCAATTTTATTTTTTAAGTGCGCTATTAAGCCCTTATGGCACCCTATCATAGCCGGAGCGCCATCCGTCTAAATTTCTGGGAAATAATAACAATGCTTCATTAGTTGGTAAAGTGGACTCATCGAGCTGAATTGAGAATTGGCTTGTCCTCAGGTGATCGCACAATGATTCTTCAATGTTTTCAGCCATTTCATCAATTCGTCTTTGCAGAGAATTATTACTCAAAGGAATTTTTCGGATATTATCTGCGGCCGGTTTATGAAGCACGTTAGTTATTACTTCATTTATTGCTGGCAATATTAACTCTTCTCCGATGTTATGTGGTTTGCCTTTTTGAGCAATTAACAAAGAGATATTGTACGAAGCTCGAAGCCGCCGAAAATAGTTTTGCTACACTTGGCTGAGTATTATGCTTCTTCTCTAGGTCTTGAAAATATGCTACATTATTGTCTCTCTTATCTGGATGCATTTTATTCAAATGATCTTGCAGTCTTGAAGGCTTCATTGCTTCATTCGAAAATGTTTTTAGACATAGAAGGCACAAAGGCGAGGATGGGTTTGTGGGATTTTCAATGAATCCGAATTTAATATATTCCGCACAGTATTGCCGTCTCACCTTTTTTACTTCCGACATTGTTTTGCTTTGAGAAATACGTTTAACTTCGCGAGTAGTGTAAAGGAGGCGTAAGTAATGCTCATCTATTGCGCGCGAAGCCACAAATGAATATAAAATAAATATTACATTGTTTATATAGGAATGCCTAAGCACAATTATTATATAGCAGTCCAAAAATATGATTTCTTATTTTTCCTAGAAATACGTTTGTAAGAAAGGATAAAGATTCTTTTTTTTCCACATAAAAGATTTAAGGAGTTCAAAAGCTCTAAACGTGCACTACATCAGCTCGAACCTACCTACCCTACACCTTTGCGCAAATGATTATATTATGATAGCAAATGCCCACATACAGATTTGGCAATGGCAATAGCAATACGTTTGACAGTTAGTATTCTATTAATTCTATCCTGTCGAGATGCCCCGTTGTGAAACGGAGCGACCGACTGACATGATTTTCATTTTTTCTATATTCAATAAAATAGGGCAGATACATATATGAACTACGCGGAGAGAAATATAGAACCGAGTTTGAGCAATCTTTTAATTCATATTAGTTGATGTTCACAAGTTGTTGTTGAGAGTCGAGAGCTCATGTAGTCGTTGTCTAAGAGGCCTCCTAGCTAAATAAAATTACAAATAACCCCCCAGGCCTCTACACAACGGCCCCATTTTCTTTCTCGGCCTCTTACCGCCCCCCTTGACACCTGCAGCGCCCACAAGTTGGCGTTATGGCCCACTTTGGGAAACCCTGCCTTAGAGGCATGTAGGAGTCTACTGGTGGCTTAAAAGACTTTTCGAAGGGAGTTTCGCGTTTTTTTAACTTACGTACAGCAGATTTCAGTTGAAGTAGAGTTGAAGGGAAGCGACTTAATTGCCATTCACGTCTAGCTCACCTTATCTCTTTTACAAGTTTTTCTATTCATTATTAGCCATCTTTCTAAAACCAACTGGTTTGTTGTTTCTTTTTGGTGTTACCAATACAGCTGCATTAGTTATTACATCATTAAATTCTCTTATACTTTTATCAATATCTATTTTCTATACTTTAATCAGTTAGTTTCATGAGATGTTAGAGAAACTTTTGGCTCAAATATCATGGGCTGTTCGTATAACTTTATTAATACAGTACAATAATATTCTTATATTTTGACTACAGCAAAATCTATTGTCTGGTATTGTTTTTTTTCTATCACTGGACCAGTATGTCGACTTACCAGGAGATATTATATCCAGGTTATTATGTTTATTCATAATAGTTTAGTACAGCTGTTATCCTTTCGGATTAATAAGACGTGAGCCCCAGAACGTGTGTTTTGAGTTGTAATATCCACCTGCTAGAAATCTTTGACCTAGTGTTCCAAAAAATTCTTTAAATTCGCTATCTGTAATTTTATTTTGGACAGTATATAGCCGTAAGGTTTGAGTCACAACTTCGATTTTTTAGGGATATTGTTGTAACTTGTAACTGTGCTGTAGGATGAGATTCTGCAGGGCACTTTTCCATTCGGATGATTTGTAACATATAGTCTAATTCCCGGTATATTGAAATTATTTTTTTTGTAAGATGAATATCTGATATAAGCATTACATCTATATTTTTTCAGACAGAAATCTAATAATTTCTAATTTATGTTGGTTGACACCGTTAGCATTCCATATACAGATATTTAGTATGTTCATATCAGAGAGTTGCAACGATCACAATTTTTTCAATCATACCCGATCCTTGACTCAGATTTTTTGTGACGGTAAGTCTAATTCCCGGTATATTGAAATTATTTTTTTTTGTAAGATGAGTATCTGATATAAGCATTACATCTATTTTTTTCAGACAGAAATCTAATAATTTCTAATTTATGTTGGTTGACACCGTTAGCATTCCATATACAGATATTTAGTATGTTCATATCAAAGAGTTGCAACGATCACAATTTTTTCAATCATACCCGATCCTTGCAGATTTTTTGTGACGGAAAACTTTGCTTCAACAAAAATGAATGATCGTAAGCGAGCGTGCTCAAAGCGAACAATCAGTTTCAATCACTGTTGCTTGTTTCGTAATGATTTTTCTCGATCGAACGCCTTGTGTGAGCAGCAAAGAATGTTCGAGAATGCTGCTTGCATTCCGATCGATCACAATCATACCGTTTGGTCATACCGGGTGGTTCCTGCCAGCAGCGCAGTCGCTGAGCGTTCTTTTTCTTTAGCTGGAAATATTATAACTGAAAAAAGAAATAGGCTCGGACCATGTTCTGTTGATAATTTATTGTTTTTAAATTCATTTTTTAAAAGTTTTAGCGATTGAGAAACCAAGTTTATTACCTTCTTTTAATTTTAAGTTTTTGTTGATCTCAATGAAGAAGTGATAAAAATTTGAAATTTGTTTTCCCTAATATTTTAAGCGTTACCTTTGTTTATTAATTTTAAGCATTAATTGAATTTTAGTTTTAAGCGTTAAAAATGAAGAAATATATGCAGTAATGTTTTGGATTTTATGCATCGCAACTTGTTTCCGTTAAAACACACAAATATGTACATACAAACTATGCACATACATACATATTTGCAGGGCAATTCTCGATCTGATTGGTTCAATCACAATCAATTCAAACGCACACTTGATCGATGTATGAGTTTTCGTGCATCATTGGACTTGATCGTGTTTTTCTGTACAATCATTTCCAATCATCATACCGGAACCAAACAATCAGTTTCAATCAGTAAGCAGAGCAATCAAATCAATTGATCGAACTCCTTCGTTTTGAGCACGAAACTCGATCGAACAATGTTGTTGCGAACCGCTGTGCTGAGTTGTGACCGTTTCGAGCGAGGCTGATCAAACCGGATCGATCATACTCAATGCAGGTCTCTGGTTCATATCTTACTTAATAAATTTTGCAGCATTTGATTTTGTGATTTTATTAGATCTTGGATCATGTTTTGCATTGTAAAATTAAATTGTATCATATGCTGTGTAAGATTTAAAATCATAGTTTCAATACCTCCATTTGGATGATTTTGCCGCAGTTGCATTTATACAGTGTTGCTTTTCACTAAATTTGCATATCAGTGCGATTTCCTCCACAATTGCTGCATTTTTTATTTAATTCATCTTTCATAGGGGTGCATTTAGAAGAGGGATGTAAACCACCACATTCCACACAAACACTGCGTACAGTGCAATATGATTTGGTGACCATATTCTTAGCAGTTAGTTTATGTGGTTCTTCAACTGTTACTCTACAATGCAGCAAATATTTCAGATTATATATGAGATGTGTTTCATTTTTTTAAGTTGATTAGAATTCAACTGACGTTGAGCAACACGAAAAGCTCCGTCAGGTTCGAGCGTTCGATACCAAACGAGGTTTCAGACAAGGTGATTCCCTATCATGCGACTTTTTCAACCTGCTTCTGGAGAAAATAGTCCGAGCTGCAGAACTCAACAGAGAAGGTACCATCTTCTAAAAGAGTGTACAACTGCTGGCGTATGCCGATGATATTGATATCATCGGCCTCAACACCCGCGCCGTTAGTTCTGCTTTCTCCAGACTGGACAAGGAAGCAACGCAAATGGGTCTGACAGTGAACGAGGGCAAGACGAAATATCTCCTGTCATCAAACTAACAGTCGTCGCACTCGCGACTTGGCACTCACGTCACTGTTGACAGTCATAACTTTGAAGTTGTAGATAATTTCGTCTATCTTGGAACCAGCGTAAACACCACCAACAATGTCAGCTTAGAAATCCAACGCAGGATAACTCTTGCCAACAGGTGCTACTTCGGACTAAGTAGGCAATTGAGAAGCAAAGTCCTCTCTCGACAAACAAAAACCAAACTCTATAAGTCACTCATAATTCCCGTCCTGCTATATGGTGCAGAGGCCTGGACGATGTCAACAACAGATGAGTCGACGTTGCAAGTTTTCGAGAGAAAAGTTCCTCGAAAGATTTATGGTCCTTTGCGCGTTGGCCACTGCGAATATCGCATTCGATGGAACGATGAGCTGTACGAGATATACGACGACATTGACATAGTTCAGCGAATTAAAAGACAGCGGCTACGCTGGTCATGTTGTCCGGATGGACGAAAGCACTCCAGCTCTGAAAGCATTCGACGCAGTACCCGCCGCGGGAAGCAGAGGAAGAGGAAGACCTCCACTTCGTTGGAAGGACCAAGTGGAGAAGGACCTGGCTTCGCTTGGAATATCCAATTGGCGCCACGTTGCGAAAAGAAGAAACGACTGGCGTGAGCTTGTTAACTCGGCTATAATCGCATAAGCGGTGTCTACACCAATTAAGAAGAAGAAGAATTCGGCATCAATTCAATTTTAAACATTGGCTGTAGTACTTTATTTTTATTAAATATATTTACAACATTTTTAATACCAAAACCGCATTGTTCCAATGCTTCTTTGACTTCACTAGAGCCTACGGCGGACTCTTTACCCTTAATTACAACAACTAGATCCTTAGAACTCTTCAGTTGATATAAATAATAGTTCTTCTTTTATTCGACAGAAATTTAACAATTTCCATAAAACTTTTTACAGTGTAGGACTGAATTTTTGTTTCATCTATATTACTTTATTTCAACGGCACTATATGAAAATTCTTAGTATCTACAATTTTACTTAATTTAGCGACAAGAGCATTTGAGCTCCGCTCACGCAAGTAGATTGGAGGGTGTTTGGCATTCACCACTGTGGTGGTACCCTTTGCATCGTCGTTAGGCCCTTTGATCAGTATGGCAAATCTGTTACCGTTAAGAATTTCTGGCTTTTTACTATTTGGCGTGCCAGGTTGAAATTTTTTGGTATTGACCGCTGATTTAATAAGAATCGATTTCCTTTTTACATTAATGTAGCGATCACTACCAGTCTGAACTGATGAACCTTTTTTGCTTGGTACACCCTCATCATGCATTTTGTTTTCTTTCACTGTTGTCAGTGGATTTGTTGCTGCCCGATTGCTGTTTACTGCTGCTTCTGCTGACTGCGCTTGCTTAGTATCCCTTTCAGCTGATCGCTGCGATGACTTTTGTTGGCTCGACAAAATGAAAGTAGGCATTTAAACAATGCCTACGGTTTTGCTGGTGAGGCTGCGAAGAATTCATTATTGTTTTTTTGTTTTTAACTATTTGTTTTGTGCACTATTTATTAATGTTTATTATTAATAGTTTGTGTGCACTGGTTTTTATTTGATTGTTCATTTTTAATTTATTATTATTGTTTCAGAACACACCAAGCGAATGCACCTTGAAAACTTTCATGCATACTAATTACTATATAGCGGTAATTTAATATATGGAGAATCAATTTAAAGCATTTTATGGTACATTCAAGCAACTGACTTTTGAACTTTCAATACTTAGTAAATGTATTTAAGCTTGTTAGCTCTTAATTAATAAATGTTTTTTAATAATTAAAAACTTTGTCAAAATTTGATTGTTCATGCACCACATTACAAATCGTTTCATCAAATACATTTAAATTTTCTTTGTTTTTCATTGTTTTACATTATTATTAGGGGTCTTACATATTTTTTGGTAGGATTTCAATCGGGCCATCCGATTTTCTAATTAGGTTAGGGTTAGGTTAGGTTAGATGGCTGATCAAAGAACGCACGTGGACTACTATTCGAAGTTCTTTGTGAGGGCGTAGAAAAGAAGAACTCTTGTGTCATATGAATTAACAAAACGCTAAGATCATGTCTGGTAAGATTTCCAACCTTAAAGCAAGGACTTCAATAGAGCCATGACCTGTTAAAATCGCCACAACCAGAGAGCCTTTCTAGCTTTACAGGTGGCAAAGAGGTCACTTGATCTCTTGCGATCTAGCCAAAGAGCTTTTGCGGCAGCGCATGTACCGATGGTGGCCCAGCACTGGCCAAACTTCCGCGAAGCTCAGCTATTCAGTAGGAGAACACAAGAGGATACGCACCGACTCGCTCCTATTCTACCGATAGCGAATGCCTTTCTTAATTATTTCAAGGTTAGTATAGTAAATCTTCTGCTACTTTAATTACTGTAACCTCGGTCTGGAAGACACTGCAATAGTCAGGAAATCTGAAACCGGAGTTGATAGAGAGCTCCTAACATTAAACTCTTGCACCAACATTCCCACCATGCTTTGACCCATCCGTGAAGAAGCTCCCTGTCCTGTTCCTCCAACGGCTTCTTCCTACCCACAACTCCCTCGACTGTATATGTGTAGAGAAGGAGCCACCAGAGTTCGGCTTGTCGAAAAATTGAGTGACAAATTGAGTGAGGATTTCCGAGTGTTTAGAGACGTGTACTTTTAAAAACCCAGACTGATAGCAACTTTCGCAGCCATATACCTTCCAGCAATGTTCACGAGCAATATGTGCGAGATGGAGTTAGATGCCATGGTTGGAGTGGACCTTAGTGCACATGCTGATGAGAGCCACCCGTTGAACGCTCTCGAGTTTCTTGGCAAGTGTGGTCTTTTCTAGAGCCGTCCACCACATGAAGACACCACAGAACATAATGGGCTTAACTTTGGTGTCGTAGAGCCAGAGGACTACTCTCTGTGAGAGACCCTACCTATGGCCATGGCTCTACTACAGCAGTACAAGGAAATCGATGCCTTTTTTGCTATCTCATCAACATTCGGCTTCCATGATAGCTTCAATCCAGGATGAGCCCTAGATATTTCACTGTATCCGCTGGGATCTTGTATCTTCTAGTGAATAAAACATCTCGGTTTTATTTGGGTTGATGGCGAGTGCCCAATTTGTTACGACGCTGAGATACCGCTGCGTCAGATATTAAACGGTTCAGCAAGACGTTATTGAAAGCTCCCTTATATATCAAGGCTTCCTTAAGCCATGACACGATAGTGTGCAGGATAGAATCTACTGACATACTTGGTCATCGCGTCCCCTATATACCAGTCCATCAGTCTCTCCAGAGTTTTGAGTAAGAAGGACGATAGGCTCATGGCCCTAAAGTTTTTGGACATAATGTGGGAACCTCAGACAGCTCCCGGGATGAAACTCAGTCTTATGCAGTTCATATAGATAAGTGCCAGCCAATAAGTTGCATGACACCTTAATAGCCTGCGGTTCCTGGATCAAGACGACATCGGATTTGTCTTGTTTCAGATGAAGCAGCAGACGTTAATCTGAAGAAATCTCATTCTTCAGACTCTCCTCTAGAAGCGCTAGTTCAGCGCCCATGTCGGACAAGACCCGCACCTCCCAAACAGCTGCTCAAGACTGAGGACGGAGTCGCAAATTGACGAACCGCTCCCAGAACTCGCTCTATCTGCTCCATGGTCATTTGATAATGTTCATCTTTTGAATCCACATTATCTGAAGCCTGAGCACTATCAGGTTTGGCATCCACCCCCCTTCGAACCAATTGCTTATGGTTCCCTTTGTTTCGCTGAGAGGACCGACGGGCTCCGAATATACCAGAATGAACACTTGGCGACTTCGCTCCAGCCTTAGTCAAGCGTGGGTGGTGAGGGGGTTACAGTATATAAAGATTTTCTCAATTTTACTCGGTGAGGAAGGTTCAGCTGGCAACCAAACGCGAGCCCGATGGCGAAGGAAAGGCTGTTTATCTACAGCCTCACATCAGGCTTCCTACCATACCTCCGCCACCTGAGAGACTGCCTCCTCATATAGGATAGCCTATCGCTCATCGGCACATCTCATGAGCTTAAGAAGCCCATGGTGCCATCCGGCACTCTCACACCTTGGGTGTAGCCCAGAGTTTCCTCTGACTACCTTTAAGAATATTGAGGAGATAGACGCCACCACTCTCTTCCATTCCTAGCAAGAGATGGCACCATCCTCTCTGCTGTGTTCGAACACGCCTACGCGGTTTCGGCGATTTCGCTAAAAGTTGGCGCTGCCACTTTTCTGATACCTGATCAGCAAGCGGTGGGCGATTTCGGTTCAATTTGGAAAATTGCATTATTTTCATAATGTTACATAGGAAAGTTATTACCTTAACTCATCATGAACGGAATTTGGTTGAAATCGGTCGAGCGTTTTCCGAGATATGTAATTAACCTAAAAAAGGGTGGGCCGCTCTCATTGACCGTTTTTAACCTTGGTTCTTATAAAGCTGTCTAATACTATCCCTGGAGCATTTAGTAGTTTTAAAAGTACCGTTATATGGAATGAGCAAGGTTATGATCCGATTTCATTCATTTTCACATTGCCAGTAGGGAGAATAGTCTGAGAGACATATACGAGTACGCTCACTATTTAAAAAGATTTTGCCCACAGTTGGCCCTTGCTACTGCTATCCTCTGTGCCTAATTACAGTTACAAATATATATCTTACTTTAGTGCTTAGTTATGTCACTTTATACGTTTCCGCTTAATTCGTTTTGTGTGCGTGGCAATGCTCCCTCTGCAATACTAACCCCCTTTGAGTGCCAAGGATCACGTAAATGAAGTTTCACCAAAATATTTAAATTTTTACTCAATATATGCATGAAGCGACTGATGGACGGTCTGATAGACAGTCATCCGGATTTCCACTCGTCTTGTCATACATACAAGTATATATGTACTGCAAATATATTTCAATTTGTTTCAGGTGAGACAATCACACATTAGGTGAACAAATCTACAATATTTTAGACTGTAGCAATATTTATATTGCAAGAGTATAATTAATCAATGCATTAATTGGTTATACATGTAACATGTCAAAAAGAATTTCCAGTTCGTAGAGTTTCATTATTGTTAGTTTTCTCTTCATAATAAAATTACTTTAAACCTAGAATGTATATCAGTTTATTATTGATTGGAGATATGGTTCTAATAAAGTCTCCGGATGTTGAAAGTTGGATAATTCAGCTACTTCAGTATCACTTTCATCACCACAATCGGAATAGTTCAGCGTACTTTCTCTGTGTTCGATACAGCACCATCTGGATCAGCCCGACATGCAATGTTGTTGTTGTGATCATATTGCAACCCATGTGGTACTTCAGGTGATAAATTCCCATCAACAGTTGCTATCCCGTTCTCCTTAACTTTCTCAGCACTCAAATGTAACTGTACCTGGTATCGAATACTGGCTTTTTCAATGACGCGTTTGCGTTGAAAATCATCTTCAACACTGTAAGGGAAGAAGTATATTTGGTTACGGGCACTTAGGTTTTATAGTTGTAAATAAATAAATTTTAGGAGAAGTTTAGAATGGAATTTGATATCCTAGTCCTAAATTTTTTAGTCCTACATAGACAAAAGAAAAAATATACCACAATATACAGTTTTTCTTTCATAAAGTCGAAAACGCAATCCAAGCGGCTGATGTGACGAATCCTGATACTGGAACAATGAAATCACGTTCAATTATGTGAGTATAAAGCCTGAAACATGCGTTAGTGTGCTGCTTTAGTAGCAGTCTAAATCTGAATATTTGTTGATTGTATACCATTGGACAATGAACTTTATTCACTCTTTAATCACTGCAATAGTTTTCCCACAAAGATTATATTCTAAGATTTCTTAAGTAAACCAAACAACCAGTATAAACAAAGAGGTATGTGCAGACACTGGTATATAATCCTGGAGTTGTCTATGATTTTGAGCGTCTTTTTGAAATATTTCAATAATTTTTTTACAATAATGTTGTCGCCTTCAAAATAATCCCCATTCGACATTATGCACAAATGCCAGCGTTTCTTCCAATCGTCGAAATAGTTCTCAAACTCCATTTTTGGGATAGTATTTAGCTCAGCGATTTTCATCTATCTTGTGAAATAACAGCCGTTTAAGGTTCCCTTTACTTTTGGATATGGAAAATGTCACAGGGAGTCATGTTTGGCGAATATAGAAGCATCGTTACAATATTGTTTTTGGCAAAGAAGTAACGGACAAGCAACGAAGAGTGAGCTTTTAGCAAACGAAAATCGCCATGCTCATAAAAACAAGTCTAACCTTATCGACTGCTACAAACAAAGTAAGCATTGAACATAGCTTCAATTTTTTCATACTTCAGAGGCATGTGTTTCAATATAATAAAAAAAATTGATAATTGGACTCTCCAAACCTGCGAAATTTTATAATTAACACACCTCGTATTTCATTTATTATGATTAAAAGCTTTTTAGAGATTTCTCAATATTTTTGTTGTGTTGGGGTGTCTAGTGAGTACTGTTAACAAATTATCGACATCATCTAACGGAGCTTTCAGAAGACTAGAATAAGTTCGTATTATTAATCTTTAGGAAAAATAATATTTTGTAGTATGTCCTCTCGCAGTTGCATGAAAACGACCTAATTTGGTGAAAGTGTTTGAACAGTCATAGTGCTTATAAAACTTTACATCCTTTTTGCACAAACTCCTACAGACATAAGTATGTACGAACATATGGAACATATTTTTGCAAAATTTATGTTTGAAATATCTAGTTACCACTTCATCGCTTCCATTTCACATTTCCTCTGTGCTTCCCTAAGTTTAGCATCTTTTGCAAGTCGTTCAGCCAAACGTTTTTTTTCTAATAGACGTATAGTACTTTGAAACGTAAATTGTTGCGGCCTTTCGATGCCAGAAGCAGCTTTTACAGGTACATGTGAGGCGGTTAGAGTATAATTACCCAGATTCTAGAATAAGTTGTAAAAAATATAATGAAAATAAAAATTATTACAAGCACGCAATAATACAATATATATATTTTCTTCAAACCAAACAACCGCTGTTAATAAGGAGGTACTGATTACTTATCACTCACAAGAATTTTGGTATGTCGCTCACCGTTAATTCATCCCGCAAGCTTTGGCATACTATTTCCTGGCGACGTTGCTGTTGTTTGTACTGGTTCTGTTCACCTTTCCGCATAGTGGTTCTACATGATACTCCATTACGAGTGGTGTTGGTATTTGGTTCTTCACCAGGTAGATACATTACATGTTTTCCAGCTGTCAAATATGATAAAGATATGGGCTCCACCGAAGCCGTAGAATTCCATTTTTTATACCGCCCATCAGATGAAATTTGACAAGTATTTAAAGCTACACCCTCGTCATATTTCACTTTATGCAGTACCCAATTGTCAGTGAGGTTACTCAGAGGCTCAGAAGCACTAATAACAATCTCGTTGTCGGAACGTATTGGACAATTGTTTTCATGCGGTAGTATATCATCAAGCGCTAAAGGCAGACGTTGATGAATTTTCATTCCACCGTGTGAACAACAACACTTGGAAATCGGTTTATAGGGCGAACCTGCTGTACTATCTGCACTACGTGTCGGCTCATTTGGCAGAGTAGATGAAGTGTAGATCGGCTGTAAAATCTTACGTTGGGCTTTCGTATGTACATCTCGCGGAAGCGTAAGACTAAAAACATGTATATTCGTTGTACTAATTGCTTTTCCAACTGCTTCAGGGCGACTAACTTCCGGCGATCCCAGCTTACTTACCTCAGTACTGTTTCTATTTACCTGGGCACAACTAGAGGGATTTTCTTGTTGAGCGATATGATTTGGTACTGCACTTTTGGAAAATTGCTTTTCAGATGAATCCGCTTCATCTTCATCGTAATCATCATCCTCATAGCCCAAATCTTGTTGTGGTGTCCAAGTATTACTAAGTGTTATCTTATTTAAATTAGATGTTAATTTTATTGGCGCTTCTTTTGATATCTTAGCAGCTCCTCGAACGCATTGAAACCCATTTTTATTTCTAGTAAGGTAAGGTAACAAGGAAGACTTTGCTGAGATTTCGTTTTTGTTAGTTTTATCCTCACTATTATTTTGTTTTCTAATTTTTTCTCCACAAGTGTGCTTAAACTCTTGTAGCTTATGATGATGTTGTTGATGTACTAACATATGCCATGCGACCACGGGGCTAAAGTTCGATGTATTAAGTTGTCTACGCGGTAAAGTTGGACGAACTTGAATTAATAGACCATTATCTATAATAGGTTTGATGTCGCTGGGCGCATGTGTCTTATAGTCACTGACTAAGTCGCCAGTGGTGGCTTTAATGACTACTGTAGAAGAAGTGTCTATATTTTCGGAATTTTCATACCTTGCTAAATTTTTCCCATTTATTAAATAATCTTTTTGTCGAGTAGTTTCAACTACCTCCGCCGTTGCCAATGCCTGTATAGATCTGGTAGACATGCCGAAATAAAGAGTTCGATTCAATTGAGGAATTTTGGAGGAGGAATACTTTTGCTGGCCATTTTTATGTTTGCTATCTTTGCTCTTTAATTGACTTAGTGAGGAGGATTTTGAAAAAACGTTTTCTGTTATTAATGGTTCATTATTTATGTCATGTCGTGTGTTCTTTTGTCGTAGTAAAATAGCGGATGAACTCTTTTCCCTTCGCAAATGGTTGCAAATTTCCATCGTTGCATCTTTTGTAGAAGCAATTGATAGCGAAGTAAAGTCTTTTTCAGCATTCATGAGTTGATTTTGAGTTTGCTGTTGGGGCTCATGTAAGTTCTTTACAGCTAGCTTGGATGGAGATATTCTCACATTTGAGTGAAAAAGCCTATACCTTGCCGGAAAATCCCCCAATAACGTTTTGTTATCTAAAAGACTATCGGAAGCCGCCGTTGGTGTAATCATTCTTGTATAAGAATTATTGGTTATAGTCTCAGTGAAGTATTTATTATCGGTACTTGGAGAACTTGTTGCAGATGTTGCGCTTTTGGAAACTGGCATCACCGATAAAGAAGGTGCAGGAGGAGCTTTCCTTTTCTTATTGTACTTATTTTTTATGCTGGGAACTTGATCCTTGTCTTCTACTTGTCTTTGGCCTGTTTTAATATTTTTTAATTCTTCTTCAGCTATCTTGGTCTTGGTAGAAGCGAAAACCATTTTTCTGCGAAGACTTTTAATAGCCTGATTTTGATCACTTTTAATATTAAGCCCAAGGTTTGTTTGTGAACGTCTGAAAGCTGGAAATGATTGTCGACAATTCTGAAGGTCAAAACATTGCTCAAAATTAAGTTGAGTTGCCCGTGTGCACTTCCAACTGTCATTCTTTGAGTCGTCATATATAAATGTCTGTGAACGCTGTTTCAAGCCACGTGGCTGTGACAATTGGAATCCGGCTCCCTTTGTAATTTGTTTGTGAAGCTGTTCGCGTTTCCCACTGATCGTACCACCTGAAGAGAGTATAACCCCATTTGTTGTTGGGCGGAGTTTGAACCGCTCATTCACGTGCGGTAGTACTTTACAATTCGGCAGTATAGTCGTTGGCACTGACATCGCGATATCACGATTAAGTGTTACTACATCTACTCCGCCATTATTAATCACATGCGGCAATGAACGTGTCCAATGCATTACTTTGCTGTTAGAATTAAAATTACTACGTCGCGGGTTAGGAGACTGCTGACGCTTAGAAGAATGACGCAGCTGTTGTTGCTTATAATACGATTGTATTTCGTTATTAACATCTTCTAAATTAAGATGTTGTGTACTGCCGACATTACCCATTCCTTCATCACCTAGGAATTAACACAGTTCTTCCGGAAGATGTTGGATTTATCCTTTCATATAGAAACTTGTAACCGAAGCTGAAAATATTTCATGATATCTGAAAAATTTCGAATGTAGTAACAGAAATTATACATTCATTATTGGAAAACAATTTTGCTCATTTATTTCATTGGTGCACTTTGGGGATAACAAGATTAAATGCATACTGGCCCAGTGATAGAAGAAAATACCAGACAATAGATTTTGCTGTAGTCAAAAATATAGATAGATTGCTTATGGCAGCTGATACATGTACAGTAGGGCGGGTCGATTTAAAAATCGCTCACTGCTCTGTGAAAATCGTATTCTAGAGATCAAAATAAGAAACTTTGCCGAAGAAACCATACCTCTAAAACGAATTTTGATGTCCCCCAATTTGGGTCGAACTTTTGGGATTTTGAAAAATCCCACTTTGACCCATTTAGAGTGCTCCAATCGAGTCCAAATGTATGACCGACCTCCACTAACTTTGGACGGCCGATCCACCCATGCCAGTGGCACACCCCCTGGAACTCCCCTGGGGGGTTCCCCATACAATCATTTCAAAAAATCACCATATTTGGCCTTTACATGAAAAATCAGCTAAATGGCTATGTTTTTTCTTTATTTTTATTTATTTATTTATAATAATATCTATTTTTCTCTTAAGAAATTTATTTAGTCGGAACATATGTAAATGAAAAAATTAATATAAGTGAGATATTTTCCGAATGCGCATAATATGAATTATCTTTAATTACTAGATTGACAATTTTGCGTAAACGAGGTTCTAGAAATCGTGACCAACCAATGAACTTGAAAAATAATGCACTGCCGTACACGACAGAGCTGTAATACTTGATATTGAAGTACATTGGCACATAACATTTAATAATAAATTCAACCAGAATTCTTAAATTTGCATCTGGATTTTCCGTTGTCACATATAATCGCAATAATCTAGCGGCCTTGGTGAGCTACCGAGAATGTACAATTTTCCCTGGTTTGATGTTAGCCAGATCCACCGGAACCACGCCGCTAGAAATTGCATGGGCCATGTCGTATAAGTACTTCGAATCGGTGGAAAATTCTTTTTTTTCTGGAGCAGGGGGCATATTTTGCAACTCAATTTTCTGGAAGCCGTCCACCTCCTAAAAATATATAATAATAAAATAATTAAAAATAATTGACAATTATAATAAATGAGTGATAGCAATAACTTACCGGAAGAGTTTCACAAGTTTCGATTTGACGGCTCAGTTTTCCGGTTGCCGATCTTGGTCCAGTGCTGGTTGATTTATCCAAAGCATCAAACAAATGCCGAAACGGAAGTTCGTTGAAGTGTAGAAGGCAAACAAACCAATGCAATGGTCTTTTTAACAGCAATTTGAATCGTCGTATAATTCCACCGTGTGGGCCAGTGTTTGTTGGCTCACCGTCAGTGCATATTCCAATTAATGTATCCAGTGATATATTTTTATCGTTGAAAAACCCATTTAATTTGGTTGTTTTGTATTTAGCGGTTTCATGTTCCAGTCTTACGTAACCAATCAATTCAGAATTGAGTTCTCTCAAAATAACAAGATGAGGTTCTTTTACCATCCTAGTATGATACTTCTCATCAATTTTATCTATCGTTAAAGTATCATCTTTTCTGCCATCGGATGAAAACGCTAACAAATTGGTATCATCTAACCGTTTGCGAAGCACTTCTTGTCTGCATTTCTCCTTTTCTCTGCGAACTTTCGATTTATCCATGATGGGAGGTTTCCCATGCTTATCTTTAATTTTAAAATCTTGCAAAAGAGCGGTTCCCAATGCTGATACTACTCTGTCAGGCACACCAAATCTGTCACATACCAAGGCAAAGTTAAAACAATCGTATCTCTCTGTGTATTATGAACTTGTGCTTCTATCCATATCTTCTTGAACCGGTGGCGGTGCGTATGTTGAATCATCGGGATCTTGGTATGTTGGCATTGATGACATAGACGTTGCTCCTTGCTCTTCAGTTTCCATCATAAATGCATTCATTGTTAGTCTTCTCTGATTATGTTGATCGTGCATGAACTCTTTGAGGCGTTCGGGAACCCAGCCGCATGCACATGGAGCTGCCTTCAAATCGCATTTACATGTTCCAATGTAAAAAATTGTTTCCAGAGATTTTACATACTCTGTAAATTGTTGGGTGTTGTTTCTTCTCTTGATTTGCTCTTGATACTTGTCAAGCAATTTATTCAATTTAGTACCTACACTTTTTTTCAGCATTATTTCTATACCAAGTTTTTCCCAAATTCCAATCAACTTATCTTGTACTTGAATAGTGAATGATTTATGGGAAAACTTTTTTTGTTCTGTTTTATCACGTTCGCTTAAGTAAAAATAATATCTCAAGATATCCAGATGGGTTGGTAAAATAAGATCAGTCAAATCAGTAGACACACCAAAAACAGTAACATCATGCTTGGGTATATGACTCATTGGGTTTTCGATAGTTGCTTCATCTTGCGGTGTAGAAGATGGTGGATTCATTGTAAACTTTTTGATTTGAAATAGTCACTTCACTTATAATTTTTTTTGAAATACCATAGTGGTTATTGCTTTAGTTCTCCTCACTTTTAGAGGTAATAAGAATGGTAATTTCAATTCTATTTCAAAATTTGGCCCTACCCGAAAGTTCGACCCAAATTCGGGGACATCAGAATTCGTTTCAGAGGTATGGTTCCTTCGGCATAGTTTCTTATTTTGATCCCTAGAATATGATTTTCATAGAGCAATGGGCGATTTTTTTGCCTCCCCACAAATCGACCCGGCCTAATGTACAGACTTATCATCTGATGATTCACCTGTATTAATAAAGTTATACGAACAGCCCATGATATTTGAGCCAAAAGTTTCTCTTACATCACATAAAACTAACTGGTTGAAGTATAGAAAACTATCCTTTTCCCCGCGGCTTCGCCCGCAGTAGAGCCATTAAATAAGTATGAGAGATAAAGGGTAAGGGTATAATAATAGAAATGAGTCAAAATGATAACTAAATTTTATTGCTTGGCTGAGATCAACAATTTTTAAAAATTTCTACAGACAATGAAGATTCAACACCTTAAAATATGCGTATTGAAATGCAAAAACTAATGTTAAAATATATTTCACCGTATCAAAAATCAATAATTCTGAATTCTAACAATTTAAAAAAATAATACATATATGTGTGAATTCTGGGCATTAGATACGCGTGAACACTACATAAAGTTGACCATGAGAGAAGCATGGGTTTTCTAAATGCACTCCTGCTACCAGTAATGTTTGTCCTTGTGCCTTGTTTATAGTAACAGCAAAGCTAAGCTTTGCAGGAAACTGAACCCTTTTAAATTTGAATGGAAAGTCAGTGGGAATAATTGGTATCCGAAGTATTATAACAATATTTCCCTTACCGACACCTGTTAAAATAGTAGCAACAAGTATGTTCTGTCCCAATTTTGTCATCCAAAGCTTTGTTCCATTACATAGGAAAGGAGCATCTAGATTTCGCATAAGCACTACTGGTATATTTAGTTTCAATTGAAGTTTATGTGACGGTACAACCTATAGTTCAAGTGAATTTATAAACTCCACAGGATATGAAGTACTTAGTTCCGTATCTAAAATTGTATCCATTGACAAATATTCCTTCATTTTTCCTTGAACCTCGTTTAAAATATCAGTGCTGATCCTATTAACAATTTCATTTCTTGGTGCTAATATTGCTCTTGCACGCAACCACTGATCACTACACAAATTTTGTTGCAATTCCGGAAAAACATTAGCAATGAGATCCACATCACTTTCTACTAAATTACAAAATTCTCTTGACAGTAATATATAGCCTTCAACGTCAACAGCTAAACAACCATCACCAATTTTCAACAACATTTCTGCGTAAAGTCCTGAATCCACGTCATTATGAAGATGCACTCTCATATCAGTTTTCAGGCGGAGTTTTTCAACTGTCGACCATAAGCGTGATGATTTAATGCACGCTTGAATTTCATCTGCTGGTGTCCCCCTCTGAATCACTGGGAGGGTTTGACGGAAATCAGCAGTCAATAAAACTACCATGCCATTTTGGATATACCAGATTTTCGCTTCCGAGGCGTTTTCTAAGAAAATCAGAGGAAGAATTAACATCAGCGAGTAAGATCTAAAATAATAAAATGATTGCTAACCACAAAAATTACGGATTACCTCAAAAATTTGAATAGTTTTATACTGCATGCAACGACAGAAGAAAATAACAAGAAATATAGAAAAATTAATATTAAATATTATGTTAATACAACTCTAACAAATAATTTCGACCAAATTAGTTATCACAAAAACGATAATCACAGACTTTTATTTAGATCATTAAAAGAGAAATAATTCTTTCATACATAACTTTTGTGTATCTTGAACCGTTTTCGCAGCGCAAGGAACGGAAGCCCTCAAAGATAAATAATTTCCCTCGTTTTTTACACATTTACCACTGTTTCTTCGCTCCTATTGTTCGCAGCGTAGTGCTATATAGCCTATAGCCTTCCTCGATAAATGGACTATCTAACACTAAAAGAATTATTCAATTCGAACCAGTAGTTTCGGAGATTAGCGCGTTCAAACAAACAAACTCTTCATATTCATATACACCAATCAGTCTTCTACCCTGTCTTTCCAAAGTATTTGAAAAAGTATTACTATCAAAGATGTCTCCTTTCCCCTACGAAACTAATACAATACCAACGCATCAATTCGGATTTTGTGCGAAACATGGCACAATAGAACAAGTAAATTGAATTACCAACGAAATAAGGAAAGCATTTGAGCACAGGGAGTACTGTTCAGCTATATTTTTAGACGTGGCACAGGTGTTTGTGGAGGTGTGGCATGGAGGCCTTCTATATAAGATTAAAAGCGTTCTACCTGTAGAATTGTATAAAACAATGGAGTCTTATTTAAATAATAGGTAAATTTATGTTGAAAGTGGGAGATTTCATATCTGATGAAATACAGATAAAGGCTGGTGTACCACAGGGCAGTGTTTAAGTCCCAAATCTATACTTCATACATATATACAGCAGATCTTCCAACTGCTAACAATGTATATTATTAACTGGGGTATAGATGTGAATGAACAAAAGTGTAAGCATGTTACATTTTCGCTTAGACCAAAAATGTGTCCGGCAGTAAAAATTAACAATATTTTAATACC
Organism: Bactrocera dorsalis; assembly: GCF_023373825.1. NCBI lineage: Eukaryota > Metazoa > Arthropoda > Insecta > Diptera > Tephritidae > Bactrocera > Bactrocera dorsalis. The sequence goes on along the minus strand of NC_064308.1, from coordinate 18,377,952 downwards.
CCAAGCGAAGGAAGTAACTTATCTTAGTATTCACCTAGATAGAAGGCTCACGTTGAGAAAACACATCTCGAGTAAAATAACATGTATGAAGATCAGCACTGCAAATTTAAATAGGCTTTTAAATAAAAATGATGAAACGCGGTCATAAAGCCGTTTTGGATGTATGGCATTCAACTGTGGGATATGATCTGTGAAACTAATATTGATATAATACACACATTCCAATCGAAGATTAACAATTAACGTGTTCACAATGGTTTATGCGTAACGAAAGTATCCATAGACCTTGGTATTCCTATCGTAAAGAAAGGAGTAGAACATAGCAGAATTAAGTATATATCTAAACTCCGAGATCACCCAAACCCTTTGGCTAATGCTTTGGTATATCCCTGCGATCAAACACGTCTTAAAAGAAGAGATATACGTTCTAATTAAAGAGAATTACCAAAAGAGCTCAATCACTTGCTTGAGCCTGTCTAGTTTTTAAATAACCCTGGAATAAATTAACCGATACTCATTTAAATGAACAATACGTTGAGTTACAGGAAACTAGTTTAATTTGACATCCTAATCAATTAAAAAAACTCAAATTTACATTTAAAGTATTTATTTATTAAGTGCGCAACAAAGTTCCCGATCTTTCTCAATAGATGGCTTCAGCAGTTCGTCGCAACCGAATTTTATCGAAAATGTCATAAACTTAACCTAAACATTATCAGTAATACTAGATTTCAGAATTGGAAAATTCATCTAGCTACCTGGCTGTCTCCGGAGCAAGAAGCCTCCAACCAGATCGATCTTCTTTTTCTTCTTAATTTGCGTAGCAGCTTAAACAGCGCGCCAGTCGTTTCTTCTCTTCGCTACGTGGCGCCAATTGGATATTCCAAGCGTAGCCAAGTCCTTCTCCACTTGGTCCTTCCCACGGATTGGAGGTCTTCCTCTACTTCCCCCTGCGGGTACTGCGTCGAATACTTTCAGAGCTGGAGTGTTTTCGTCCATTCGGACAAAATGACCTAGCCAGCGTAGTCGCTGTCTTTTAATTCGCTGAACTATGTCAATGTCGTCATATGTCTCATAAAGCTCATCGTTCCATCGAATGCAATATTCGCCGCGGCCAACGCGCAATGAACCATAAATCTTTCGCAGAATTTTTCTCTCGAAAACTCGCAACGTCAACTCATCCGTTGTTGATATCGTCCAAGCCTCTGCACCATGTAGCAGGACGGGAATTATGAGCGACTTATAGAGTTTGGTTTTTGTTCGTCGAGAGAGGACTTTACTTTTCAATTGCCTACTCAGTCCGAAGTAGCACCTGTTGGCAAGAGTAATCCTGCGTTCGATTTCCAGGCTGACATTATTGGTATGTGCACGCTGGTTCTAAGATAGACGAAATTATCTACGACTTCAAAGTTATGACTGTCAACAGTGACGTGAGAGCAAAGTCGCGACTGCGACGACTGTTTGTTTGATAATAGGAGATATTTCGTCTTGCCCTCGTTCACTGCCTGACCCATTTGCGGTGCTTCGTTGTTCAGTCTGGAGAAAGCAGAACTAACGGCGCGGGTGTTGAGGCCAATGATATCAATATCATCGGCATACGCCAGCAGCTGTACACTCTTATAAAAGATTGTACCTGCTCGATTAAGTTCTGCAGCTCGAACTATTTTCTCCAGTAGCAGATTGAAAAAGTCGCACCGTAGGGAGTCTCCTTGTCTGAAACCTCGTTTGGTATCGAACGGCTCGGAGAGGTCTTTCCCGATCCTGACGGAGCTTTTTGTGTTGCTCAACGTCAGTTTACACAGCCGTATTAGTTTTGCGGGGATTCCAAATTCAGACATCGTGGCATAAAAGCAGCTTCTTTTCGTGCTGTCGAAAGCAGCTTTGAAATCGACGAAGCAGTGGTGTTTGTCGATTCTCCTTTCACGGGTCTTTTCCAAGATTTGGCGCATGGTGAATATCTGGTCGATTGTTGATTTACCAGGTCTAAAGCCACACTGATAAGGTCCAATCAGTTTGTTGACGGTGGGCTTTAATCTTTCACACAATACGCTCGATAAAATCTTATATGTATGCGATGTTGAGGAGGCTTATCTTAAGGTAGTTGGCGCAGATTGTGGGGTCTCCCTTTTTGTGGATTGGGCATAACACACCTAAATTCCAATCGTTGGGCATGTTTTCGTCCGACCATATTTTACAAAGAAGCGGATGCAGGCTCCTTATCAGTTTTTCGCCGCCGTGTTTGAATGTTGTTCTTCAGGCGGGCAATTGCTATTCGAACTTCTTCATGGTCGGGTAATGGAACGTCTGCTCCATCGTCATCGATTGGGGAATCGGGTTCGCCTTCTCCTGGTGTTGTGCGTTCATCGCCATTCAGCAGACTGGTGAAATGTTCCCTCCATAATTAAAGTATGCTCTGGGCATCGGTGACTAGATCACCTTGGGGGTTCTATAAGAGTATGCTCCAGTCTTGAAACCTTCTGTAAGCCGCCGCATTTTTTCGTAGAATTTTCGAGCATAACCCTTGTCGGTCAACTTATCAAGCTCTTCGTACTCACGCATTTCGGCCTTTTTCTTTTCCTGTCTGCAGATGCGTCTCGCTTCCCTCTTTAACTTTCGGTATCAATCCCATCTCGCACGTGTTGTGGTCGCTCGTAACGGGGTAGACAGCCAGGTTGTTTGATGAATCTTCCTATGCTGGAATCTAGTAGATCTAGTAGATCTAGATAACCATATTTCGGGCCCCGGCGAAGTCGATCAGCCTCAACCCATTTGGGGATGTTTCGTCGTGGATGCTGAATACACCGACCGTAGTACCAAAGATACCTTCTTTGCCCACCCTGGCTTTAAAGTCGCCAAGCACGATTTTGACATCGTGGCGGAGTATCTCTCATAAGTGCGCTCCAAGCACTCATAAAAGGCATCTTTGGTCACATCGTCCTTCTCTTCCGTCGGGGCGTGGGCGCAAATCAGCGATATGTTGAAAAACCTCGCTTTGATGCGGATTGTGGCTAGACGTTCATTCACCGGAATGAATGACAGTACTCGGCGACGGAGTCTCTCTCCCACCACGAATCCAACACCAAACTTGCGCTCCTTTATATGGCCGCTGTAGTAAATGCCACAAGGACCTACTCGTATCTGCCCTTGTCCCGTCCATCGCATTTCTTGGACGGCGGTGATGTCAGCCTTTATTTTCACGAGGAAATCAACCGGCTGGGCAGCGGCACCTTCTCAATTAAAGGACCGGACATTCCAGGTGCATGCCCTCAAATCATAGTCCTTAATTCGTTTGCCATGGTCGTCATCAAAAGGGTGTTGTTGTTTTTTCATTGGGAGTGTTTTTTTACGTGGCGGGTCCCAAACCCAGCGCAAAACCCTATGCAGGGGCTGTTTCTCCTTCTGACTTTAGCTCGCCTTCAAACGGATGTTCTTAGGCTACCCAGAGGATACTTGGTCAAAGACCGGAAGTCGTGAGCTGCTTGAGTCATATGTAAAAGAATCGTTTCTGGCCACTCCCAAGTGAATGGCGATCAGAGAACTTTCCTCACTTGCGTGAACTTCTGCACATGACTCCATCCTCCAGGTCGATCATGTTGTGATAAAAGGAAGATACGTATCTAGTGTTTTAGATGTGCGTTACCTTGAAGATCCTAACATCAACTCGGACCACTATCTTGTTGCAGCCAAGATACTCACCCGCCTTTGTACAGACAAAAACGCTCGTCAAAAAACACAAGGAAGGCTCAACGGCGAGAAGCTGCAATCACAGCTGACTGCCGAACGATTTTCTCCTACTCCTTCTCTCTGAGAGCACCCGTCAACGACTTGGTATAAGGGAACTCCGGGACGAAATTTCAAGCCCCTTACATATAGCTGCAACCGAAACCATTGGTTTTCGGAAATTGCAAAAGCACAGCGGGTACGATGAGGAGTGCCGTGTCGCAGCGGAGAGAAAGTAGACTGCTTACCTCGTAATGTTACAATCGACCACAGTACGTGTGTGATGGGATAGATATCGGAATTTGAAGAGAGAAGCGAGACGCATTTGCAGACAAAAAAGAGAGAGGCCGAAATGCGTAAGTACGAAGAGCTTGATAAGCTGGCCGACAGGGATAATGCTCGAAAGTTCTACAAAATAATGCGGCGGCTTACAGAAGGTTTCAAGACTGGAGCATACTCTTATAGAACCCCCAAAGGTGATCTTGTCACCGATGCCCAGAGCATACTTTAATTATGGAGGGAACACTTCACCAGTCTGCTGAATGGCGATGAACGCACAACGCCAGGAGAAGGCGAACCCGATTCCCCAATCGATGACGATGGAGCAGACGTTCCATTGCCCGGGTATGAATAAGTTCGAATTGCAATTACCCGACCTTCAGAACTTAATCGATGAAGTACAATCTTCTATAAGAGTGTACAGCTGGCTCCAGCAGTCCATCGGTTCCCTACACTTTGTTGTTCTTCAGACGGGGAACGGGCAATGGAATGTCTGCTTCATCGGGTTCGCCTTCGTATGCTCTGAGCATCGGTTACCAGAACACCTCTGGGGGTTCTACAAGAGTATTCCCTGGTCTTGATCCCTTCTGTTAGTCGCCGCATCTTTTGCTAGAATTTTCGAGCATTATACCTGTCGGTGAGCTTATCAATCTCTTCGCACTCACTCATTTCGTTCTCTTTTTTTTTATCGAAGAAGTTTTTGATATTTGAATTTTTAACTTTTTTAGGATATTTTGAAAAAAAACACGATTTTTCTAAAGAATCTGCCAATTTGTTATTGTTAAATAAAAATTATTACTCTAGTGTCAAAATAACTTTCCGGCGTTACCTCCTAAATTACATACACAAATAGAGCTCAAAATTTCAAAAGTATCGGTATAGTAGGTTTAAACTAAGCAAAAAAAATTATTAGACAAAAAAAAATTAATCCCAATTACTGGATTAAAAAAAAATTATGTATAATATATGTCTATATGCCGGGGTCAAATTTGGACGATGGGCGTTGCACCGTTACCTGTTAGGTGAAAGCACGAATCTCAGTACCTCCTTGACCCATTTCAACCAAATTCGGTACATGCCATTATTTTAATATTCCTATGTATCGATCAATATGTAAAGTATATTAATGAAATTGAGAGAGCACGCTTTTCTTATAACGATGCATATTTGTGCTTATACTGAATAAGATCGGGTAAAACCTCACCTTAGACGCCTAACAAGCCTTATATACCTGAAGGTACTTCCTGGCTTAAATCCATGCAAGTTGCAAAAACAAGAAATGTTCGGTTATACCCGAACTTAGCTCTTCCTTACTTTGTTTTTTAATATCGTCTTATAAGAACTTTATGTGACAATTTGTTGTTTTACAAACTACCTGAGCTATATGATATGAAATATCGGCCACTGTTCTGTAAATTTTTATGCTGGTTACACATATATTAGTGTGGGTAAATATTTTTTTAAATGAAATAAATAACAATATTTACATCTACTTCAACATAAAGTACATATTCAGATAACGATGAAAACGACACTGATACTGATGAGGCATTATCTGCAATAAGGCAAGTTGCTTCATCCAACAACTTAATCAGAACCTTTGTAGAGATAGAGAGTAACGTACTGAATAATGTTTTCAACTCTACAACAACAAACTATCTGATCTATATGATATGAAATATCGGCCACTGTTCTGTAAATTTTTATGCTGGTTACACATATATTAGTGTGGGTAAATATTTTTTCAAATGAAATAAATAACAATATTTACATCTACTTCAACATAAAGTACATATTCAGATAACGATGAAAACGACACTGATACTGATTAGGCATTATCTGCAATAAGGCAAGTTGCTTCATCCAACAACTTAATCAGAACTTTTGTAGAGATAGAGAGTAACGTACTGAATAATGTTTTCAACTCTCTAAATGATTTGGAAAGTTCTGTTGAGAATTAAAAATAGAAGAGTGTATTTCAAAACAAATTTACAGATTTATTTATAACTAGCTTTTTACCCGCGGCTTCGCCCGCAGTAGAGCCATTACATAAGTATGAGAGATAAAGGGTAAGGGTATAATAATAGAAATGAGTCAAAATGATAACTAAATTTTATTGCTTGGCTGAGATCAACAATTTTTAAAAATTCCTACAGACAATGAAGATTCAACACCTTAAAATATGCGTATTGAAATGCAACAACTAATGTTAAAATATATTTCACCGTAACAAAAATCAATAATTCTGAATTCTAACAATTTAAAAAAATAATACATATATGTGTGAATTCTGGGCATTATATACACGTGAACACTACATAAAGTTGACCATGAGAGATGCATGCACTCCTGCTACCAGTAATGTTTGTCCTTGTGCCTTGTTTATAGTAACAGCAAAGCTAAGCTTTGCAGGAAACTGAACCATTTAAATTTGAATGGAAAGTCAGTGGGAATAATTGGTATCCGAAGTATTATAACAATATTTCCCTTACCGACACCTGTTAAAATAGTAGCACTCCACAGGATATGAAGTACTTAGTTCCGTATATATAATTGTATCCATTGACAAATATTCCTTCATTTTTCCTTGAACCTCGTTTAAAATATCAGTGCTGATCCTATTAACAATTTCACTTCTTGGTGCAAATATTGCTCTTGCACGCAATTACTGATCACTACACAAATTTTGTTGCAATTCCGGAAAAACATTAGCAATGAAATCCACATCACTTTCTACTAAATTACAAAATTCTCTTGACAGTAATATATAGCCTTCAACGTCAACAGCTAAACAACCATCACCAATTTTCAACAACATTTCTGCGTAAAGTCCTGAATCCACGTCATTATGAAGATGCACTCTCATATTAGTTTTCAGGCGGAGTTTTTCAACTGTCGACCATAAGCGTGATGATTTAATGCACGCTTGAATTTCATCTGCTGGTGTCCCCCTCTGAATTACTGGGAGGGTTTGACGGAAATCACCAGTCAATAAAACTACCATGCCATTTTGGATATACCAGATTTTCGCTAACGAGGCATTTTCTAAGAAAAGCAGAGTAAGAATTAACATTAGCGAGTAAGATCTAAAATAATAAAATGATTGCTAACCACAAAAATTACGGATTACCTCAAAAATTTGAATAGTTTTATACTGCATGCAACGACAGAAGAAAATAACAATAAATATAGAAACATTAATATTAAATATTATGTTAATACAACTCTAACAAATAATTTCGACCAAATTAGTTATCACAAAAACGGTAATCATGGACTTTTACTTAGATCATTAAAAGAGAAATAATTCTTTCATACATAACTTTTGTGTATCTTGAACCGTTTTCGCAGCGCAAGGAACGGAAGCCCTCAAAGATAAATAATTTCCCTCGTTTTTTACACATTTACCACTGTTTCTTGCTCCTATTGTTCGCAGCGTAGTGCTATATAGCCTATAGCCTTCCTCGATAAATGGACTATCCAACACAAAAAGAATTATTCAATTCGAACCAGTAGTTTCGGAGATTAGCGCGTTCAAACAAACAAACTCTTCAGCTTTATAATATTAGTATAGATGAAGTTTCTATACAGTGAAGTGATTTTCAGGTCACGACAATAACTTTCTCTTTTCATTGTTGTTATATAGTAGATGTACAGAAACACTTGACAAGAAAAATAAGTGTGCATACATATGTGTATACGAGTATATATCGAAGGAATGTTCATGAGAAATACCGTAAACCAGTTCAAACTTTGATCGTACTCTATATATTAATTAAATCAATATATATATTATATTTTTATTCACAAAAAGTAATAAAAATTGTTTTCCTTTTTATTGGTATTAAAATTCTCAATCATTCGGCTTGCTTTTCCGTTTTCTTACGATATTAAACAATTTAACTGATTTTCCTTCGCGTATCTACATAAATATTAAACAATATCGCACTCTTCATCAGGTTTGTTATCGCTTTTCTTCAAATCTATCCTTTAACTATTTACAATTGATATTTTAAGATCTTACCTATTAATTGTTTTTAATGCAGATTAATTGTTTGCGATACAGATTAAAACCGCACATGTACACTGGTGCATATTTGTGGGCGGGTCATCTAAAAAAATATCAGAAAGTTATTGACACTACCTTGAACCACTTAACCCAGTGGTTACTTACTATTTCAGACACTTGGCGTCTACAAGATTCACTCTGTTTTACAGGCAAATTTTAGCGTCTATCCTATTCAGACCGCTTTGAGCTTTTTTTCAATAAATGTTTGAATGTATACACTCACCCAATAAACATTTTAGTACGATAGCAATTTCAGAAGTAATGAAATACGGACCAAATGCCTAAAACTTATCAATGACTTGAAATTACTTAATTGCAGCTGAGAATTCTCAATTCAAATTTTAACATTAGCAAAGGGTAATAAATTAAATGCTTCCATTATTTATTTGTAAATCACTAACAAACTGAAGTCTTGCTCGTTCTAATGTTTTTTTTTTTAGTTGGCAGTAAAAAGATTGAGAAAATATATAGCTTCAAATAACAAGTGAAAGTAAACAAAATGTCAACGATTTGAGATTTTTCAAAGTGTACATTGGGCTTACGTATGTACAGGGCTTGTCCGGTAAGAAATAGGACTAAGCACGCTTACCCAGATGTTGCTTTAGCAAGAAGTGGTGTGTTTCGGTGGCACCAGATCTTTTTGGAGGGCCGGAATACCGAAAGAGTGAACAAATCCAAGGTGAAAATGATGCTTATTGTCTTTTTTGACATCAAAGACATCGTCCACCATGAATTTGTTCCTCCTGATCAAACCGTTAAAGCAAACGAAGACGCAATCGAGTCCGACATCGCAGCCGATTGGAACAGTTATCTAACCTTAGCCTTTCTTGTGAACAGCTATCTAACCAAAGTCGGCATCCCAACGCTTCCACAGCCACCCTACAGTCCAGATGTGGCCCAACGGACTTTTTTTGTTTCCTCACCTGAAAAGGCCGATGTAAGGCAAGTAGAAGGGATCCGAGCAGCATGCACCTCGGCTCTCAAGGCTATTCCAGAGAATGCTCTCCGTGTCTTTAAAGAATTGTAACGATTGTTTTAATAAATTTTTTTTAATCGACTCAGTCGTATTACTTTCCGGACAAACCCTTTATGTATGGTATATTTTGCTTGCTTACCATCTTTCTAAGCAAGTGAGCAAAAACCTGTTGGATTAAAAACAATATTTTACATACAGACAAGTGTTTGTAAGGCTGTTAAATCGGACTTTGAATCTCAGAGGTTTGATAGAAATTTGCATTGCGGTCCAAGTGAAACGTAAATGATAATTGAAATTCAAAATAAACAATCAAGCGATATTTAAATTTTGTGTTACTGTAACAATCAATAATCAATATAAGGGTATTTTTTTCATTAGCCTTTATTTGACAGATCACGTGTGACTCGCGACAAACTGTCATCTCATTTTTGTTCAGTATTGTTTGACATTTCATCATGGAAAGACCTACGCCTTAACAATGTTTACAAATCACTCAGTATGGATCTTAAATTGAAAGCGAACAAAATACGGTTTGTTTACAAACTGAAGCCCCTCGACCTTCCCAAGCAACATCGCTTTGCCCTATAAGCTCTTGCTCCCAAATTTCGTTCAGCGATAAGGCCCATTTCATGCTCAGTGGGTATGTAAATAAGCAAAATTTACCGCACTTGGGACAAAGAGCAACCTGTAGGTGGTCTGGTTTTTGGGCCGGTGGATCCATGGTCCATATTTCATCAATAATTATGTATGTGAAAACGTAACCGTAAATGGCGACTATTATCGCGCCATGATAACCGACTATTGGATGCCGAAAATTGAAGCTCGTGATTTCGCCGACATTTGGTTTCAATAATTGGTAACTTTTTTCTGTATTGAATTGAGGAGAAAAATTTCACTATCGTGTAACTAAATTTTATATTTTGCTGTACCACATAAAAAGTAAAGTTTGGTACTTGAAATTCAAATAAAATGATGATATTGGCGAAATTTCGGAACAGTCGATACGATGTCTTTTAGATCAATTGATACTGTGCTGAAAATGAAAGCTTAAATTTACCAATTTTTGTCTTTATATTCTCTATGTGTACCCGAGCTACGCCAGTAAAGAAGAAAAAGATGTGTTCCCGAAAAAGTAGTGAAAACCACTGCCAATATAATAACTTATGTACTAAATAAAATAAAGATGGTATGGATGTTCTGTTTGGGAATTGATGGACAAATTGGTAAATAGGCGAGGCACCGCCTTCCTTGAAGTGAAATGTCATATCCCAAAATCTACTAACATATCGAAGTAACAGCAAGCCCATCATGTACATCGGATTAAAATTAGACAGCAAAATAAAGACCAATACTGCCCTTTACGCACGTAAAAAGATGTACGGGTGTACATGGGCCATATTATCTTGTCTCTTGCACTCTTTTTCTTCTTCAATGGCATAGGCATCGCTTACGCGATTACAGTTGAGTTAACAACAGCGCCCCAATTGTTTCTTCTTTTAGCAATTTGACGCCAATTCGAGATACCAAGTGCAGCCAGATCCTTCTCCACCTGATCTCTCCAACGGAATGAAGAACTTCCTATTCATCTGCTTCCCCCGGCGGGTACTACACTACCTGCTCTATTAAGTCCTGCAGCTCGAATTATTTTCTCCAAGAGCAGATTGAAGAGGTCACACGAAAGAGAGTCGCCTTGTCTGAAACCTCGTTTCGTATCGAACGGCTCGAGAAGGTCCTTCCCGATCCTGACGGAGCTTTTGATATTGCTCAACGTCAGCTTACATAGCGGTATTAGTTTTGCGGGGATACCAAATTCAGACATAGCGGCATAAAGGCACCCGCTTTGTCAAAAGCAGCTTTGAAATCGACGAAGAGGAGGTTTGTGTCGATTCTCTTCCCATGGTTTTTTGGCGCATGGTGAATATCTGGTCGGTTGTTGATTTTCCAGGTCTAAAGCCACACTAAAAAGGTGCAATCAGTTTGTTGATGGTGGGCTTTAATCTTATAAAATATAATTGGATTAACACTTGATATTGAATGATCAGGGCTCATTCATTAAAACGTTTTTCTCACCTAATGCCGAGAAAGTTTTTGACATTTCAATTTTTAACTTTTTTAAAATACTTTGAAAGAAAAACGCGATTTTTTCTGAAAAATCTGCTAATTTGTTATTGTTGAATAAAAATTATTACTCAAGTTTCAAAATAACTTTCCGGCGTTATTTCGTAAATTACGTACACAAATAGAGTTCAAAATTTCACAAGTACAGGTATAGTAGTTTTAAACTAAACTTAAAAAGTTTAATCCCAAATACCAGACTAAAAAAACAATTATTTATATGTATTCTACAATATGGCTCTAGTCTACTCTAGTAATCTTTAATCGACCAATTTATCCATTCAAATTAAAAAATATGTAAATATGTTTTGTTTTAAACACACAAACCCAAAATAGTCATGGATCCGTTTTCTTTTTCTTTATTGGCGTAGACACCGTTTACGCGACTATAGATTTAACAACAGCGCACCAGTCGTTTCTTCTTTTCACTACGTAGCGCCAATTGGATATTCCAAGCGAAGCCATGTCCTTTTACACCTGGTCCTTCCAAAGGAGTGGAGGTCTTCCTCTTCCTTTGCTTCCCGCGGCAGGTACTGATTCGAAAACTATCAGAGCTGTAGTGTTTTCGTCCATTCGGATTTGATTTCTTAAATCGCAGTCCTACTTCTTTCCCGGACATGTTCGAATAATTGCTGATAACAATTTTCGAATTCCATACTTTAATGTACAATGATGTCAGTAAACAGATTTTAGCTGTGTTGCCACAAAAATATGCCCGTTTTTGCATGAGTTAACTCTTCTCCCCCTTAACCGTAACTCCTAACAGTATTTAATTATTTTATATATATATATTTGTTTTATACTCTTGCAACATGTTGCTACAGAGTATAATAGTTTTGCTCACCTAACGGTTGCATGTGTTACCTAAAACTTATGGAGGTAGATATATAGGGTCATATATGTACATGTATGTATGTATATATAAATGATCAGGATGACAAGGTGAGTTGAAATTCGGGCGACTGTCTGTCTGTCCGTCCGTCCGTGCAAGCTATAACTTGAGTAAAAATTGATATATCTTGATGAAACTTGCTATGCGCGTTCCTTGGCAAAAAAGTAGGAGTTTATAATTGGGAGTAATCGGACCACTGCCACGCCCACAAAACGCCATTAACCGAAAACCTATAAACTGCCGTAACTAAGCACTAAATTAAGATATAAAACTCTTATTACTTTCCCGTTTTTAAAAATTTTGGAAAAAATGGGCGCCCCCTGATAAGTTTAATGTACATATCTCTTAAACCACTTAACCTACAACAATTAAATTCGCTTAGCGCAAATTTTTTAAGAGCTCCTACCGACACTGTGAAAATGGGAAGTCGGATGGTAACCCCGCTCACTCCACATACAACGGTACGGTTAAAAACTACTAAAATTGCGATAAATCATTAATAAAATACGCTGAAGCCATTAAATTTTACACCCAAAATGGAATTATATGGCTTTGATGGAGCCGAGGTCAAAATTGTACGACGGGCACCGTTGCCTTTTAGGTGAAAGCACGAATCTCGGGACCTCCTTGACCGATTTCAACCAAATTCGGTACATGCCATTATTTTAATGTTTCTATGTTTCGACCAACATGTAAAGTATATTAATAAAATTGAGACAGCATGCTTTTATTATAACGGTGCATATTTGTGCTTATAATGAATAAAATCGGGTAAAAACTCGCCTTAGACCCCTATCAAGCCTTATATACTTGAAGGTATCTCCTGGCAAGTTGAAAGTGCAAGAAATGTTCGGTTATACTCGAACTTAGCTCTTCCTAATTTTTTTTTTAATATCGTCATATAAAAACTGTATTTTATGTATGTCTCAATTTGTTGTTCTAAGCTATATGATATGAAATATCGACCACTGTTCTGTAAATATTGTAAATACAATATATTAGGGTGGGTAAATATTGTTTAAAATTTTGTTTGTTTCAATCTTTCAATCTTTCAAAAACGCTTAACTCGATGAAAAATAAAATTTCATATAAGACTGTGAGCGTTGGTAACACGGTATTTTTTAATTGAGTTATAAAAATCAAAGAAAATAAGAAGAAAGTTGCCTTATTTTCAAGTAGTTAGAAGTGAGATAAAAAATTTGCGATCTGATAATAAGAGCAAAAACAGAAAACCGTTAGGTGGAGGACTTTCCCGTTACAATTAAGAGCTCATACTTGGGGATAAAGGTGTTTATCAACTAATTTTTTAGATTTATTTATAATGAAGTTTCTATACAGTGAAGTGATTTTCAGGTCATGACAATAACTTTCTCTTTTCATCTATACTACAAGCTGATTTTTTAAGAGCTTGATAACTTTTTTTTAAAAAAAAACGCATAAAATTTGCAAAATCTCATCGGTTCTTTATTTGAAACGTTAGATTGGTTCATGACATTTACTTTTTGAAGATAATTTCATTTAAATGTTGACCGCGGCTGCGTCTTAGGTGGTCCATTCGGAAAGTCCAATTTTGGGCAACTTTTTCGAGCATTTCGGCCGGAATAGCCCGAATTTCTTCGGAAATGTTGTCTTCCAAAGCTGGAATAGTTGCTGGCTTATTTCTGTAGACTTTAGACTTGACGTAGCCCCACAAAAAATAGTCTAAAGGCGTTAAATCGCATGATCTTGGTGGCCAACTTACGGGTCCATTTCTTGAGATGAATTGTTGTCCGAAGTTTTCCCTCAAAATGGCCATAGAATCGCGAGCTGTGTGGCATGTAGCGCCATCTTGTTGAAACCACATGTCAACCAAGTTCAGTTCTTCCATTTTTGGCAACAAAAAGTTTGTTAGCATCGAACGATAGCGATCGCCATTCACCGTAACGTTGCGTCCAACAGCATCTTTGAAAAAATACGGTCCAATGATTCCACCAGCGTACAAACCACACCAAACAGTGCATTTTTCGGGATGCATGGGCAGTTCTTGAACGGCTTCTGGTTGCTCTTCACCCCAAATGCGGCAATTTTGCTTATTTACGTAGCCATTCAACCAGAAATGAGCCTCATCGCTGAACAAAATTTGTCGATAAAAAAGCGCGAAACACATTTCGAACCGAACACTGATTTTGGTAATAAAATTCAATGATTTGCAAGCGTTGCTCGTTAGTAAGTCTATTCATGATGAAATGTCAAAGCATACTGAGCATCTTTCTCTTTGACACCATGTCTGAAAGCCCACGTGATCTGTCAAATACTAATGCATGAAAATCCTAACCTCAAAAAAATCACCCGTTAATATTATAAAGCTGAAGAGTTTGTTTGTTTGAACGCGCTAATCTCCGAAACTACTAGTTCGAATTGAATAATTCTTTTTGTGTTGGATAGTCCATTTATTGAGGAAGGCTATAGGCTATATAGCACTACGCTGCGAACAATAGGAGCGAAGAAACAGTGGTAAATGTGTAAAAAACGAGGGAAATTATTTATCTTTGAGGGCTTTCGTTCCTTGCGCTGCGAAAACCGTTCAAGATACACAAAAGTTATGTATGAAAGAATTATTTCTCTTTTAATGATCTAAATAAAAGTTCGTGATTACCGTTTTTGTGATAACTAATTTGGTCGAAATTATTTGTTAAAGTTGTATTAACATAATATTTAATATTAATTTTTCTATATTTATTGTTATTTTCTTCTGTCGTTGCATGCAGTATAAAACTATTCAAATTTTTGAGGTAATCCGTAATTTTTGTGGTTAGCAGTCATTTTATTATTTTAGATCTTACTCGCTGATGTTAATTCTTACTCTGCTTTTCTTAGAAAATGCCTCGTTAGCGAAAATCTGGTATATCCAAAATGGCATGGTAGTTTTATTGACTGGTGATTTCCGTCAAACCCTCCCAGTGATTCAGAGGGGGACACCAGCAGATGAAATTCAAGCGTGCATTAAATCATCACGCTTATGGTCGACAGTTGAAAAACTCCGCCTGAAAACTAATATGAGAGTGCATCTTCATAATGACGTGGATTCAGGACTTTACGCAGAAATGTTGTTGAAAATTGGTGATGGTTGTTTAGCTGTTGACGTTGAAGGCTATATATTACTGTCAAGAGAATTTTGTAATTTAGTAGAAAGTGATGTGGATTTCATTGCTAATGTTTTTCCGGAATTGCAACAAAATTTGTGTAGTGATCAGTGGTTGCGTGCAAGAGCAATATTAGCACCAAGAAATGAAATTGTTAATAGGATCAGCACTGATATTTTAAACGAGGTTCAAGGAAAAATGAAGGAATAATTGTCAATGGATACAATTATAGATACAGAACTAAGTACTTCATATCCTGTGGAGTTTTTAAATCCACTTGAACTATAGGGTGTACCGTCACATAAACTTCAATTGAAACTAAATATACCAGTAATGCTTATGCGAAATCTAGATGCTCCTTTCCTATGTAATGGAACAAAGCTTCGGATAACAAAATTGGGACAGAACATACTTGGTGCTACTATTTTAACAGGTGTCGGTAAGGGAAATATTGTTATAATACTTCGGATACCAATTATTCCCACTGACTTTCCATTCAAATTTAAAAGGGTTCAGTTTCCAGCAAAGCTTAGCTTTGCTGTTACTATAAACAAGGCACAAGGACAAACATTACTGGTAGCAGGAGTGCATTTAGAAAACCCATGCTTCTCTCATGGTCAACTTTATGTAGCCTGTTCACGCGTATCTAATGCCCAGAATTCACACATATATGTATTTGCACCCGACGGGAAAACTTATAACATGGTCTACAAAAATATCCTAGATTAATACTTTGTATTTTATGTTTTTAAATTGTTAGAATTCAGAGTTATTGATTTTTGTTACGGTGAAATATATTTTAACATTAGTTGTTGTATTTCAATACGCATATTTTAAGGTGTTGAATCTTCATTGTCTGTAGGAATTTTTAAAAATTGTTGATCTCAGCCAAGCAATAAAATTTAGTTATCATTTTGACTCATTTATATTATTATACCCTTACCCTTTATCTCTCATACTTATTTAATGGCTCTACTGCGGGCGAAGCCGCGGGTAAAAAGTTAGTTGTTGTTATATAGTAGTTGTACAGAAACACTTGAGAAGAAAAATAAGTATGCATACATATGTATGTGTATACATATCGAACGAATGTTCATAAGAAATACCATATACCAGTTCAAAATTTGATCGTACCATATATATTAATTAAATCAATATAAATATTATATTTTTATACACAAACAGTTATAAAAATTATTTTTCGTTTTGTTGGTATTAAACTTTTCAAGCATTCGGCTTGTTTTGTCCGTATTCTTACGATATTAAACGATTTTAACTGATTTTTCATCGCGTACCTTCATCATACATATTGAACTCTTCATCAGGTTTGTTATCCTTTTTCTTCAAATCTATCCTTTAAATATTTCCAATGGATATTCTAAAATCTTACCTATAACGATGTCACAAACAGATTAAAACCGCACATGCACACTGGTGCATATTTGTATCAGAATGTTATTGACACTACTTGAACCCAGTGGTTACTTACTATTTCAGACACTTGGCGTCTACAAGATTAACTTTGTTTTACAGACAAATTTTAGCGTCTATCCTACCGCTTTGAGCTTTTTTCAATAAATGTTTGTATGTATACACTCACCCAATAAACATTTTAGTACGATAGCAATTTCAGAAGTAATGAAATACTTACCAAATGCGTAAAACTTATCAATGACTTGAAATTAGTTAATTACAGCTGAGAATTCTCAATTCAAATTTTAACATTATTAAAGTGTAATAAATTAATTGCTTCCATTATTTGTTTGTAAATCACTAACAAACTGAAATCGTGTTGAGAATTACGCACTTATAAAGCATTAGAGGTCTTTCTCGAGAAAATATATATATTGCTTTCAATGACAACTAAAAGCAAGCAAAATGTCAATGATTTGTGATTGTACATTAGGTATACACACGTAAGTACAGGGTTTGTCCGGAAAGAAATAGCACTGATTTTCTTCCGCCGCGACTGTACTTCGGAGCGTGCACGCACCGACTAACTTCGGTAGAGGGCGTTCTTAACTAACGAACGAGCGCCTGGTCAGTTATCTCGTGTTTCTATGAGTGATGAAAGCCGAAAATGCAGCGTTCGTTAAAGCAGAGGTACGTGATTAAATTTTGTGTGAATCTCGGTAAATCTGCGACAGAAACGTTTGATATGATCAAACACGCTTACCCAGATGTTGCTTTAGCAAGAAGTGAGGTCGCTGATGAAGACCGAAAGAATGAGCAAATCCAAGGTGAAAACGATGCTCATTGCCTTTTTTTGACATCAATGGCATCGTCTACCATGAATTTGTTCCTCCTGTACAAACCATCAAATTCAGCTTTCTAAGCATGTGAACGAAAACCTGTTGAATTAAAAATAAAATTTTACATATTTACAAGTGTTTGTTAATCTGTTAATTTTGACTTTGAATCTCAGAGGTTATATAGAAATTTGCATTGCCGTTCCAAATTAAATGTAAATGATAATTTAAATTAGATGATTAAAGTATATGCTACTATAACGGGTAATCCATATAAAGGTACTTTTGTCAATAATCTTTTTTTTACAAATCATGCGAGTTATGTATGATTACCCTAATAATTGTAATTTGAAGACAACCATGCGACAGAGGCATGGATTTAAAGCTGAACGTGACGGAATATCAGGAATTAGCATTGTTTTGAAATGTATCTTATTAATATGTAGAATACTCGTAATGTTAATATTATTTTAGCTTAAGTGAGTTTTAAGTTTGAATGAATAAATAGTTACTAAACAATCGTCATGGTGTTCGTTTAATTTTATAACAACGTTAGAAGTTGTAACTGGTGCAGTCTAGTCGGACCGTACGAAAAAAATAACAACAAAAACAAGATCTCTGCAATTGCTAACAGAAATTGAAATAATAATTAAATGTAACAACAAAAATTATTAAAACCAAAAGCAAAAGAAAAAAATGAAAACAAACAACAAGAAAAAATGGATTTATACACAAACAAAAAAATACATAATATAATACTAACAATTTAGTAACGAAACTCAATAGTGAGTGAATGTCAATTGCCTTACAACGTCTAATAGCGCAGTAAAATGCATGTAATAGTATGAGTAAGAGACAGAGAACAAGAGCATAAGCCAAAATAAAAAAACACAAAAATAAACGACAAATGAAAGCAGCGAAATAAATTACAAATATTTCTAAAAACAAGAAAAAATCAGAACTGCAAACAGCACCATAAACACCAACAGCAGCAACAACAATAACAACAATATTATCAATAGCAACAGCGGCCTCGAAGAAGATACGGAGAAGATTAAATTAAATATTGAAACCAGGGCTTCAAACCACGCCGAAAATTGAAACGGTTCGGTTCAGTGGTTCGAACCTTTGTTCAAGAACGTGTACCGGTGCAGAAACCGGTTCCTTAGGTTCCCTGAACCGCAGTTTCGGTTCGGTTCATTTGGTTCAATGATATATTTGGAAGTATTAATTTTTTATATATAATTTTTTTATTGTTGTCCTTTAGTAGGCAATGAAATTCAATTTTTGCATCAATTATTTGTAAAACTTTAATCCTCTTTTTACATTTTTCTTTTGTTGTCTTATAGTAGGTACTTATAATAAGAAAATATATAAATACTAGAGGACCCGCCTACGTTTTACTGTGGCTGATACATAGGTAGTACTACTAGTACCATCTATATGATTCCTATTAGTTAGATTATAAGTATTAGTTAAGGAATAATCGCATTTTTGATGAAGCAACAGAAATTAATCAAAAATACTTTTGAATTTGGGCTGTGCATCAGTGAAATCAATCGAGTCCAATCGATTATCAGCCTGGTGGACTGCATATTAAGAAACGGTTCTCAAGCGTGGAAAGACAAAAAAATCGGCTGGCAAGGTTATGGCATCAGTCTTTTAGGATGCCCGTGGTATATTATTCATCGAATGATAAATGAGCCAGTTTTAATTCTTTGTGTATTTGATTGCAGTTCTATTCTACCATTCCCAATATCTAGCAATTTAATATTATTCAGGAAGGATCAGTTTGAAATTGTACACATATACATATGTATTCATCGTTCCCGTTTAAATATTGTATTGCTCTGTGCAATGCTTCGAAAAGAGTTCTGTATATCTCAAATTTTTTATCAACACTTCAGTTATGCCGCTATTTTTTATGCCAGACCTTTTGCAATTTTAAATTGGCTGTCAAGATACCCCCTCCAATAGTCAGCAGGTATGAAAAAAATGTTATAGCCTCCCATAGATTTTAAGGTTTGAATATTGGATACTGCGATGGTAGCGCCATCTATCGGTCAAACATTCCAAAATTAACAATTGATTAAAAATGAAAAATAATTTAAAAGACATTTTCCAGTGGACCAAATTGTAAATCTAAACCATTCTCGAATCTCCTTGAACATACACACAAAATTTCATCAAAATCGGTCCATCCGTTTAGGAGCAGTTCAAATGCAAACACACGGTTAGAAGATTTATGTATATAAAGATAATAAAATTCAATGCTTACATCAGATATTTTTAGTATATGTAATTGTTTTTATGTGTTTAAATTTAATAGCAGAATGTCTTCCAATAAATCTTTATCAATACTTGCTCTCAAGTCGGATAATATAAATTTAAGGGTGGAAAATGATCTTTCCACTGATACCTGTGTTGCAGGAGCAGCAAGGACAGTATTGGCTATAGCCTTTAATTCAATTTCAGAATGATTTTCCCAAAATTTTAACACATTAGATGTTTTGGAAAGGCGTTTAACGTTTGCAGAGCTATTTATAATGCCCTTGATTTTTCTGCCTGGTGACAATGCTCGCTTGTCTAACTGCCCGATCACAGCATCAAACTCATCATCGGAACTTATTTTCGATTGGGGAGATTGGTCAACATTTTTCTGGCAAATTATATTTTTCCTCAATGTGAAAACTTGCTGTATAAATATTTTCCCAATTCTTTTTCGGAATCGCCAAGCAAAAGCTGATATCTGGGGTCTAAGTAAACAGCCGCTAAAACGCAAGAATTATTTAACAATAATTCACCCCGCTTTTTCAATGCTGCAGCGAAATTCTTGCTCATCCACCCAGTCTTCTGCTCCACTTTTAGCTTGCATGAATACCATGCAAAAAACATGTCACCTAATACAAGTTGTTTATTTTGAAGTTTGAGAGAAATATTTTAAGCTGGAAAAAGAATGTCGCATGCGCTTTCAATTTGCTGCCAATTGTCATCGGTCATATATAGCTCTTTAATGTCTTTAGAGCTCTCGCAACAAAAATCTTTAACTTCCAATAAACTCTTCAACATATTGTAAGTAGATTCCCACCGAGTGACGCATTCTAGCATAGGCTTACGTAATTTTTTTGTTTACAACAAATTCAGCAATGTAGGTGTTCTTAATTTTTTGACTACTACCTTAGCCTTGCTTCGCACATCCTTAATATCCTTTAAAAAATCGGATACTGCCAGGTTCAAAATGTGTGAGGCACATCGAATTACACTAACGGAGGAAGATTTCATAAAATCTTTCTCGAGTTCTTCACACATTTGTTCATTTGGATCGACATTTTCGTTCATATCTTGGTCATCGTTTACACAGTCAATATCTTTTTCATCCTCTTCACCTTCATTTCCAAGTAAATCATCTAAAACAAACTGAAATTATTTTTATACTCATTTATTACATGAACATGTCCTTATTACTATCTGAATCTTCGATGGCAACTTCGTTGCTATTTTCATCACTTGGCACTTTTGAGTTATTATTAAATAATTTACCAACGCAAACCATGTTGGCGGCATTATCGATTGTTATTGAATAAACCCGATCTATATTTATTTGAAATGATTGAAGAACATCCCTGATTGTATTGAAGATATTCAGTGCGGTATGTTTCACAAATATTTCCTTCATTGCCAAAGTTTCAATTTGTATTTCTCCATTTGCAATATATTGTGCGTTGATGCCTATTATAGATCGATCAATCTACTTACGCAATCAACTTTAATAGAAAGTAACCTACAATTAGAATTAACATAGAAATTTAATTTGACAAAACATTATAATCTGTAACTTACTGATTAGTTAATCTGTTTGTTATTTGAGAACGCAGCGCAAAGGCTCTTTGGATAATTTCTTCTTTTATATTTTGTCTGTTAATGGTAATACCCACTGTCTTGCAAATCGGATCAATAATTTTTCGAAAGCCACTGTCTTCAAATATTTTCAGTGGTCTGCCATTCTTTGTGTCCAGCTCCAAACAAGCTTCCAACAATTGTTCCTTTGTTAAAGAAAATTGTGCCTTCGGCGTCTTGGCTACAACGTATTTTAAAATGCTGTTGTCGTTATTAACGTGTTCACTCTTTTTCTTTTTAGGCAACAGTTCCACACACACACTTTTATTTTCTTTTGTATTGTAAGTGAATTCTTCATGCACTTTATTTTTGCTCATTTTGAATAAATAAACATATTAAAATTAAAAAGTAAATACGTAAATGTTGCGAGTATGTAAATGCAATAAGTGATGTGCGCATTTTACAGATGACAAAAGTCAGTACTACAACAGTATTGCCATATAAATATAAAAATGCTTGAAATATGCAAGGCGCAGAGTTGCACTTTTTACAAATATTTAGAGTAAAAATTGACTGAAAAATTCTTTATTTGAACCGAACCGAACCATTAGGTTTTAGTGGTTTTCGGTTCGGTTCAGTATTTTCAAAATAAAAATGGTTCGGTTCGTGGACAGCTTTTAACGGAAAAAATACGACGGTTTGCAGCCCTGATTGAAACACATTATTATATTACATGTATATGTATTCGGGTACTCACAACGTGAGTAAAACATCGTAAGATCATAAAATAATAAATTTTTATACTAGTTTAAAAAATTTGTTGTTGGATTGCATAATAAAATAAGTTTACGCAAATACAACTCTGCCTTTGACAGATCTGTAGGAATAAGATACATAAAGAAAACAAAAGGGTGGTCTAAAATAAAATTGTTAAAAAAAGATAAAAAAAACGTGAAAATAAGTATTATCAATACATAGTAAAAATTTCTAAATTTTTTTGAGAACCGAAAAGTTATTTGGGAATGCGCGAAATAATTTAAATCCTAATTGCCTGTCACTAACATAATATTCTTCCGAAAAAAATGAAAGACGCGTCCGTTCGATTTCACGTTCTTTATTCCATTTTATGGAATTGCTCGGCCTAAATCTTAAAACTAACGGCTTAACCTAGGTGTAAGTATGTGTTACAAAAAAAGGTAAGTAATTATCTCAAACTTTGTACTAGCTTATGTTAAGATAACTATTTAGGTGAGTAATAGATTTGTAGTATGAATGCATTCTTAAGGTAAGTATTTTATATAATAGATTTTCTTAATTTAATTTTTTAATAATTCAATATTTTACAATTCATTTAATTATTCTTGTTAAATATGTTGCTTGACGCAACACCGGCCACCTTCGCTACGCCTGCGACTCGCACCTTGCCGTCTTGCCCTTCGACAGTACCCACTTGTACCCACTACTGCGGCGGCACGTTGTTCTCGTGGGCGAATACGAGATCGTTGAGCTGCATATTTCGTTTGGGGTGTAGCTTTGGACTTTGGACCACTGTTGCCAGAATTGTTGCTTGAGACAGCAAACAAGTTGCTATTTCTCGCAACAACAAACTGGGTTCACCTTCTCTGGGGGTACTGCTCGCAGGGAGCATCTTATTAGTAGATGCGCTGGTGTTAACGCCTCGCCGTCGTTGGAGTCTTGGCTTAGGAGTTGAGGATGGAATCCACTTCTGCCAGTAGTGTTGACACTTCATCTGCGGTCAGTAGCGCGTTGCCGATTACGCGAACGATGTAATGCTTGGCGAACTTCACCGCGGCTTCTCATAACCCGCCGAAGGCGCCACGATGATATAAAGGTGACGCTGAATCCTTCTTCTACGGCGAATTCCTTCATTTCTGCTCCCTTCACTTCTGCTGACTGGGCAAGGAATGCCTCTTTCAGCTGGCGCAGCTTGCGGTCGGCGCCGACAAAGTACCCTCGCGCCCAATGAACCTTTTAAGGGCGAATATAAATGAATTAGAAGATAGGTCCGAAATTAATTCTAAATGTACTGCTTTTGAAATGAAGCAAACGAAAACTGCAATATATGATTTTACGGGTGGTCTACCGCGTATTTTTAATGTTGTGTATAGCGGACGCCACATATAAGAAAGGGCCGTAGTGCTCAAAGTCTTTCGACTGGCAAATTTCCCATTATTTGGTTTTGCAACTTCGGCTTGTAATGAAAACAATGTACACAATTTCTTACGGTTCTACTGCAAGCTTCTCGGGCATTAATTAGCCATATGCGTTCTCGAAGAAGCGCAACTAACGCTTAAGCCCCAGCGTGGTGATTTCGAATGTGGAGGAACCGTAAATATAATATGTTATAACGAAGTGCGAACTTTTTTTTAGTAAAAGCGGAAATTTGGCATCATATGGGAGAGGTGCATTTAATAAGCGACCTCCTACTCGGATTAATTTGAACGACAGCGACATATCCGAGTACTCATGCAAAAAGGGATTGAGTTTTTGCAAGTTTGCGGGTAGGGTGACAATTTATGCAATTTTTGAATAACATCCGAAAATTCTGAATGTGCAATTTTTAGAAAACTGAAGTTTAGCTCTTCTGAGGTCAGATCCTGTCCCATGGAGGATTTTGGTGGTCATCCGGTCCATCGTAATGTGTATGCGACCGCACGAAGCAATTTTTTATGAGAAGAGAATTTTTCAATAAGGTCCAATATTGAATTTTTCTCGGTAGTCGAAACTAGTGTAAATGTATTTTTCCTCTTCTCTAGTGCTTCGTCTTCCCGCTCGTAAGAGCTGGAAGTGGTTATTAATTCGCCATAATGCAGGGTCTTCTAAGAGGAACTGTGGACCACCAAACCATACTGAATTATTCAATTCGTCCACGTTGCAACTCCGATCCGCAGGATTTTGTTTCGTTGGCACATACCGCCAATGCACTTTGGCCGTCAACTCTTGTATTTCGGACACTCTGTTTGCGACGAAGGTTTGTAGTGAAGATGGATGTGTTTTAATCCAATGTTAAACGTTCAGAGTCTGTCCAAAAATAATATTTTGGAAATGTCGACTCAACATAGACGCGACTCTTGGCCATAATTTCAAAAGAAGATGTGCTGCCGAGAGCTCGAGACGCGGGAGAGACTTGGTCTTCAGCGGAGCCACTTTAGACTTTTCAATAAACAGTATACATTTAGTTCCACTAGCAAATTGGCTTCGTATGAAGCATCCGTACGCCCTTATTGAGGCGTCGGCGAAGCCATGTGTTTGGCAGATGGCAGTCGACTCAACGTTTCCGTAACGAGGAATGCTTATCGATGAGAGCTGCATTAGGTTGGCTTTAAAGTTCTGCCAGCTAGTGTCGAGGCGCAATGGAATCGACTCATTCCAATCTAGTTTTTGGATCCAAAGCTCTTGCAATAAAATTTTTGCTTTGATAACTAGTAAGGCTAGTAATCCAAGACGATCAAACAGGCGAGCAGAAACTGTCAATATGTTTCGTTTTGTGGCTCGCAAATCATTACAATTGTCATCTAAAACAAATCAACCAATGGATTCCTAACGTTTTAGTGGAATTTTTGTCATTGAAGCTCAATGAAAATGACTGTCGAAAAATGTAGGGTGGTTAGAAAACCATTTCGTTAAGATGAATCCGGCCGAGTTTATTATTTTAATGACCTCACTTTTCAAAAGATCTAGAGACTCAAAATTTTAGGACCCTGTTAATAAATCGTCAACATAAAATCCTCTTTTAATGGCCAATGAACCGAGTGGATATTTCATTGTATTGGCATCACTGAGGATTTGCAAACCCGTGTTGCGAGAAATGGAGCAGACGCAGTGCCGAATGTTACGGTGTTAAAACGAATAATTTGTGCTCTGAAGGATGCTTTCGCCACACTATAACTTGACAATTTCTGTCTTCTTCATGCATAATTATTCGACAATACATTTTAGTGATGTCCGCTGTTAGTGAATATTTATGTAAGCGAAAACGAAGAAGAGTTGAGTATAATTCTTCTTGGATGGATGGACCTACCATCAAAAGTTCATTCAACGCTATTTGAGTTGAACATCGACTCGAAGCATCAAAGACAACATTTAATTTGGTTGTTGTGCTCTCGGGCCTTAAAACGCATTGAAGTAATCTCCACAGCCGGTCTTCACTAAAATTACTGCTGTTGCCAACATTACCCGATCCGGTATACTCGCTGTATGCATGGCATATGTGGTGGATGGTTGCGGATGAGGTGCAGCGGGGAAGGAAACTGGATACTGGTGCAACAGCGAGTGATGGGATCGATTGCATATCCGACAGCGATCCGCTCTGCATTTGGAAACGGTATGCCCCTTACGCAAGCAATTTATGCATAAGGGTACCGATTTGACGAACTCGAATCTCTGCTGAACCGGAAGAGGCTTGAAAATGGGGCAGGCAGATAGATCTTAATCCCTCAATTTGCACTGTTGACAACTAGGCTGCCGTGTGTTTGCAGCAACTAGCTCCGATTTGGTGCTATGGTATGGGCTTCGTCCTTGAGTGTGATGCTCCTTCCGCTGATAGCTGCTGGTATCTCCTATTTAGGGTGGCTTCGCAGTCCTTCCACAGTGGCAATTTGACATAACCCAGCGCTTCTTCCCATTTGGATCGGGTGGCAGGGTCAAACTTTGTCATTACTATGTGCATAATTATAGCGTTTGTCATCTGTTTCTTATCGCCCAGCGATAGCAACGAGTCATATGCCGCCGACAGTTCGTCAATAATTGAACGCAATGAAGGCACAAAAGGCTTTGAGTTTGTTGGCAGCTCAACAAGTTTAGATATTGTATTGAAAAATATCAAATGTTATTATCATGAACTTTGTTGAGACTTGCCAACGCTTTCGGGTAATTTTCATCCGACAACTGAAATGCTTTAACTGTTCCCAAAGCCTCTCCAGATAGACAATTTACCAAATGGTTAAATTTTTCTATATCTGCGATATTTGGACCATTATGAACCAAGCTCTCGAATAAACTCATAAAATTTTTAAATTCTGAATATTCTTCCTTGAATTTCGGCAAATTCATTTTAGGAGCCTTGAGCTGTGAGAAGCTATAAAAGAGGTTTCGGCAAGTGAAGTTTTATTTTTCGCTAAAATTGACTTTATTATGGACTTAGTTTCAACGATTATGTCCTCTCTCCCCTTGAGCCATGTCGTCTTCATCAATTTCTTCAATCTTTGATTGGCATTTCATTAATTTTTCACTGTGTGAATTCAATATGTCGAGACGACATTCCAATTCAATTGGATCTAAAGACATACAGGGGTGTTGTGGAATCTGATAGTTGTCGGAATCAGAATTGAAACCGATCAAAAAAAGCAGTAGGTGTCATGAATTCAGAAATTATTGGTTTGATACTCGAAACAGAATTTGTATCGGGTTTGGGTGTCACGGAAACCAATTTTATCAGTTTTGCTGTCAGAAACAAAACAAGAAGATAGTCGCACACAGATTTGAAATGTAAGTTAAGAAATCAAGTTATTTTATTGTTACGAATTGATTTATCTTTATTTCTATAGGAGAAAACATGAGAATAAAATGAAACGAAATGTCTTAATTATTGAGTTTTGGAAAAAAATGCAGATATTTAAGGAGGGAGCCTGCTTTAGAGGTTTAAAAATCGATTTTTTTGCTGGTTTTTTGGGGGGGAGGGAAAGAAATAATTGATTAAAGCGAAATTTCTAGGGTTTATAGTTAGCCTTATGGTAAGGCTGAGCTCAGGCTACTACCGGTGGCGGATAGTGGACGGCCTACGCTAAGTAGGTCAGCTGCGAATAGTAATACGCAGCCCCCGACCAAGAGCTGCAGGAGAGGAGGGCTTGGCTCAAAACGCCCCACGCGCCCCATGAACCTCCCGCGAAGAGGCGAGAAGATGCCGCCTTTAATTAAGCGTCCACAACCTCACCTCAGTAGATAAGAGTGACATCTTACCGAAATGGCTGGCAGGTTAATACTGCTCTCACCTCCGTCTCGTTAAAACCATGGCAGGTCTTCAAGTACGTTCAATGCACGTCGCCATAATTTCTATAAATTCTTATTGAAAAAAAAAATAATAATAATAATTTCTTTGGCCGTACAGGTTCAGTTGAGACGAACTCCTGATTCGTGCCCGAACCTGGCTCTGAACATAAGCTCCCATAAGGACTTGTGTCAACCCTTGCGTGGCCTCCCTGCTTGCATAGGGGTTCATAAAGGGCAACTACTACAACGTGCAGAGATAGCGGCTTGAAGCGGAGACCCATCAGAAAAAAATGAATACACCACAACAACAACAACAACATAAAAACCAGCAGAAGGAACAACAAAACAAAGACGGACAAGACGAGGAATACGGAACTGTCTTCCGCAGGAGCAGCAGGATACTCAGATCCCCTATACTCACCACTACTCCAAAGCAGACAGACAAAACTGGTGAAAAGACAGACTCAAGGGAGACGCCGGCCACCCAAGCAGCACCGGCAAAACAAGGAGAAGGGAAGAGCACCCCAGCAGCCATAAAAGACGGAATTCAGAGCTCGCCGAAACAGGAATACATCACCCAAATGAGACGAGCAGAAGAAGAATCCCTTGAAAAGTGCAAAGGGATAGTGCAAAAAATGAAATTGGCGATAGCGAAGCAAAAGAACGTTAGCATGGACGTAAAGAACGGAGCGGCACAACTAGACGAACTCTTCGACGTCATCAAGAGCTATCGCAGAAATTGGCTAACTGCAGAAACCGAGAAAAGGCGGTCACATCTAAACAGACGTATCACGACCCCCGAGTCAGCAATATCGAAGCGGCGTGCGACAAGCCCTGTGGAGCCGCGCGAAACAGTGCGTCCACGTCACGAAAACGATGGCCAGTGGCAAAAAGTTTTGCCTAAAAAAGTCAGGAAAACCCACGTAAACGAAGGAGCGAGTGAAGAAGCGCCTAAGAAGAGGCAACAAGTCAAGAGCATGGCCGCAAGTCAGAAAAGAAATAATAGGCCAAAACGACAAACAGAGGCCGTTATAATAAAACCAGCGGAAGGAAATAGCTACGCCGAAGTCCTAAAGAATATTCTTAGCAAGGTAGATCTCAAAGAAGCAGAAGTCAAAATCAAAGGGATCCGCAAAACAAGAGCCGGGGCCCTATTACTAGAGGTAGAAAAGGGACAGCCCACAAAGGCCAGTTTCTGTGAGGCACTTAAGTCCACTCTGAAAGAGACTGCAACGGTAGCCGACCTTAAAACTAAAGTTACTATAGAAATCAGCGACCTCGACGCGCTGACAACAAAAGATGAAGTAGCAGGGGCTGTCAAAGGAGCGCTACAGGACCCCACCGAAGGCTTGGCGATTAACATAACAGCTCCAAACACAAGAGAGCAAGTAAGGGCATATGTAACGCTGGACCAGGATAGAGCTGATGAACTAATGCGACAGGCACGCATTAAAATTGGCTGGGTTAGCTGCAGGCTGCGGCTGAAAGAAACCCCCAAAAGATGTTTCCGCTGCTTTGGACCAGGACACTTAACCTGGGACTGTGAAGGGCCCGATAGAAAAGGACAAGGCGTTTGCATAAAATGCGGCCAACCAGGTCATAAATTGAAAGAATGCGACAAGCTTCCTTCATGCTGCCTTTGCAAAGAGGCCAAACATGAGAAAACCGATCACATCCCGGTCTCCGCAAAATGCATGTTATATAGGAATTTCCGAGGCAAATGAATATCCTACAGGGCAACATGCATAGATGCAAGGCCGCCGACGCACTACTCTCGCAAATGGTGACGGAGAGCGATTACGAGATGATCATCATAAGCGAGCAATACAAAAAGAAAGAGAGAGGTACCTGGCTAGAAGATAGCAGGTCAACCGCCGCTATATCAGCACTGCCCAGGGAGTAATATCAGCACTGCAAACAATGGGAACGGCAACGGCTTCGTCTGGGCCAAATGCGACCTTTTTACAGTAATTAGCTGCTACTTGACGCCAAGCGATAGTATACAGGAATTCCAAGAAAAGCTCGACAACATAGCGGACACAGCCAGGTCTATAGAAGGTCAATTGATTATCGCCGGAGACCTAAATTCCAGAGCGGTAGAGTGGGGTTTGCCAAACACGGACTCGAGAGGAAAGCGCATTCTAGAATTGGCTGCGCGATTAGGACTAGTAGTGCACAATACGGGGAACGCAATCACGTTTAGAAGACCGGGATGCGAGGAAACCACACCAGACGTTACCCTATCAACAGAACGCATGGCAGGCTTAATAAAGAACTGGAAAGTCCTGGAGGATTACACTGGCAGCGATCATCACTACATCTCATTTATGATCGACACGGAAACAAACGCTGACCAGCACAGGAAAACTACTAGAGAACGAAAGTGGAACGTCGCGAAACTAGATACTTCGAAATTAATCTCCGCATTAGACGACCAAAACCCATCTAGCAACTCCCCCACAATTGCAAGAAAAACTGTCGAGCACACAATGCTGAATATAACAAGAGCTTGTCAAAAAGCAATGCCCAAGGCCTCCCACAGCAAACATAAAGCAGCAATTTACTGGTGGACTGAAAATATAGCCCAACTCAGACGAACATACCTCCGCCTTCGCAGATCCTACACGAGATCCAGGCGTAGAGGAGCCGCAACTCAAGAAGCTGATCAATACAAATTAGCAAAAAAGGAGCTAAAGCAAGCCATCGACGATAGTAAAAAGAAAAAATGGGAGGAACTACGCGAGGATATAAACAGAAACCCCTGGAGACTCGTGTACAAAATAGCGATGAAGAAACTCGGCGCTCGAGCAAAGCCACCTGACCTAACCGCTGTGAAAATGGATAACATTGTGAACGCACTATTCCCCACACACGAAACAAGGGCTAGTGACCCAGAATACATTCTAGGATCGACGCAAATCCCCCAGTTTACCCTCGAAGAGCTGCAACTAGCCACTGCCAAGCTAAAGGCCAACAAAGCACCCGGATCGGACGGGATCCCATCCGAAATTCTTAAAATAATCGCTGCAGAGCGCCTGGTAGTACTACTGAACATGTACAACGCCTGCCTTGAAGCCGGAATATTCCCTGAACCGTGGAAAAAGCAACTGCTGGTGCTAATCAGCAAGGGAAAAGGAGACCCCAATTCGCCATCAGCATACCGCCCATTATGTATGCTTGATACAGCGGGAAAGCTATATGAAACCCTGCTTAAACCCAGACTTGAAGCGGCCATCAACGAAGCAGGAGGACTGCCCCTAGGCAATATGGCTTCACACCCGGCAGATCAACCATAGGAGCAATGAAATGCGTCATTGAAAGCGTAGAAGCCGCACAGCGTAGATGGCATAAATACAAGAGAATAGTGTTGCCGGCGACTCTAGATGTCCGAAACGCCTTCAACAGCGCTAGATGGGTAGATATGATCGACGCTCTCGAGAAAAGCTTTAAAGTACCCGAATACCTCAGGGCCGTGGTGCGGAGCTACCTTAGCAACAGGAAACTGCTGTACGAAACTAAAGAAGGGTCACGACAGATAGCGGTTACGTCAGGAGCAGCACAAGGATCCATCCTCGGACCAGACTTGTGGAACATCAGCTATGACGCTATATTAAAACTAGAAATGCCAGATGACTCATATTTAATAGGCTACGCGGACGACATCGCAGCAGTAATCACAGCAAGGGATACGGAAGAAGCGCGAGGAAAGCTGAACCAGGTCATGATACGGACGCAAGCATGACTCGACTCACACAGCCTCCAGCTCGCTACGGAGAAAACAGAGCTACTGCTGCTAACAAACAAGCACATACCTCTCGAGATAAGCATGCACACGACTACGGATATTCTTAGGACAAAAAAAGCAGTTAACTACCTGGGCGTTAGACTGGACCCCAGACTAACCTTCTGGGTACAAATCCAGCACGCCGCAGGAAAGGCAGCGAAGATCACTTTTCAACTGAGCCGACTAATGGCCAACATAGGAGGCCCTAGCCAAGAAAAAAGAAAACTCCTAATGTCGACAACAATCAGCGTTTTATTATACGGAGCTGAGATATGGGCAGATACGCTCAAAAAGGAAAACCGGCGTAAGGTAGCGGCCAGAGTGCACCGCACTGCAGCGCTCAGAGTTGCATTAGCCTACCGAACAGTGTCCTGCGAGGCAATTTTAGTTATAAGCGGAAATGCCCCAATTGACCTTCTAGCATACGAAAGGAAAAAGCTGTGGGAGCTAAAGCAGTCATCCGATAACAACAAGAGAGCAATAGAACAAATAAAGAAAGAAACAATAATAACATGGCAACAGAGATGGGACACCAAAAGTCGCGGCAGATGGACGGCCAGGCTTCTAAAAGATCTAGACTCATGGACAGAGCGAAAATTCGGAGAGGTAGATTTTTACACAACCCAGCTGTTATCCGGGCACGGGTACTTCAAAAAATACCTCCACAGAACGGGAAAAGTCGAAGAGCGGATGCCCATACAACGACGCGACAGAAGACGACGCTGAACACACATTCTTCGAATGTGTGCACTGGCAAGGAGAACGCACCGCCGTAGAGAACCTGGTTGGCCCAATAAACGCGGACAATGTAGTCAGCGTCATGTTGCAGAGTGAAGCAAACTGGGGGATTATGAAGAAATTCGCTGCACTCTTGCTACGCAGCAAAAAGCGGGACCTGGACGCAGGTGCGTAGATGTAAATCTCTCAATGAGAAAAATGGAACGCCACCCTGAAGTAATGCAAAAGCGGTTCCAGGGTGGGCGACGGTTCCTTAGAGGGGGGGTTTTTAGTGACTTGCAAGTGGCACATACCGCTGCTGTGACGACAGCACCAATGATGCGGAAGGCATTTTCCACCCCCTCACCCCCAAAAAAAAAAAAAAAAAAAAAAAAAATAGTTATCACCAAAACACAACTTAACTTTTCTTAGTTTGTTTAAGTTAAAATAGAAGATAATTTAATGCCAAAGATAATAAACTTTGCCACAATTCCATACGTTTAGTTTTTTTCAATCCTGCCCGCCAATTAAAAAAAATCGTAAAAATGAAAAACCGAGTCAAAGTTTTCGCTTTCTGCCCAAGCGCTCATATTTGTATCCGCCAGACGCTCGGGCACTATTTCCCTTCTCGCTTCGAGAATTTTTTAATTTTTTGAATTCCCATCTATAACTTTAGGGACATATTCTTATGTATATATTTTTTAAGGAGATGAATTGTTTTTTGAACAATTTTTTGAAGCTTCTAAAGCAGGCTCCCCCCTTAAAGAAGATTTACGAAACGTAATAAACGTAACTTAACATCCAAATGCCTCTTTATTCATTCGATAAATATCATCTCTTAAAATCTTTCTTTAATTCGGAACTCATTAAAAACTTGAATAGGATTGCTTCCAAATGTATGCATTTGCAAGCTTTGCCACATTAGTAAACAGCTGGTTCGAATATTGGTTTGGCGTATGTTCGAAAAGACGAAAATCCAATCAGATTCTCTGACACCATTGATAATCAGAATTGGTTTGCAATTCTGACAGCTAAGCAATTCTGTCTTGAATTCCACAACATCCCTGATAGTCTTTATAAGAAGGCCAGTTTTAATGCGCAAAATACGCAACCGTTCTTTGACGTCTTAACGATATTAAGTCCGTCAACTCCTTACTTGAAGACAGGTTTGCGAGAGTTGGCTTTTGCTTGCTCATTTTGCTTTGGTTGAATTAAAATTCCCGAGAAAAAGAAAAAAAGTTATTTGGCACAGAATAAGGCGAAAACGAAAAATTACGATTCCCAAATAACGAAAAGCCAAATCGAAAAATACCAAAACTAGCAATAGCACAATAAAGTAATTTAATCGGAAAATGTCCGAACGAAAATCGAAAAATATGCGAAAAAACCGACCGATAATTGCAAACGCGGATCGAAAAAAATTGCAAAAAATGTAATAATTTAATTTTGCAACTAATATTTTTCTCACCTTTATTTCAAAATAAAGGGCTACCGCAAAATCCCAAAATCCTTTATTCACTTTGAATTCGTATATGCACGAGTATGTATTAATATATATGTACATATCGTCACCTGGAATGCAAAATAACGTAACAACATTTTCGGAAATTCACAGTGGAATGCAACATGAAATACAATGGAACATGAGTGAAAAAAAATTTAATTTTGGTTAAAACTGTTTTATATCTGAGTGTAGAACCTAAAAATGTTGAACATACATATGTAATATTATGTATCGTCACCTGAAATGCAAAATAACGTAACAATATTTTCGGAAATTTACAGTGGCATGTATGAAACACGAAATAAAATGGAACATGAGTGAAACAAAATTTTAATATTGGTTAAAACTGGTTTATATGTGACCGTAGAATCTGAAAATGTTGAACATATGTAATATTATGTATGTAATTTGAAGTAGTGAAGCGTAATCAATAAGACACTCAATTTCGAATTTTTCGATGATACGTTATTTTGCATTTCAGGTGACGGTATGTAATTTGAAGTAGTGAAGCGTAATCAATAAGACACTCAATTTCGAATTTTTAGGTGATACGTTATTTTGCATTTCAAGTGACGATATACATATAAATACAATCCAATACAATAAAATCAATTTAATATAAAGTGAAAAGGGAGAGCCAAAAACTGAAAGTGTGCACTTGTTTTATTGCAGTTTGTGTTTTTGTTTGCACTGCTTTCAGTAATTCGCACTCGTTACCTGGAACGTCGGCTATTTTCCGATGCTTACGTCCCTTTGGCACAGGATGCAGCGGCAACTCATTCCCACGACGGCAGCGTTTGATGGCAGTAACGGTTTTATGGCAGTGGCAGAGTAATGGCAGCGACGTTGTGGCAGCAGCGAAATGATGTTGCAAAACTGGACACTTAGCGGTATGTTCTTAAGGAGTTTTGTAGCGGCACTGCAGTTTCTTCATAACGTACATATGTATATATGTACACATATGTCCGCCAGCCAAAGCCTACACTTTTCATTTCTTTTTTTTATTTTCTCTTGTTTTCGAAAATTTGCCGGTGCGTCCATATGTGTGTACTTTTATAACGTTACCACACTTCACTTCACGTATATATGTATGTATATATGGCTGTATCTTGATATATAAAAATCACGTGTCACGTTTTTTGATTTCCATGGACTCCTAAACTACTGAACTGATTTTAATGAAATTTTTAACACTGTGTGCAGTTTGGTCCAACTTGAAAGATAGGATAGTTTATAACTCTCCTTATAGTCGCATTATTTAGTTATTGCAAATTATTTGTTTATTATTAGCAAAGAGCTATCCACCAGTTGGTGGTGCTAACAGCGGTATTGAGTAAGTGCGGTATGTTACAGTAGATGGCGCTACATTTCTAGCAGCTGGCGGTGTTTTATCAATTTCAATAGAAAGTTTTCATGGATTTAGGCTGTCATAACAAAAGCTGCCACTTGCTAAAAACATTAAATGAAAATGCGTTGTTTGAAGTTTATATTATTTGTGGTAAAGTTATACGAGTCTATGACTTTCAAAAAAAATAAAAATTGGGTGGGGCGAAGTTCGCCGGGTCAGCTAGTATAATATAAAAATTACGTGTCATGTTGTTTGTCCGCGATGGACGCCTAAACTACTGAACCGATTTTAGCAAAATTTTGCACACTGTGTCCAATTCGAACCAACTTAGAAGATATGATAGTAAAAACAATCCATAAATAAACGACTGCTTTCAAACTAGTGATGAGCGATATTTCACTACCGGTGATTTTTTCACTGTGATTGAAAAATCGCAAATCGCAACTGCGATCACTTTTTGTAAATAGCAGTTCGCTTCTATGAACTGCGATTGCGATCGCAGTTCGAAACTGTGATCGCAGTTCGAAACTGTGATCGCAGTTCGAACCTGTGATTTGTGATCGCAGTTCGAAACTGTGTTCGCAGTTCGAACCTGTGATCGCAGTTCAAACCTGTGATTTAAAGTAACAACTTTCTTCAGGGTATTGTATATATCGTATATGCTATTTTTCGTCATAGCGGTTTGAAGTTTTGAGTTTAACGTTCTTATAATTTTTAATAATGGCAGGAAATGTATCAAGGAAAAGAAGTGAAGTGTGATGTTTGAAGTGGTAGATGAAATATAATCAAAATGGAATATTTTATTTTGTTTTAATAAAATTTTTAATTTTATTTAGTGTTAAAACCAAATTTGAAAGCTTTTTGTGATGAAAACAAGAATTGTAACTAATTAATTTCAGAAAAAATTATGGAATAAAAAAATTACGGGTTTTTAATATTTTCCCAAAGATTAGGAAACTCGCGTTAATTATTTGGTCTTGAAAATATTAAAAGCGGGTATTCTAAACAAACAAATTATCAACCACACTAATGGTAATTCCTTCTAAGAAATGTGTGAAACCATCATACCAACCTACAAATGAACTATGCAATACGCTCTAAGTGTCAGGTAGCCGAACCGCTCCAACATTTGCGAAAATGTAGTGAAAAGAAAGACGGAAAAACTTGACTCGAGTTACAGGAGCCAAAAGAGAATTTGCCGCCAATAACGACAAAATGTTTCCGTCGTTCCCACGACAGTCGGGTCTACGTAAGTGGAACAGACCCGGACTTTTATTCGGCCAAACAGTGTCAAATTGGCAGAATCTGCCGCTACAACAACAACAACGACGTTTGAACGTCGACTTAGTTGCGATCGCAATAGCAATATAAAATCACAGTGATTTAAAAATAGCAATCACTGAAATCACAGATCTCGAAAAATCACAATATCGCTCATCTCTATTGCAAACGTATACAAATACAGTGATGGCTCTATTAAAGTGACCCTCTATTAAGCGGACATTTCCATCAACCATGCACATATTTTTTGATGTTTTTATACTCTCGCAACAAAGTTGCTAAAGAGAGTATTATAGTTTTGTTCACATAACGGTTGTTTGTAAGTCCTAAAACTAAAAGAGTCAGATATAGGGTTATATATACCAAAGTGATCAGGGTGACGAGTAGAGTTGAAATCCGGATGTCTGTCTGTCCGTCCGTCCGTCTGTCCGTCCGTCCGTCCGTGCAAGCTGTAACTTGAGTAAAAATTGAGATATCGTGATGAAACTTGGTACACGTATTTCTTGGCTCCATAGGAAGGTTAAGTTCGAAGATGGGCAAAATCGGCCCACTGCCACGCCCACAAAATGGCGGAAACCGAAAACCTATAAAGTGTCATAACTAAGCCATAAATAAAGGTATTAAAGTGAAATTTGGCACGAAGGATCGCATTAGGGAGGGGCATATTTGGACGTAACTTTTTTTGGAAAGTGGGCGTGGCCCCGCCCCCTACTAAGTTTTTTGTATATATCTCGGAAACTACTATAGCTATGTCAACCAAACTCTATAGGGTTGTTTCTTTCAGGCATTTCCATATACAGTTCAAAAAGGGAAGAAATCGGATAATAACCACGCCCACCTCCCATACAAAGGTTATGTTGAAAGTCACTAAAAGTGCGTTAACCGACTAACAAAAAACCTTAGAAACACTAAATTTTACCGAAGAAATGGCAAAAGGAAGCTGCACTCAGGCTTCTTTTAAAAATTGAAAATGGGCGTGGCGTCGCCCACTTATGGACCAAAAACCGTATCTCAGGAACTACTAGACCGATTTCAATGAAATTCGGTATATAATACTTTTTTAACACCCTGATGACATGTACGAAATATGCAGGAAATCAGTTCACAAACACGCCTTCTTCCAATATAACGCTATTTTGAATTCTATCTGATGCCTTCTCTGTATAGTACAATATATACATTAGGAACCAAAATAGAAAAATATGTAAATGACGGATAATGAAATCTCGATTATCACTTTATCATGCGAGAGTATAAAATGTTCGGTGACACCCGAACTTAGCCCTTCCTTACTTGTTTGAAGCTGCTTTCTCAAATATACATAATAAGCAGCTTCAAATTCGTTATTTTTTTTGCAATGAAATTTGTTTGTATGAACATAATCAAAATTAAACCTCAAGTACAATCCCTTGGATTCTTAAACCAACAACAACTTTTTCGCCTTTATTTGTAAATAAAATTTTCACTGTATTAATAGTTTATTATATGAATAACAGTATAAAATGTGTATCACAGCAACGCGTGGCCAGATTCACTAGTATATTTTTAAATATTTCTTTTTCCTTTTGCCTTTTTTGTATATGTACATATATTTGCCACTGTGCTTAACACTTTTCACATTTGTATTAATCCTTTTTCACTCCACTTTTCTATCTTTTTTTATAGCAACTTTTTTAATATTTATGTTTTATTTATTCCTTTATTTTTCTTTTTCTTTTATATATCCATAGGCACCACTGCATTACACTTCCAATATGTATTTTGTATTTGAAATTTTTTGCTTTGTATTTTTATACTCTCGCAACAAAGTTGCTAAGGAGAGTATTATAGTTTTGTTCACATAACGGTTGTTTGTAAGTCCTAAAACTAAAAGAGTCAGATATAGGGTTATATATACCAAAGTGATCAGGGTGACGAGTAGAGTTGAAATCCGGATGTCTGTCTGTCCGTCTGTCCGTCCGTCCGTGCAAGCTGTAACTTGAGTAAAAATTGAGATATCATCATGAAACTTGGTACACGCATTTATTGGCTCCATAAGAAGGTTAAGTTCGAAGATGGGCAAAATCGGGCTACTGCCACGCCCACAAAATGGCGGAAACCGAAAACCTATAAAGTGTCATAACTAAGCCATAAAAAAAGATATTAAAATGAAATTGGGCACAAAGGATCGCATTAGAAAGGGTCATATTTAGACGTAATTTTTTAGAAAAGTGGCGTGGCCCCGCCCCCACTAAGTTTTTTGTACATATCTCGGAAACTACTATAGTTATGTCAACCAAACTCTATAGAGTCGTTTCCTTCAGGCATTTCCATATACAGTTCAAAAATGGAAGAAATCGGATAATAACCACGCCCACCTCCCATACAAAGGTTATGTTGAAAATCACTTAAAGTGTGTTAACCGACTAACAAAAAACGTCAGAAACACTAAATTTTACGGAAGAGATGGCAGAAGGAAGCTGCACCCAGGCTTTTTTCAAAAATTGAAAATGGGCGTGGCGTCGCCCACTTATGGGCCAAAAACCATATCTCAGGAACTACTCGACCGATTTCAATGAAATTCGGTATATAATATTTGCTTAACACCCTGATGACATGCACAAAATATGGGTAAAATCGTTTCACAACCACGCCTTCTTCCAATATAACGCTCTTTTGAATTCCATCTGATGCCTTCTCTGTATAATATATACATTAGGAACCAATGATGATAGCGGAATAAAACTTTACACAAATACGCTATTTGAGCTAAGGTATCCCTTGTGGAAAAATTGTCGTGATCGGACTATAACTTTTCGAGGTCCCTGATATCGAACACGAAGAACTCAGTGCCTAACCTAACCTAACCTAATTTTTCACCGAAAATATCGGTAAATCTCTCAGAATTTAATTCTAATTAATTTTACAGCAAAATAAAAAAATATGTAAATGACGGATAATGAAATCTCGATTATCACTTTATCATGCGAGAGTATAAAATGTTTGGTGACACCCGAACTTAGCCCTTCCTTACTTGTTTATGTATGTATTTAATGTTTTTTTAAGGTTTAATTTGTTTTTTCGCACTTCACTTCCGAAGAACCAAAAAGAATCGTCAGGCAATTAGTCACGATAACGAAAGTTAGCACTAACACGATAAGTTAGCACTTATAGTAAATATTAACTAAATCTACGAACATTCCATTAAATAGTGGAGAAATACTGTTGTTTTTGAGTTTTCTAACGTGATGTCGTAAATAATTACATTTTTTCCGCTTGCGCTGCAAACGCAGGCAAAAGGTCTACAGAAAACTCCCCAATGGTGTATGTCTAACTGTTATGGATATCCCACTCTATAACATTCTTTTGTTGTGCCTATAAATAGCGCGTCGCGGTTCTCCCTATAGCACTTTGAATTTATCGGCGAGCGGACGCGTTTATTATCGGAGCTCTCCTGATCCTTCTTAACAAATAATACATCTGCTAAATATTTGGAATAGTAGAATAAAACTGCAACCAAATACGCAGTGCAATGGATTATAACTGGCTCAGTCGAAGAATATTATACCACGTGCATTCCAAAAGACTGTTGTCATAACCTTGTCAGCCGACTTTTTCGTCTTTCCACGCTTGAGGACCGGTTCATCATATGCAGTCCACTATAATGTCTGTAGATTGGACTCCAGCGTGAAATGATGGAGCCGTATTTCTATTGTCACACACCGACGCAAAAATTCGGTTTTATTACGATTAAAGAGCACTCAAACACTCCTCAGAGTCAGCAATTCGTTTTTTTTCTTTTGCTAGATTTTGAACTTGCGAAGCACCTACTATGCACAGAGCTTTCGCCTCTTTAGGGCGTCAACTGCCCTCATTGTCCTCGTTGCTCATTTCGCCTCTTTCCAACTTAGCAAATCTCCTTTCAACGATTGATCTCCCTGGTTCAGAGCCCAAATTCAACAATATTTTTCCCAAAAAAAAACAATTTATTAACACACTAAATGCTTTTATGATCAATTTTTTTGTAAACTAACACAAGTTGCTTCACAAAAATGCTATATCCCATTAACTTATGGTTAGAATCTAACCAATAGAAATCATATAGATGGTAGTAGTAGTATTATCTATGGATCCCCACAGTAAAGCGTGGATGGGTCCTCTAGTATTCTAATAAAACAGAAGTTCTCGAAAAAGAAAAATAAATCAATTTAAATAAAATGGCTCATAATAATGGGACTTTACAAAATTATATAGTAGAATTAAATTCAATACATAATCAGAGGTCAGTAAGGCAACGTATTGAAAAAGATAAAAATATGTAAATTCTTTTGAGGGTGATGCCGGGCAATTGCCAGCACTCATTGAAGCAATAGATAGGATTTCTAGGGATTATCTGAACTAGGAACAAGAAGTTTTTAGAGTAGTGTACAATTTAAAAATAACTGGGAAAGCAAAAAAATTTTTGCATCTTGCCACACCAGCTGGTTGAGAAGATTGCAAAATAAAACTAAAATAACATTTTAAGTCTAGTGATATTGCCTCAATATAGTTTCTAACAAACCTTACCGCTGGTGGGGGGCAATGATAGACTTGTATCGAGGGAGAATTTATTCATTCTAATTTTATTTGATATTTTCATTGCCTATATACTATTTTAGGAAACTATCTTAAGTAACTAATTATATGTGTATGTGTATATGTTTGTAAGTATTGCAGCATATTGTTTATGCTGCATGAAATGGGGTCGTTTTTAAGTGTACAATTCAAAACATTTGTGTGTGTTTAATGTTATCTCATCTGTAAATTTATGACTTGTTATTTAGTTTACAATTCTCTATGCATTTTTATTATTATTAGATGCGCATTGCATGTAAATGCATGTGTCTGCTTATGTACATATGTATGTACATTTAATATATTTGAAAATAGATATTTATTTTTAATAGTCTTTCGGCTTTGCTGATAGTAAATAAGTAAGCATGTTCAATGATAATTGAACACCTAGGCAGTGGCGGATTAAGTATTTTGACGCCCTAGGCCCTGTCTGATTAGCCGCCCTTTTTAAAGGATGAAATTTTATTTCTTTGAGTCCGTTCATATTATTAAGATATAATATTTATTTAATAAAAGTATAAATGTTAAACAATACAGTTTTCTTAAACTATAATGTATAACTTAATTTTCAAATATCTTCTTTCTGGCTTTCGTCTGAGCAAAATCATCAATTATGTCGTTGTAGTCAATTTCTTGAACTAGTTGGGCTTCAATTGACAGTAGTGCTAAAGCATTGAGTCTCTCTTGGCCCATACTTGCGCGTAAATACGTTTTGACTCTTTTCAAGCTGGAAAAAGATCTTTCTCCTGAACAGTTCGTAGCCGGAATACTCAAAAAAATAATGTCTACATTTGGATAAACATCTTGAATATTTTGTGTTAATACCTCAATAAAGATTTATCATTCCTTACCTCTGGTGGGGGAAATGAAAAGACCTTCATCGAGTGAGAATTTATTCATTCTGATTTTCTTTGGTAAAATGTAAACCTTATATAAGTTATCGGGCTTTTTGCTAGAGCTCCGAAAAAGAAAGTGGTTTTATTTTAATTGGGTCCGTACGACCTTCTTTATTAAACTTTAAATTGCAACTAACTTACATATTCGTTCTTAACCCTTGTGTTGCCACCCAAAAAAAATCACACTGTCTGCCGCCCAGGGTACCCGGGTACCCGTATGCAAATTCGTGCGTATAAGTCCGGTATACGTAAAAATAATTGAGTGCATTCTGTCAGGATCTATTTATTGACATTTGAGAAAAGTATTTCTACTTGAATGTACCATATAAATTATGTACATACACCTTCATAGTCCTAAATCAAGAATAAAACGCGCGCTGCTCTAACGTAAATTTCTCGTTTTTGCGAAGGCCACTTGCGTGGAATTCGAGTGGTGGGGAAACAGGTCGCTCTCTGAATTGGTTTGTACCTCAGGAACGTTCAAGAATTCCGTGAAACGAATATAAGCGGTATAGTTAAGTTTCCGTCGTTGATTCACTGGAGCCACTCCAGTCAGTTTGGATAGTTCGTTAGCGTGTGTGCATTACATATCGATATTCGTAGTTATTTATTTATTGCAATACTATGAGAATACTTGAAGTGATAAGTAAAGATAATTGTATTTTTTTTTTAAGGTAATACACGATTTATTTACCACGATGGGTTTTTAATTTTTATCGAAAATTTAATGCGAAAAATATGAATAAAATAAACATAAAATATGAATAAAATAAAATAAAAAGAAAAACCAAGCTGTAATACTTATTAGTACGATGCACTATGATTATGAAATTTCTGATGCAGCTCACAAAAAAACTAAAATGATTTTGTTTTATAATCAAACAAAAGCTAGCGTTGACACCATGGATCAAATGTCTACGAGGTACTCCACCCAACAACGAACGTGTAGATGGCCGCTGGCTTTCTTTTTCAACAACCTCGACATTGCAGGTGTACCTGCTTATGTCATCTACTATGAGAATAACAGCATGCTATGCAAGAAAACAAACAGACGAAGACTTTTCCTTTGACAATTGTGAGAAGAATGAGCAATGCCGATGATCGAAGAGCGTGTCCCGAATCAGCAAATAATGCGAAACCACTCTACCAAAATCCCAGTCGAAAGTTTCTTTGAAGGGCCAATAGTAGAGGTGGTACCCAGAAATGACAAACGTCGAGACGCCACTGGGAGGAGAGCTGTTGTTGGATCTTGTTACATTTGTAACGAGCAGCCTATTCGCAAACGCCGAAAGATACGGAAACCCTGCGTTGAGTGCGATAAGCCCGTATGCGATCAGCTTTCGGTGAACATTTCTAAATGTTTACATTGCAATGAGTAATTTTCAATTTTTCTTAATTTTTTAATTAATTCTTAAAATTTAGTTATTCAAATTTCCTTGTTCAAATTATTACTTATATTTCACTATGCAGGAAGCAAAAAATTCATTAATTTTTTTGTAACTTCATGTTGCAAAATAAAATTATTATTATTATTATATACAGCATATTTTATCAATAAATTATTAAAAATTAACATAATTTGTTGTGGTTATCTTATAGATACTTATTTACTCCTTTAGATATAAAATAAAATTATAATCGTAATGTATTATACGAACTGCGCCGAACTTCTGTCGGGGTACCCGGGTACCCGGGTGGCTGAGACGTGTTTTTATTTTCAAATGTAACATTTCTGAAGTTAGGAAAAAATCTAAACTATGTATAATGCACAATTCGCTAGATAATCGGTTAAACCATGGGGATCAAAGAGGATTTTAGCCTATCTCTTTTAGAAAAAATATTATTCAACAAAATACACTCCAGTGGGTACCCGGGTACCCGGGTAGCAACACAAGGGTTAAGCTAAAAGTAACCTTATGTCGGTATTCTGCGTGAGACGATTGTCTCATGTCTCTAATAGTGACAATAGTAATTTAGTGATTCTGTTAGTCAGGAGTCTCATTTTGGTATTCTGGCAGTTACAGTATAGTAGTATGCTGTAAAGTAGTGTCTGTGTGCTAAAGAGAAATTTAGTGAAAAAAAAAGCAAAAGCATATACATACAGACATACATATATAAATCATTTTGTTTAACACATCACTAACAGTGCGGTGTCAAAAAGTAGCAGTTACAAAAAACAAAAGAAATCGGGCGCGAAATATAAATATTGTATATATATGTTATATGTATTATAAGTATATATATATGTATATATAATCAAAAAGAAACGGGCGCGCATCAAAAAACCATACATATATGTATGTAATTAATTACATATTAATACATAAATCGGGCGCGGAATAAAAATAAAAATAACAACAAGCCAGCAAGCAAGGAGCCCCCCGAACCATCCCAGGGCAAGAGTACAGGGACGAAAACCTTCCGACCCACACTTTAGCCAACACTAATCCCCAAAATCCCATAACGGATATCAAAGTGAGTCGTATCGTTTCCATTTAGTATTTCATTTTTCAATTCTCAATTTCTGCATATATGTACTTATATTATGGCGATGAATATTTTGTAACAAATTAGTTTAACTTGCATAGAATAACTCATCAAGTTATTCTCACTTTATTTTATTAACATTACAAAAAAATTCCGGTTGTCAAACAATTATAAGTAACTTTTGATAAAAACGGAAATACTGCAAAGAAACAGTTGGGTTTTAACCGACAATATATATACATATATATATATACATATATATATATGTATATATATTTATATACCGTATATATATATCGAAATATATAAATGATTTGATTGTCATTTACTGCTTACCTTCGTGTATCAAAACACAAAATATCCTCAACCAAAAAATAACAAAATTCAAGTATTTTACTTGCACAAGTGTCCGGCGATACCCCTTATGCTTGATCAAGCAATAAGCAGGATTGCCTTAAATAAGTAAGC
Source organism: Bactrocera dorsalis (assembly GCF_023373825.1). NCBI lineage: Eukaryota > Metazoa > Arthropoda > Insecta > Diptera > Tephritidae > Bactrocera > Bactrocera dorsalis. The sequence goes on along the minus strand of NC_064308.1, from coordinate 18,333,606 downwards.
TAGAGTGAAGGCAAACAAGCAATATATATATATATATATATACATAGAAAAAGGAAAAAAAAGAAACAAGAAAAAGTCAAGAAAACCAAAATTACATATTTACATATATGCACTAATTTAATACATATACATATATTTGCTTTAATATACTTGAAATTTATCACACGTATATACATATACTCATCCGTTGAGAGCAAATGCACTATCGGGATATGTGCTCTTCTACATACATACAAACATATATTTTTTAACTGCTCATCATACGTATATATTTATACTTATTCGTTGGAGAGCATCTATGTAAGTGCACTACCGTAATTTGTGCTCATCATAATACTTACATACGTACATATTTACGGAACAGTAAGAGAGTGCACATTTGCAAATCCAAAGTGCACAAACGATTTTATTTTACTTTTATTTTGTTTTGTTTTTCTATACGCGCACGCTCAGAGGAAAAACAAAATACTCCTGCTTACAGGTACTCATACCTAAGTACATACTATATACGGGACATTATACCCTACTAGGGTACCACAAATTTTTTCATACCTTCGGAAAAAAAACGCATTCGCAAGAAATTAATCGGTTCGGTAGAGAAAATATAAAATATCATAATATATATTTTTACATAAATAAGCAAATAAATAAACTATTGCGGAAAATTTATTTTACTTGTTCAAAGTCCAAATTGGCATATTTTCGGCAATACCCCTTGTTCTTTGATAAGCAAAATCAAGCAGGATTGCGTACTTATGTACAAAGTGCATTGATCTCTTATACGAGCACTCATTTGCAAGTACAGTAGAGGCCCGCTAATCCGAACACGGCCTAATCCGGATTCCACTGTAATCCGGACAGAGTTAAAAAATTCAAAATTTCTATTATGTCCATTGTAATCCGGACCGACATTCTCTATCCGTATTCTCTAATCCGGATCACATGTTTATTATTCACTACATTCGCTTCGCACTTTATTTCGCCACTTATGCGAGCGCTTTGTTTCATACTTGTGTGAATCCCCAATATTCTGGAAATTACTTCCTGATCAAACATGGGTGTCTGCTGTAGAAAGAAGTGCTCCAGGGAGAAAAACCTCTAAAGAGAGAGTAACATTTCTTGCTTGTGCAAACGGTGATGGCACACATAAACTTAAAATGGTGGTCATTGGATAAGCGGAAAATCCCAGAGCTTTTAAGAACTGTAGCGATCTTCCAGTTGAATATTGCTCGACAAAAAATGTCTGGATGACTTCAACTATTTCCGTAAAATGGTTTCACGAGTCGTTTGTCAAACAAGTAAAAGATTTTCAAGCGAAAAACAACCTAGATGGAAAAGCTATTTTACTAGTTGATAATGCTTCTTGTCACGCATCGGTTGCGCAGCTTACGAGCGATAATTCCAAAGTTATTAAAAACTAGCTGACCCCGCAGCCGTTGTCCTGCGTGAAATTATATAGTTTGAAATGAAAAGAAAGTTAAATGTATCATTTCATTTATTTTTTTTTCAATGTAACGCAGCTGTATAAACAACATTTTTCGGTTTCTGTTCCGGTGTACAGAAAAGATGGTTTTCCAACTCGTGAGCACGCTACGGCCGTGTAAAGAACATAGCATTTCCAAATTTATGCCTCACACTATGCGACTATCTTTAGGTCCTGTTGGCTGTCATCTCAACGGAAACAGAATACGTTTCAGAGAAAATGGCAAATCGTTAGAACTCAAAGGAATTCATAGGATCAAGCATTCTGTCCCTTTGTATTCGATAGGTGCGTCACAATCAGTCGGTTTCCATTACACAGTTTCGGCGCATGAAGATTGGGAAACATAATAACGACGGATCCTACTTTGAGACGTAAATGATGCTGTGGTATACCAAGCCTGTCCAAAGAATTTAGGAATATCACTGGATAATTCACGGCGTCGTCTTCATAGTCAAGACGATCGATCGATTTGTATGAGCGCAAGGCTCCCGGAATATGACTTTGAATCTTCCAGTTGAAGTCAACAACATCGGTATTTTTGGCAGCTAACATTGCGCGTTCACTTAAGGAATCGTAGTTACGATAATTTGGCCAATGTCCGAACATTTGTGAAGAGTTCATCTTTCGTGAATTGATAAAGGGAAGATGGAATTGATATCGAACCACCGGAAGTATCAACCGGTCATTTCCAATTTTATGCGAAGACGATGTAAAATGTCTTCGGCAATGTCATTTTTGTTAGTATCCCATAATAGACACGGATTTGAAGGCTGATATGCCGAAGTGATTATCGCGAAAAGTGTGCGAACTTCATTTGCATTCCAGTGATTATCATTTTCCAGCGATTGTAATTGCTGGCTTACTTCTCCAAATCTTGCAATGATAAGCAATGACTCAAATAAAGTTAAACTGCGTACATTAATCAATAGCAACCCAAGGTAGAAACAATCGTCGTTTTTCGGGTGGATTGTGTAAATTTGTCCCAATGCATTAGTTGATAAGACACCTGGATGTCAATCTACTGGTTGGCCTTGCTTTCTGCGTAAGTATTCGACAATGCATTCAATGTATAATATCAAGGTATTTTCGCAAAGAGCAATGTTCTCACAAACGAATCACTGACGAAAGTTGAGAAAAATTCGTCAATGTTAATTTTGTTGCTGACGATGTTTCCACTGGCTATACTATGTATATTCTCTGGGTTGAAATACACTCTTTGGTCATTCTCCAAATTAACTGCGCACAACAGTCGGAAAACGTTCATGAATTGCAAAAGTATTTATTCTACAAAGTGCTTTATTGCAGCTCACGTATCGACCGTATCGTTTAAGACCAATAACCGCCATGTTGCCTCCTTTGGCGACGTACTTACAAACGCATTTTATCGATTACACCAAACTACAATACTCAATATTGACATGACTTTTGAATGTGAAATAGACAACAGTGGCGAATATGGTACGATCTATGTGTTGTCAACTTCGATACTCACGCCTCTAAATTGAATGCTAAATGTTCTGCCATTGTCGTATGGTGAGCGACGCCGATAGAGTGGATATCCATAATTTCTAGTTTGTGTTTCCGAAAGAAAAGTACGTGGATACTGTTTCGTGGATTTATTGACAGACAAACAAACCGAAGTGGGCTTGTGGTTTTCGCAAGGTTCATGAAGCTTATTGGTTTTCATCACTTCGTATAATACTGGATCTTTCTTTGCATCAGGAATTGCCGCATTATTGAATGATTTCATCAATTTGATCTGGTGTAACCACCTTCCACCATCCAAATGTGTGCGTGCGGCAAACCTCTGTTTTGCCACTCAACAGAATACATCTAGCATTTAACAGCACCATATATGCGTTCTTCTTCTTCTTTACTGGCGTAGACACCGCTTACGCGATTATAGCCGAGTCAACAACAGCGCGCCAATCGTTTCTTCTCTTCGCTACGTGGCGCCAATTGGATATTCCAAGCGAGGCCAGGTCCTTCTCCACTTGGTCCTTCCACCGGAGTGGAGGTCTTCCTCTTCCTCTGCTTCCCGCGGCGGGTACTGCGTCGAATACTTTCAGAGCTGGAGTGTTTTCATCCATCCGGACAACATGACCTAGCCAGCGTAGCCGCTGTCTTTTAATTCGCTGAACTATGTCGATGTCGTCGTATATCTCGTACAGCTCATCGTTCCATCGGATGCGGTATTCGCCGTGGCCAACGCGCAAAGGACCATAAATCTTCCGCAGAACTTTTCTCTCGAAAACTCGCAACGTCGACTCATCGGTTGTTGTCATCGTCCAAGCCTTTGCACCAAATAGCAGGACGGGAATTATGAGCGACTTATAGAGTTTGTTTTTTGTTCGTCGAGAGAGGACTTTACTTTTCAATTGCCTACTCAGTCCGAAGTGGCACCTGTTGGCAAGAGTAATCCTGCGTTGGATTTCTAGGCTGACATTTTTGGTGGTGTTAATGCTGGTTCCTAAATAGACGAAATTATCTACAACTTCAAAGTTATGACTGTCAACAGTGACGTGAGTGCCAAGTCGCGAGTGCGACGACTGTTTGTTTGATGACAGGAGATATTTCGTCTTGCCCTCGTTCACTGCCAGACCCATTTGCGTTGCTTCCTTGTTCAGTCTGGAGAAAGCAGAACTAACGGCGCGGGTGTTGAGACCGATGATATCAATATCATCGGCATACGCCAGCAGCTGTACACTCTTATAAAAGATTGTACCTGCTCGATTCAGTTCTGCAGCTCTAATAATTTTCTCCAGCAGCAGATTGAAAAAGTCGCACGAGTTGCTTCAAGATAATGTCCATCGAAGCTGTTGCTTGAAAAGTCTTGCTGTGACATCGTGACGATCGCTTTCTGCTTGATCGCGACCTATAATACCGCATGTATGTATGTCATCGCATCCTGGGAGTACTCGTTCATGTGCCTTGGGCTGCTAATGTATGTTGATGCCAAAAAGAACGCCAACCGATATTAGCAATCAATCTGTAATTGATCACTTTGTGTGAAAAACACATAACATTTTCACTGAATAATTTTCAAAAATTTTTGAAGCAAACGCCAAATTTGAAAGATTCAAATAATTGAAAAATAAAATAAAAAAAATGAATAATAAAATTTGTATGGAAAAAATTAACTTTTTGGAATTTTCCAATTTTCCGACTTTTCCTCACGAAAAGCATACAGGGTTTTTTATTTCTAAACCTTCCCCGATCCCCACGGAACATTCTCCGAAAATTTCATCAAGATTGGTTCAGTTGTTCTCTCAGCGTTACTAATAAACAAACATTCATTCGTTTGTATGGGAAAAAGAAAACGGCTGGTTTAAGGGGTTTTCCGGCAATTATTCGATTTTTTTTCTCCGCATAAACCATCCCTGACCCTCAACGAACATTTTAAAAAAAGAATAATTAAATTTGGTTCAGTGGTATGAAAGTGATGCGCGTACATACATTTTGGCGATTCATTTTTATTTATATAGATCTCACAATAAAGAATGCTGTTTTTTTTTGCTTGCGAATTCTTGCGACAAGCTGTCGTCTGATATAGTAGCAAAATGTTGGCAAAAAATTCTTCTCTATTCAGGGAATAACGATATAGTTAATACCGAAAAAAATTCCGATGCCGACGAGGATCCAGATGATAGCATTTTTCTGTCTGTTCTCAAAGAAAGGACGTCACAGCGTGAAGATGCACAAGAGCTAACAGAAATCGGACCTTTGTTGCAGAGGATGGATAATAACAATCATCAACTGCCACAATCTGAAATTAGTGAATGGCTTATTGGAGATAACGACCATTTACCCCTCCATAGTGACGACGATTCCTCCGTTGAAGAAGTCGAAAACAATGAACCAAAAGCTAAACATGAAGACGCTATTAAAAGCTTCAGCACCTGTATACAAAGGTCAGAGGAAAATAACGTTGAATCGGACAGTTTGTGTATTCCTAGAACAAAAAAGCGTTCACCAAACAAAATTAACCGATTTTTTCAATTAAATTTAGAATTTTATTACACCGCTTGATACATACAAATTTCTAACGTTTATTTTCAATGTATTGTTTTAAGTTTGTTTTTTGAAACATGTGTATTATTTGTTATAATAAACAAACAGAAATTTATAAATATTTTTTCTTAATACATACATAGTTCTGATATGTCTTTGCTAATCCGGATTCCCTTATATTCCGGATAGGGGTCGGTTTTAATTGATCCGGATTAGCGGGCCTCTACTGTACATACAAACGGATTCGTCTATAGGTATACCCTATAAGACATACAAACACAATACCAATTATAATTAAAAATAAATTTTGCAATTTGAATAATTAAATAAATAATAAATAAATTTTTACTAGTTTCGAGAATAACAAACAGAAATTTTGATTTAGTCCAAAAAAAAAAAACGAAACACGGTATTTGATTTAATTCGAAAAAAAATTATAAATTCTATTATTAATAAAAGATTTCGTTGAGAAATAACGAATTTGTTCAAAGTCAATCAGTTTACTCTGATAGAAATTTTTTGATAAAATTGAACTTTTCTAAATGAACTCAGATTCTAAAGAATCTAAATCTTCTCAACTACTGAAAGTTCCAAAAATGCTTTCGGACGAAAAAAGTCCATGTACACCTGCAGAAGCTACACGCTCAAAGCAAGGTGTTACAAAGCAAAAAAGGGGGAAAGACATTATATACAGTAAATTTATTGCTGAGAGTGACAGTTTTATAAAATACTGCACTCGATTTTCATCTTCGCCGATTCAAGATAATTCTGAATCGGCATTAGAAATCAAAAAAGAAAATCTGGACAATTTTTGGATACGTCTCCAAGCTTCTTATGACGTAATAGTAGAATCTGATGACTCAGATCTACCAGAGAATTTCAAATCCTCGGCTTACGCCAAATATGAAAATTGCTTAGACCAATTTGAAGAAACGAAAGCAATGATTACAGATCAATTGAAACTAATTAAAGCAATTGCACCTACTCCACTTCCGCGAGTAGAGATGCCACAAGTACAAAGTCAAGAGGCAAGTTCAGGCATCCACCTCAAAGTGCCCGCATGTGACACAGAAATTTTTCATGGGGGTTATGAACAATGGCCGTCCTTCCGGGACATGTTCACAGCCGTTTACATAAACCACCCAAAATTATCTAATGCACAAAAATTGTATCACCTCCGATACAAAACGAAAGGTCAAGCCGGCGTCATAGTAAAACAGTTCGCATTAAGTGACGACAATTTTAATATGGCTTGGGAAGCTTTAAAATCAAGATACGAGAATGAACGAATATTGGTCGATAAGCAGATAACAATTCTAATGAACTTGCCAAAAATTCAAAAGGAAACCAGTGAAGAATTTATCAAACTTCAATCCACTGTTTCCAATTGTTTGTCGATTTCATCGACCCAAAACATTCCCACAGACAACAGGGACCCTATACTGGTCAATATATGCACAGCAGCATTACCAGAAAAGTCTTTACTATTGTGGGAGCATTCGCTCTCATCACGTAAAAAATGCCCAACGTGGCAACAAATGAAAGATTTTCTCACTACCCAGTACGAAATCGCAGAAAGGGTAGACAAAAAAATAAATACAAGTAAACCAAAAGGTATTCAGCAAGACTTCAATCTTCCTCAAGCCCCAAGCCAATAGCAACAGCAATTTAAATAGAAGCTTCTTCAAAACGCAATCGTTCTCATCTGAACAGAATAAATATAGATCATGCGAACTATGTACAGGAGGGCATAAGCTCAAATCTTGCGAGAGATTTAAAAAATTGAATATTATCGACCGCAACAATTTCGTAAAAACTAAAAGACTTTGTACAAACTGTCTGTCACATGCGCATACACTCAAAGAGTGCGAAAGCAAATTTAACTGCGTCTATTGTCATAAACGACACCATTCGATGCTTCATATTAATAATTTTTCCAGCTTACCCCCAAACAGCGCAAATATCAAAAGAGCCGCGGGTTTAGTTGCAACAACAAATCCCGAAGTGCCAACTTCTCAAAATTGCCAAGAAGCACCATGCTGCTCAAAGGCATTAACAACTCAAACGCTACACAGCGAAAATCAAAGTAGGGTACTACTACCCACAGCAGTCGTCTCCATCGAACATCGAGGAGAACTGTTTAAACTCAGAGCCCTAATAGACCAAGGATCACAACGATCTTTCATAGCGTCTAGGGCACAAAATAGGCTAAGTCTGCCAACAAGACAAACCAACTTTGAAATTACGGGAATGGGCGGAAGAGTAGTTCAAAACTCCAATAAAATCTGCCCCATTACCCTATTTTCACCCCAAGCGGATATAAGAATACAAGCAGAAGCTATAGTCTTACCGCAATTAACCAATATGTTACCAAGCTATCATATAAATAGCAAGCATTGGGAAAAGGTTTCACACCTTAAGTTAGCAGATCCCAACTGCAACACCCCCGCTCAAATAGACCTTCTATTAGGCAGCGATCTCATACCTCAAATAATACTCGAAGGTATTGAGAAAATTTCAAACACACTGTTGGCACAAAAGACCATTTTCGGTTGGATCCTAAGTGGACTAGTTACGGAACCAGTCACAACAATGACAACTCAAGTTGAGGAAATCTCGAATGAGTACCTCAATTCACAATTGAGAAAATTTTGGGAGATAGAAGAACTCCCCCCCATTTCAATCAAAACCCCAGAAGATCAGTATTGTGAAGACTTTTACAAAGCCACAACTACTAGATCAGATAATGGTCGGTATGTCGTACGACTACCACTAAAACAGCAATTTCCCAACACAATCGCTTTAGGTCACTCTCGCACTTCTGCAATACAGCAGTTTCAAAGTATGGAAAGAAACCTACTTAAAAAAGGTGAACTGAAACCAGAATATGATGGTGTGTTGGAAGAATACCTCCATTTAGATCACGTGGAGGAAATAAGTCCATGCGAAAAAATCATAAATGGCAAATACTACTCATTTTACTTGCCACATCATGCAGTAGTAAAGCCAGATAAAAAAACCACTAAAGTAAGAGTTGTCTTCAGCGCCTCAAGATCCACTAGCTCGGGGAATTCCCTAAACGATATCCTGTTTACGGGACCCACGCCCCAACCTGATTTAATGCTGCTTATTCTAAACTGGCGTATATTCAAATACGTTTTTAACGGGGACGTCGAAAAAATGTATAGACAAATAGTCGTACATAAAGACGATCAAGATTTTCAGCGAATTATTTTCCGAAAATCACCCAATAGTCCACTACGCGACTTCAAGCTAAAAACAGTGACCTTTGGCGTTAACTGTGCCCCATACTTAGCCATTCGAACACTCCATGAATTGGCTGAAAACACCAAGTCAGAATATCCACTGGCGACCCAGGTGTTAAAATCACAAACGTATGTAGACGATATTCTGTCTGGAAGTCACAGTCTTCCACAAGCATACGAATCACTATCACAAGTAGTCCAAGCCCTCAAATCCGCAGGGTTTCCATTAAAAAAGATTACGGCAAATCACCCAGTTATATTAAAAAATATACCAAAAGAAAATTTGTTGGACACTAATTTCCTTATTTTCGAAAAGGAAAGTACAACAAAAACTCTGGGCATCCAATGGAATGCGATATCGGACCAGTTTTCATACACGACTGAGTCCATATCCGCAATATCCGCCATTACGAAACGCCAAATTCTCTCCTCTGTGGCAAAACTTTTTGACCCCGCAGGATGGCTATCGCCAATTATGATACAAGCCAAAATCCTGATACAAGAATTATGGCTAGATGGTACCGACTGGGACGAGCAAGTAAAACCACTTCGTTTAGAAAAGTGGTCCCAGTTCGCGAGCAATCTCAAAGATATTTCACAAATACAAATCCCACGATGGGTAAATTATGTCCCAGAGCACAAAGTCGAACTACATGGCTTTTGTGACGCCTCTGAAAAGGCGTATTGCGCCACTATATATGTTCGCACACAAAGTTACAAGGCGACTACAAGCCACTTACTAGTTGCAAAAGCAAAAGTGGCTCCTCTAAAAACCATAAGTCTACCACGACTAGAACTATGTGGTGCATTACTACTTGCCAAACTAGCATCCATAGTGCAAACGCAACTGAATATGGCGAAAAATAAATTATATCTCTGGTCCGATTCCGAGATTGTATTAGCTTGGTTGGAAAAACCACCACATGCATGGAAGACGTACATCTCCAATCGAACGTCTCAAATTCTTGACCTAGTGGGATCAGCCACTTGGCGACACGTAGCCAGTGCTGACAATCCTGCTGATCTAGGTACAAGAGGGTGCAAACCTCTGCACCTTGCCACCACCACCCTCTGGTGGAATGGCCCCCGATGGTTGAAAGAATCTCCCGATTCTTGGCCCCAATCGCCAATGCGCAACATAATTGCCCCCGAAGGTCGAAAAATCGACACCTACCACACAATATTGGATGATACTGACATCCTTGAACGATTTTCATCGTTCCCTCGAGCACTCAGAGTAGTCGCCTATATTCTCAAATTCGCAGAGCGACTCAAACTTAAGGTAAAGGGAGCAACTTGCCCCCAATGCGATACATTGACGCATCAAGACTTACGAAAGGCAAAAGTCGCTCTTATCGCATCAGCCCAAACGCGCTACTTCAGCCGCGACCTGGGGTTACTAAGAGAATCGAAGCCAATTGACAAAAAGAGCTCACTCTTAGTACTAAACCCATTCATAGATACGAAGGGTCTACTTCGTGCAAATGGGCGGCTTGTCAATTCAAGCCTAACTTATAACGAACGCCATCCCATTGTTATACCAGAGAGATCGCAATTTGCCACATTCTTCTTCTTCTTAATTGGCGTAGACACCGCTTACGCGATTATAGCCGAGTTAACAACCGCGCGCCAGTCGTTTCTTCTTTTCGCTACGTGGCGCCAATTGGATATTCCAAGCGAAGCCAGGTCCTTCTCCACTTGGTCCTTCCAACGGAGTGGAGGTCTTCCTCTTCCTCTGCTTCCCCCGGCGGGTACTGCGTCGAATACTTTCAGAGCTAGAGTGTTTTCATCCATCCGGACAACATGACCTAGCCAGCGTAGCCGCTGTCTTTTAATTCGCTGAACTATGTCAATGTCGTCGTATATCTCGTACAGCTCATCGTTCCATCGAATGCGATATTCGCCGTGGCCAACGGGCAAAGGACCATAAATCTTTCGCAGAATTTTTCTCTCGAAAACTCGCAACGTCGACTCATCCGCTGTTGACATCGTCCAAGCCTCTGCACCATACAGCAGGACGGGAATTATGAGAGACTTATAGAGTTTGGTTTTTGTCTGTCGAAAGAGGACTTTGCTTCTCAATTGCCTACTCAGTCCGAAGTAGCACCTGTTGGCAAGAGTAATCCTGCGTTGGATTTCTAGGCTGACATTGTTGGTGGTGTTTACGCTGGTATCATCGGCATACGCCAGCAGCTGTACACTCTTATAGAAGATTGTGCCTGCTCGATTAAGTTCTGCAGCTCGAACTATTTTCTCCAGCAGCAGATTGAAAAAGTCGCACGATAGGGAGTCGCCTTGTCTGAAACCTCGTTTGGTATCGAATGGCTCGGAGAGTTTCTTCCCGATCCTGACGGAGCTTTTGGTGCCGCTCAACGTCAGTTTACACAGCCGTATCAGTTTTGCGGTGTCGATTCACCTTTCACGGGTCTTTTCCAAGATTTGGCGCATGGTGAATATCTGGTCGGTTGTTGATTTTCCAGGTCTAAAGCCACACTGATAAGGTCCAATCAGTTCGTTGACGGTGGGTTTTAATCTTTCACACAATACGCTCGATAGAACCTTGTATGCGATGTTGAGGAGGCTAATCCTACAGTAGTTGACGCAGATTGTGGGGTCTCCTTTTTTATGGATTGGGCATAGCACACTTAAATTCCAGTCGTTGGGCATGCTTTCGTCCGACCATATTTTACAAAGAAGCTGATGCATGCTCCTTATCAGTTCTTCGCCGCCGTGTTTGAATAGCTCGGCCGGCAATCCATCGGCCCCTGCCGCTTTGTTGTTCTTCAGGCGGGTAATTGCTATTCGAACTTCTTCATGGTCGGGTAATGGAACGTCTGCTCCATCGTCATCGATTGGGGAATCGGGTTCGCCTTCTCCCGGTGTTGTGCTTTCGCTGCCATTCAGCAGGCTGGAGAAGTGTTTCCTCCATAATTTAAGTATGCTCTGGGCATCGGTAACTAGATCACCTTTGGGGGTTCTACAAGAGTATGCTCCGGTCTTGAAACCTTCTGTAAGCCCCCGTATCTTTTCGTAGAATTTTCGAGCATTACCCCTGTCGGCCAGCTTATCGAGCTGTTCGTACTCACGCATTTCGTCCTCTTTCTTCTTCTGTCTGCAAATGCGTCTCGCTTCCCTCTTCAACTCTCGGTATCTATCCCATCCCGCACGTGTTGTGGTCGATCGTAACGTTGCGAGGTAGGCAGCCTGTTTTCTCTCCGCTGCGACACGGCACTCCTCGTCGTACCAGCTGTTCCTTTGCCCTTTCCGAAAACCAATGGTTTCGGTTGCAGCTGTACGTCAGGAGTTTGAAATGCCGTCCCACAGTTCCCTTATACCGAGTTGTTGATGAGTGCTCTCAGAGAGCAGGAGTGCAAGCCGAGTAGGAAAACGGTCGGCTGTCTGTTGTGATTGCAGCTTCTCGACGTCGAACCTTCCTTGTGTTTGTTGGCGTGCGTTTTTTGCTGCACAGAGGCGGGTGCGAATCTTTGCTGCAACGAGATATTGGTCCGAGTCGATGTTAGGACCTCTGAGCGCACGCACATCTAAAACAATGGGGCCGTGTCTTCCGTCTATCACAACATGATCGATCTGGTTGGTGGTTTTTCGATCCGGAGACAGCCAGGTAGCTTGATGTATCTTCTTATGCTGGAATCTAGTACTACAGATAACCATATTTCGGGCCCCGGCGAAGTCGATCAGCCTCAACCCATTTGGGGAGGTTTCGTCGTGGAGGCTGAATTTACCGACCGTAGTGCCAAAGATACCTTCTTTGCCCACCCTGGCGTTAAAGTCGCCAAGCACGATTTTGACATCGTGGCGGGGGCATCTCTCATAAGTGCGCTCCAAGCACTCATAAAAGGCATCTTTGGTCATATCGTCCTTCTCTTCCGTCGGGGCGTGGGCGCAAATCAGCGATATGTTGAAGAACCTCGCTTTGATGCGGATTGTGGCTAGACGGTTCACTGCGGTGAATGATAGTACTCGGCGACGAAGTCTCTCTCCCACCACGAATCCAACACCAAACTTGCGCTCCTTTATATGGCCACTGTAGTAAATGTCACAAGGACCTACTTGTCTCTGTCCTTGTCCCGTCCATCGCATTTTTTGGACGGCGGTGATGTCAGCCTTTATTTTCACGAGGAAATCAACCAGCTGGGCAGCGGCACCTTCCCAGTTAAGGGACCGGACATTCCAGGTGCATGCCCTCAATTCGTAGTCCTTATTTCGTTTGCCATGGTCGTCATCAAAAGGGGGGTCTCTCATCCGAGGGTGATTGTTGGTTTTCATTGGGGGTGTTTGTTTACGTGGCGGGTCCCAAACCCAGCGCACAACCCTATGCAGGGGATGTTTCGCCTTCTCACGTTAGCTCGCCTTCGAACGGATGTCCTTAGGCTACCCAGAGGATACTTGGTCAAAGACCGGAAGTCGTGAGCTGCTTGAGTCATATGCAAAAGAATCGTTTCTAGCCACTCCCAAGTGAATGGCGATCAGAGAACTTTCCTCACTTGCGTGAACTTCTACACATGACTCCATCCTCCATTATATCTCAATTATGTCCACGTACTATTATTACATGCAGAACACCGCCTCATGCAACAAATAGTCCGCCAAGAGTTTTATATCCCAAGACTCAAGCCACAGATAAGGAAATGCATTTTTTCGTGCAAGATCTGCACTATGCATAAACAAAAGATGCGAACACAGATTATGGCAGCACTTCCACCGGAACGCTGCAACTTTGCTCTGCCCTTCACTATCACAGGTGTCGATTTTGCTGGGCCTTTTCAAATAAAGGCGTCCATGCTAAGGTCTCCCACACTGATGAAAGGCTACGTGGCTGTCTTTGTCTGTTTTACGACAAAAGCAGTACACCTCGAGCTATGTACTAATCTGACAAAAGAGGCTTTCCTCGCGGCATTTGCTCGCTTCGTCGGACGACGTGGTTTTCCGTCAAAGCTCATGAGCGACAACGGCAAGACATTTATAGGAGCTCAAAGAGCCACTGAAAAACAGTTCGTGGACTTTATCAAACAAGTGTCAGCTGAGATTGTACAAAAGTACGCTCCCCAAGGCATTAACTGGCAGTTCATCCCTCCAAGCGCTCCTCATATGGGTGGTTTATGAGAATCAGCGGTAAAAAGCTTTAAATCCCACTTTAAAAAAGTAGCTGGAAACTACAAATTTAACTTTGAAGAATTTACAACATTATTAATTCGTATTGAAGCCGTTCTCAATTCACGGCCATTGACGACACTCTCGCAAGGTCCCTCAGATCTAACAGCTCTTACACCAGGGCACTTTCTCAAAGGAGCACCCATTCTGGCCATACCTGATCCAGGCGTGGAGTCGCTATCCTTACTAAACAGATGGGAAAGAATTAAAATTCTCCATCATAATTTCAGCCGCCGATGGAAGGAGGAGTATATAAAGGACTTTCACAAAAGGTACCGCTGGAAAACTCCCGAAAAGTCGCCAAAGCTTGGAGATTTGGTCCTAATACATGACGACTGTCTCCCCCCTACAGAATTGGACACATACGAGTAGTTGACCTCCGTACTCAAAACGGAACTCTAACGAGGCCGCTCGTTAAACTATGCTTCTTACCAACCGCAGATAATAACGAAAATGCACATAATAAACAATCCGTACAATAATACCGACTGGCAGAAATTGAAAAATCCGTTAATAACTAAAACCGAAATCAATCGCACATATGATAAATCATAAAGATACTAAAAAATAATGGGTAGATTAGTAAACTCTGACAAACCAAACAATAAAGTTGGTTACAAATCGCACAATTTTATAATAGATAGAAATGAGTTGCAACTAAACACGACCTTTTCTCCATACAGGCAAACATGGACTCAGAAAGCATGTCAACTCCAACACCAACACTGCGATCAGCCATCAGTGTTCCCCGTCCTGGGGTTGTCCCAACAGCGGCACCCCGTACAATCATCGCATCAGCACCGTCAACTGCAGCTCGTAATGGCACACGAGCAGCTGTAACCACACCGGCACCACCAGCGGAGCCGCATCGCATACGATGCCCCCTTTGTCGCCACCCCCATCGACTGCAATACTGTGGGCTCTTCAAGGGCATGTCACCCATCCAGCGACAGCAGGTCGCACAGGCGCATGGGCATTGCACCAATTGTCTGGCACACACGCACGCGACTGAGGACTGTGACTCTGGGGCATTGTGCCAAATGTGTGGCAGGTAGCATCACACGCTGCTCCACCGGAACCCAAGACGTGAGGTTGGTCGGCCACCTGCCACTCGCAGACCGCAGCAATCCAGCCGTGTGGCACGACGACGAAGACCGCCACCACCTCCTGAGTCTCGTCTATGGCGACCGCGAAACGCAGTACCCATCAGGCGCCATCGTCAAGGGCCACACTACCGGCGCACGTCCGGACTTAGCAACGTTGTGGCAACGTTGCAACAACTCCAGCGATTGCTAGGCTGAACATTCGCCTAGGGGGGCCGGGATGGCTAAATGAGTTAAGCTTTCCGCCCCCATACACTACTACACCACACAACACACCACTCACAAAGCAACACTGGCACACTCACCACACCTGGAGACAACACTCAGCGATTGGAAGCAGCAGTCTACACCCACACACACACGCCAATACACACCACACCAACCCACCAAAACTCTCCACAGCCCAACGAGCAAAAAGCCTCGTCCTGGAAGAAGCCGGCCCTTTCGATCACGAATTACGAGCGATTAACATCAGTGGACGTTTTCTTGGCTTTTTTCGGCGCGCAGCAGCTTCTCTCAGTTTTCTTCAATCAACTCAATTTCGATTTTTTTTCCTACAATATACTTGGTACAACCTCCATTGGTATCCGACCAAGGAGCTCATCAATATACGGTTCTTCCACGCATTTACTGGCCCTCCACTGGTATCCGACCAGGGAGATTGTTCTTGTGACCCTTGATTTCAAACGCAGTTGTGAAAAGCTTGTGCAAATAAATTCCTTAAATAATTAAAAGACAGTTATTGGCAATAATACAAAAAAACAGTGTTTTTATTCTGGAGTGACTCAACAAGTAAGTGCTGGTGTTAACTACCAAATTTGAAAGCTTTTTGTGATGAAAACAAAAATTGTAACTAATTAATTTCAGAAAAAATGATGGAATAAAAAAATTACGGGTTTTTAATATTTTCCCAAAGATTAGGAAACTCGCGTTAATTATTTGGTCTTGAAAATATTAAAAGCGGGTATTCTAAACAAACAAATTATCAACCACACTAATGGTAATTCCTTCTAAGAAATGTGTGAAACCATCATACCAACCTACAAATGAACTTTGCAATACGCTCTAAGTGTCAGGTAGCCGAACCGCTCCAACATTTGCGGAAATGTTGTGAAAAGAAAGGCGGAAAAACTTGACTCGAGTTACAGGAGCCAAATAAGAATTTGCCGCCAATAACGACAAAATGTTTCCGTCGTTCCCACGACAGTCGGGTCTACGTAAGTGGAACAGACCCGGACTTTTATTCGGCCAAACAGTGTCAAATTGGCAGAATCTGCCGCTACAACAACAACAACGACGTTTGAACGTCGACTTAGTTGCGATCGCAATAGCAATATAAAATCACAGTGATTTAAAAATAGCAATCACTGAAATCACAGATATCGAAAAATCACTAATCGCTCATCTCTATTGCAAACGTATACAAATAAAGTGATGGCTCTATTAAATTGACCCTCTATTAAGCGGACATTTCCATCAACCATGCACATATTTTTTTATGTTTTTTGAAGCTGCTTTCTCAAATATACATAATAAGCAGCTTCAAATTCGTTATTTTTTTTGCAATGAAATTTGTTTGTATGAACATAATCAAAATTAAACTTCAAGTACAATCCCTTGGATTCTTATACCAACAACAACTTTTTCGCCTTTATTTGTAAATAAAATTTTCACTGTTGTTGGGTCACCGATTGCAAACCACTGCATTCTTAAACCATATGTTCTTATATATTTTTTGCTATTTCTACTTCTTCTTATTTGCCTAATATTCAAGGTTAAGCATTAGAAGTCATTCACCTCAATGCAGTTAATAATTGTATTTGCATTGTGTTTGCTTGCGTTTGCTCTGTATACTTTTGCTAACGCTATGCTCCGCTCACGCAATTACACGTATGTTTGTTTGTGCAAATTAGTTAGCCCTACTTAGCATGTACTAAGCTTAATATGTAAGTAGCATGTTGCAATGCTGCATTCCCATTTTTACATTTCTCTTTTAATATCTAAATTAAATATGAAGAAGCAATAGCGTTAAGTAGGTACTTAGTTTTATGGACTGTTAGAAGTACATAACATATATATGTATATATGAATTAATACAAAGCGGAATTATGTACATATTAAGCGGTATCGAAATATTGTATAGAATATTATTTAAGGAGAAGAATTGTGCAAATAAAGTTAGTCTAATACCTGACCACCTTACAGTGTCGTTACTCGGCCCTTTGCTACAATTTGGCTTTACTTTTCGCTGTTTTTGTGAATTTGCGCGGTTATAGAAAAAGCTTTATAGCCCTACATTTTTTGGCGCCCAACGTGGGGCACGAGTAAATTGTTTCGTTGTTCGCATATCTTTCGAAGTTTGGTGGTCAGTATTAGACTGCATCGTGGGACATCATCATCATTGGATCTTCACCATTGGTCATCTTTACCATTGGACACATCAGCCGCGATCGCACACAGAACAGCACATCTACTTGTCGCCGCTACGTTTCGCTAGTACCACTTCCGTCAGGTGATATTCGCATATTTGTTTCGCATAAATACAATATTAAAATCCGTTGATACCATTTTACAATAAATTAACAAATCATTTATTACTCAACTACTCACTAGAAGGAAAATTATAATAATTTGAAATAATTTGAAGTCAGTATAAAGCACATAGATCGTTCTACAATGTCTTTGGACGAACTAAAACAACAACGCACCAGCACCAAGAAAAATATCACACGAATTAAAAATATCATCGATGCTAGCTTACGACCAGGTGGAAAAGTTCTTTCAGTAGCGGAATACAAATGTCGTCTAGGCATCCTGGAGTCATACTTCAAGCAGATTCTCTCAATTCAAACGGACATCGAAAGATTGGATTCTGAGGACGGAGGACGTGCTGACCTGGAAGAACTTTACGTAACAACTAAATTGGTTATTCAATCACAACTGGCAGAAGATAACAACGTTTCATTTTCGGATACAACTTGCGTGGTACAATCAAGTTCAAAACTTCCACCACTTAAGCTTCCTACGTTTGATGGCAAGTATTCGAATTATCAAAATTTTATTACCTCGTTCAAACAAATAATTGATCACGAGTTCAATTTAACAAATATTGAAAAATTCAACCATTTACGAAATTGTCTCCAAGGTCAAGCCTTAGAAACTGTAAATGCGTTTCAGGTTACAAACGAAAACTACCCAAAGGCGTTAGAACGATTGAAGGTACGTTATGACAACAAACCACTAATTTTCTTGGAAGGAATAAATTCGCTATTTGATTTACCTGCAGTTATGAAACCAAATGGCATTCAGCTAAGAAGTTTGATTGACAAAGCTTCTGCTATTTATGGTTCTTTGACATCACTGGGTAATGACAGGCAAATTTCTCAAGCAATGCTAATTTACCTAATATTGCAGAAGTCTGATGAACAGACCAACAAAAGGTGGAAGGAGTCGCTAGATTTCAGAACGCTGCCGTCATGGGAGGATTTCATCGCAGTTTTGGAAAGACACTGCCAATATCTGGAGTCACTCGACAACCCGCATGGTAGTACTTCGCCAGCTCAAGGTTTTAACAAGCACTCCACACCGAAATCAAGGAGTCAACCAAAAGGTTACACATTTTCCTGCTCTACCATATTGTGCCAATTCTGTTTTAACAACAACCACAAGATTTTTAACTGTGAACGGTTTAAGTCGCTAAACATAACTCAACGTTTCGATCATGCAAAGAAAATTGGACTTTGCATCAATTGCTTATCAAAGGGACATCAAGTAGCCAATTGTTCATCATCGCACAGGTGCAAGGTTTGTGCACGACAACACCATAGTTTACTTCACCGCGGGTCACCTTCAGGCCAACCAACAACTACTCAACTATTTCCTACACAGGAGGCAGCCGTACATACTCATATGAATAATTCATCGTTGGATAATGTAATCCTTGCAACAGCAAAAATTTTCGTTCGTGATTCAACTGGAAGCTATAGATTGGGTACAGCGTTGCTAGATTCGTGTTCGCAAGTCAATTTCATCACAGATGATTTTTCGCAAAGGTTGCTGCTGCCAAGAAACAAACAAAACATAGAAATTCAAAGCATCGGTTCGTCATCAACAAATATTAAATTCAAAACTTCAACTAACATCAAGTCTCAAGTCACCGGTTTCGAGCTTCCATTAACTTTTTGTATTACATCGCACATTGCTTATCAACCAGATCCGGAAATCAACATTTCAACATGGAATATTCCAAAAAATATAGTACTCGCTGATGATGAATTTAATATTCCAAAGAAGATCGACATGTTGCTGGGTACGGAAACGTTTTTCAGTCTGCTATCTGTAGACCAAATCCATCTTGGGTCTAATTTACCTATCTTGCAAAAAACGCTCTTAGGCTGGATCGTTTCGGGACGCTATAATACCGGCAGTAACAATATAACTAAGCCATCTTGTTTATTTTTAGCCAATGAATCTTTAGATGCCAAATTGGAAAAGTTGTGGAAATTGGAAGAAGTCACTACCATCCCAGAGCCTTGGACTCGTGAACAACAGATTTGTGATAATTTATACAATACAACCGTGGCAAGAAGACCTTGCGGCAGAATAGTAGTCAAACTCCCTTTCAAGGATGATCCGACGTGCTTGGGTGAGTCATACACTACGGCATTGCGACGATTCAATGCACAAGAACGTCGATTAGCCAAATCACCACAATTGACAGAACAGTACGTTGAATTTATGAACGACTACGAGAGCCTGGGTCATATGAGCATCATAAGGAATCCGAATCTGAGCGAACCGCATTATTTTATACCACATCACTGCGTTCTTAAACCAACAAGTACAACAACAAGGCTTAGAGTCGTATTTGACGCCTCCTGTCGAACTACATCCCAAAAATCACTAAACGATATTCAGATGGTTGGTCCTACAATCCAATGCGAACTTTTTATTCTTCTTCTTCGTTTCCGATTCAATAGGTTTGCACTCACTGCGGACATAGTCAAGATGTATCGGCAAATACTAATGCACGAAGATGATCGAAAGTTCCAGTACATTCTGTGGAGGAGTTCACCGACTGAGAAGATTCGGACTTACCAACTAAATACTGGAACGTATGGAATGGCTGCTGCACCATATCTTGCTATACGGAGTTTGTTGTACCTAGCTGAACAACATTCAAAACAATTCCCAATTGGCGCAAAGATCGTGAAGTCATCGTTTTACGTAGACGACTTACTGTGTGGTGCTGACAGTCTAACCGAACTTTCGCAGATAAGGCAAGAGGTAACACAACTGTGAGAATTAGGAAAGTTTAAATTAACAAAGTGGCATTCTAATCATCATCGATTCAGAGAAGACGACTCGTTAAAGGATTTAAACGTAGATTCCTCTATCACTAACGCACTTTGACTAAAATGGAACCAAAATCTTGATTGTTTTATTTTTTCATTTGAAGCAAAACTAGGACTCAGTGGTCGTCTTACAAAACGTTCCATCCTCTCTGTTGCATCGTCACTTTACGACCCACTCGGTATTTTGGTTCCTGTTGTTATAGCTTCAAAAATTTTGTTGCAAGAAATATGGCTACTAAAGTTGGATTGGGATGAATCAGTGCCACAGAATATTGAATGGGCTTGGAAAAACTTTCTGGATTCCTTATCGGATCTTTCATTAATCAAGGTACCAAGGCCTTGTTTTTCAGCAGATATGGAGTCTTTTCAGATACATGGATTTTGTGACGCATCGATTCGTGCATATGGTTGCGCAATTTACACTCGTTTTATCAACAAATCTGGCACTGCTACTATTCGCTTACTCACTGCTAAGTCCAGAGTTGCACCCATCAAAAAGCAATCGTTACCAAAATTAGAACTGTGTGGCGCTCTTCTCCTCGCTCGTTTATTAGCTAAAATCAAACCAACAATTTCTCATAAATCTTTTAATATTTTTCTTTGGACAGACTCACAAATAGTCTTACATTGGCTGAAGATGCATTCTGCAACACTTTCGACCTTTGTTGGCAATCGAATTTCGGAAATCCAGGACTTAACCAAAGGTGCCCATTGGAGACATGTACCAACTCATTGTAACCCGGCGGATGTTGCGTCTAGAGGATGTACTGTAAAGGAACTTGTTGTTTCAATATGGTACACCGGACCGGGGTCCCTATACGAAAATTCAAATAAATGGCCAAAGGACAACTGCAATGATATCGACATGGAAGTTGTCGAAAAGGAGAAGCGAAAATCTGCATTCAAATCAATCGTTAGCACCAATTACATTTTGGAAATCGTGAATCAGCGAAGTAACTATTCTAGCAGCCTTCGATTAATAGCTTGGATGTTCCGCTTCATCAATATTTGTCGACATAATGCACAACTTAACGAATCATCAACTCTCTCACCACGAGAGTTGCATCACGCCTTACTTTGCATAATTTGGAACATTCAACATATACATTTTGCTAATGACATTCATCTCTTACAGAAAGGTCTCACGACAAATGGTCCATTGCGTTATTTAAATCCGTTTTTAGAGTATACCGAAGGATTTCAAATACTCAAAGTTGGAGGTCGATTGGAATCAGCAGATATTCCAGAAGAAAGGAAACACCCAATGCTGTTGCCAAGCAAATGCGAATTCGTTGTGCATTACGCTCGCCACCTACATCGAAAACACTACCATGCAGGACCAAAGGCACTCGTAGCACTAATAAGACTTCAGTTTTGGATAGTCAATGCACGCGATTTAGCAAGACGTATCGTCAGATCGTGCACACATTGTATACGTTACAAGCCAAAGCTGATGAACCAGGTAATGGGACAGTTACCTGTCGAGCGATTGACTCCATCTCGCCCCTTTGCGCGTTGCGGTATTGACTTCTGCGGACCAGTCAACGTATATTTGCGTATTCGAGGTAAAACACCTTATAAATCATACATCGCGATTTTTGTTTGTCTAGCGACGAAGGCGGTTCACATCGAACTTGTATCGGACCTAACCACGGACGCGTTCTTAGCATCATTGAAGTGGATGATTGGAAGGAGAGGGCTACCTTCTGACATCTTTTGTGACAACGCAACAAATTTTGTGGGCGCTTGCAGCAAACCAGCTGAACTAAAATCATTTCTATTTAATACCGAAAACAAAGATAAAATTGTAAAATACTGTGCTAATGAATTTGTAAATTTTAATTTCATTCCTCCCAGAGCACCTCATTTTGGCGGTATTTGGGAGGCCGCAGTTAAATCGGCTAAGGGTCATCTCAACCGTACCATCAAAAATGCAAGACTCACGGCTGAGGAACTAACAACAGTGTTGGTGGAGATAGAAGCTCTGTTAAATTCTCGGCCACTAACACCATTATCATCGGACCCAAACGATTATGAAGCATTAACTCCGGGGCATTTTATTATTGGTAGCGCACTAACGGCACTCCCAGAGCGAAGGTTGTCAGGCGAAATAAGCAGCTTACACAGATGGAATCAAGTCACTAGCATTAAACAGACGTTTTGGAACAGGTGGTCAAATGATTATATCAACGAACTGCAAATACGATCAAAGTGGTTTTCGGAACAGCCAAACATCAACAACAACTCAATGGTTATCATCCATGAAGACAACTTACCACCACAAAAATGGCATATTGGAAGAGTTATAAACTGTATTCCAGGAAAGGACTCTAAAATACGTGTGGTGGACATTCGAACAACGAAGGGAATCATTCGGCGACCAATTCACAAGCTAGCACTACTACCTGTTTGAAATGTCTTTCAACGGGGCCGGGATGTTGGGTCACCGATTGCAAACCACTGCATTCTTAAACCATATGTTCTTATATATTTTTTGCTATTTCTACTTCTTCTTATTTGCCTAATATTCAAGGTTAAGCATTAGAAGTCATTCACCTCAATGCAGTTAATAATTGTATTTGCATTGTGTTTGCTTGCGTTTGCTCTGTATACTTTTGCTAACGCTATGCTCCGCTCACGCAATTACACGTATGTTTGTTTGTGCAAATTAGTTAGCCCTACTTAGCATGTACTAAGCTTAATATGTAAGTAGCATATTGCAATGCTGCATTCCCATTTTTACATTTCTCTTTTAATATCTAAATTAAATATGAAGAAGCAATAGCGTTAAGTAGGTACTTAGTTTTATGGACTGTTAGAAGTACATAACATATATAACTATGTATATATGAATTAATACAAAGCGGAATTATGTACATATTAAGCGGTATCGAAATATTGTATAGAATATTATTTAAGGAGAAGAATTGTGCAAATAAAGTTAGTCTAATACCTGACCACCTTACAGTGTCGTTACTCGGCCCTTTGCTACAATTTGGCTTTACTTTTCGCTGTTTTTGTGAATTTACGCGGTTATAGAAAAAGCTTTATAGCCCTACATTTTTTGGCGCCCAACGTGGGGCACGAGTAAATTGTTTCGTTGTTCGCATATCTTTCGAAGTTTGGTGGTCAGTATTAGACTGCATCGTGGGACATCATCATCATTGGATCTTCACCATTGGTCATCTTTACCATTGGACACATCAGCAGCGATCGCACACAGAACAGCACATCTACTTGTCGCCGCTACGTTTCGCTAGTACCACTTCCGCCAGGTGATATTCGCATATTTGTTTCGCATATATACAATATTAAATTCCGTTGATACCATTTTACAATAAATTAACAAATCATGTATTACTCAACTACTCACTAGAAGGAAAATTATAATAATTTGAAATAATTTGAAGTCAGTATAAAGCACATAGATCGTTCTACAATGTCTTTGGACGAACTAAAACAACAACGCACCAGCACCAAGAAAAATATCACACGAATTAAAAATATCATCGATGCTAGCTTACGACCAGGTGGAAAAGTTCTTTCAGTAGCGGAATACAAATGTCGTCTAGGCATCCTGGAGTCATACTTCAAGCAGATTCTCTCAATTCAAACGGACATCGAAAGATTGGATTCTGAGGACGGAGGACGTGCTGACCTGGAAGAACTTTACGTAACAACTAAATTGGTTATTCAATCACAACTGGCAGAAGATAACAACGTTTCATTTTCGGATACAACTTGCGTGGTACAATCAAGTTCAAAACTTCCACCACTTAAGCTTCCTACGTTTGATGGCAAGTATTCGAATTATCAAAATTTTATTACCTCGTTCAAACAAATAATTGATCACGAGTTCAATTTAACAAATATTGAAAAATTCAACCATTTACGAAATTGTCTCCAAGGTCAAGCCTTAGAAACTGTAAATGCGTTTCAGGTTACAAACGAAAACTACCCAAAGGCGTTAGAACGATTGAAGGTACGTTATGACAACAAACCACTAATTTTCTTGGAAGGAATAAATTCGCTATTTGATTTACCTGCAGTTATGAAACCAAATGGCATTCAGCTAAGAAGTTTGATTGACAAAGCTTCTGCTATTTATGGTTCTTTGACATCACTGGGTAATGACAGGCAAATTTCTCAAGCAATGCTAATTTACCTAATATTGCAGAAGTCTGATGAACAGACCAACAAAAGGTGGAAGGAGTCGCTAGATTTCAGAACGCTGCCGTCATGGGAGGATTTCATCGCAGTTTTGGAAAGACACTGCCAATATCTGGAGTCACTCGACAACCCGCATGGTAGTACTTCGCCAGCTCAAGGTTTTAACAAGCACTCCACTCCGAAATCCTGCTCTACCATATCGTGCCAATTCTGTTTTAACAACAACCACAAGATTTTTAACTGTGAACGGTTTAAGTCGCTAAACATAACTCAACGTTTCGATCATGCAAAGAAAATTGGACTTTGCATCAATTGCTTATCAAAGGGACATCAAGTAGCCAATTGTTCATCATCGCACAGGTGCAAGGTTTGTGCACGACAACACCATAGTTTACTTCACCGCGGGTCACCTTCAGGCCAACCAACAACTACTCAACTATTTCCTACACAGGAGGCAGCCGTACATACTCATATGAATAATTCATCGTTGGATAATGTAATCCTTGCAACAGCAAAAATTTTCGTTCGTGATTCAACTGGAAGCTATAGATTGGGTACAGCGTTGCTAGATTCGTGTTCGCAAGCCAATTTCATCACAGATAATTTTTCGCAAAGGTTGCTGCTGCCAAGAAACAAACAAAACATAGAAATTCAAAGCATCGGTTCGTCATCAACAAATATTAAATTCAAAACTTCAACTAACTTCAAGTCTCAAGTCACCGGTTTCGAGCTTCCATTAACTTTTTGTATTACATCGCACATTGCTTATCAACCAGATCCGGAAATCAACATTTCAACATGGAATATTCCAAAAAATATAGTACTCGCTGATGATGAATTTAATATTCCAAAGAAGATCGACATGTTGCTGGGTACGGAAACGTTTTTCAGTCTGCTATCTGTAGACCAAATCCATCTTGGGTCTAATTTACCTATCTTGCAAAAAACGCTCTTAGGCTGGATCGTTTCGGGACGCTATAATACCGGCAGTAACAATATATCTAAGCCATCTTGTTTATTTTTAGCCAATGAATCTTTAGATGCCAAATTGGAAAAGTTGTGGAAATTGGAAGAAGTCACTACCATCCCAGAGCCTTGGACTCGTGAACAACAGATTTGTGATAATTTATACAATACAACCGTGGCAAGAAGACCTTGCGGCAGAATAGTAGTCAAACTCCCTTTCAAGGATGATCCGACGTGCTTGGGTGAGTCATACACTACGGCATTGCGACGATTCAATGCACAAGAACGTCGATTAGCCAAATCACCACAATTGACAGAACAGTACGTTGAATTTATGAACGACTACGAGAGCCTGGGTCATATGAGCATCGTAAGGAATCCGAATCTGAGCGAACCGCATTATTTTATACCACATCACTGCGTTCTTAAACCAACAAGTACAACAACAAGGCTTAGAGTCGTATTTGACGCCTCCTGTCGAACTACATCCCAAAAATCACTAAACGATATTCAGATGGTTGGTCCTACAATCCAATGCGAACTTTTTATGCTTTTTCTTCGTTTCCGATTCAATAGGTTTGCACTCACTGCGGACATAGTCAAGATGTATCGGCAAATACTAATGCACGAAGATGATCGAAAGTTCCAGTACATTCTGTGGAGGAGTTCACCGACTGAGAAGATTCGGACATACCAACTAAATACTGTAACGTATGGAATGGCTGCTGCACCATATCTTGCTATACGGAGTTTGTTGTACCTAGCTGAACAACATTCAAAACAATTCCCAATTGGCGCAAAGATCGTGAAGTCATCGTTTTACGTAGACGACTTACTGTGTGGTGCTGACAGTCTAACCGAACTTTCGCAGATAAGGCAAGAGGTAACACAACTGTGAGAATTAGGAAAGTTTAAATTAACAAAGTGGCATTCTAATCATCATCGATTCAGAGAAGACGACTCGTTAAAGGATTTAAACGTAGATTCCTCTATCACTAACGCACTTTGACTAAAATGGAACCAAAATCTTGATTGTTTTATTTTTTCATTTGAAGTAAAACTAGGACTCAGTGGTCGTCTTACAAAACGTTCCATCCTCTCTGTTGCATCGTCACTTTACGACCCACTCGGTATTTTGGTTCCTGTTGTTATAGCTTCAAAAATTTTGTTGCAAGAAATATGGCTACTAAAGTTGGATTGGGATGAATCAGTGCCACAGAATATTGAATGGGCTTGGAAAAACTTTCTGAATTCCTTATCGGATCTTTCATTAATCAAGGTACCAAGGCCTTGTTTTTCAGCAGATATGGAGTCTTTTCAGATACATGGATTTTGTGACGCATCGAATCGTGCATATGGTTGCGCAATTTACACTCGTTTTATCAACAAATCTGGCACTGCTACTATTCGCTTACTCACTGCTAAGTCCAGAGTTGCACCCATCAAAAAGCAATCGTTACCAAAATTAGAACTGTGTGGCGCTCTTCTCCTCGCTCGTTTATTAGCTAAAATCAAACCAACAATTTCTCATAAATCTTTTAATATTTTTCTTTGGACAGACTCACAAATAGTCTTACATTGGCTGAAGATGCATTCTGCAACACTTTCGACCTTTGTTGGCAATCGAATTTCGGAATTCCAGGACTTAACCAAAGGTGCCCATTGGAGACATGTACCAACTCATTGTAACCCGGCGGATGTTGCGTCTAGAGGATGTACTGTAAAGGAACTTGTTGTTTCAATATGGTACACCGGACCGGGGTCCCTATACGAAAATTCAAATAAATGGCCAAAGGACAACTGCAAAGATATCGACATGGAAGTTGTCGAAAAGGAGAAGCGAAAATCTGCATTCAAATCAATCGTTAGCACCAATTACATTTTGGAAATCGTGAATCAGCGAAGTAACTATTCTAGCAGCCTTCGATTAATAGCTTGGATGTTCCGCTTCATCAATATTTGTCGACATAATGCACAACTTAACGAATCATCAACTCTCTCACCACGAGAGTTGCATCACGCCTTACTTTGCATAATTTGGAACATTCAACATATACATTTTGCTAATGACATTCATCTCTTACAGAAAGGTCTCACGACAAATGGTCCATTGCGTTATTTAAATCCGTTTTTAGAGTATACCGAAGGATTTCAAATACTCAAAGTTGGAGGTCGATTGGAATCAGCAGATATTCCAGAAGAAAGGAAACACCCAATGCTGTTGCCAAGCAAATGCGAATTCGTTGTGCATTACGCTCGCCACCTACATCGAAAACACTACCATGCAGGACCAAAGGCACTCGTAGCACTAATAAGACTTCAGTTTTGGATAGTCAATGCACGCGATTTAGCAAGACGTATCGTCAGATCGTGCACACATTGTATACGTTACAAGCCAAAGCTGATGAACCAGGTAATGGGACAGTTACCTGTCGAGCGATTGACTCCATCTCGCCCCTTTGCGCGTTGCGGTATTGACTTCTGCGGACCAGTCAACGTATATTTGCGTATTCGAGGTAAAACACCTTATAAATCATACATCGCGATTTTTGTTTGTCTAGCGACGAAGGCGGTTCACATCGAACTTGTATCGGACCTAACCACGGACGCGTTCTTAGCATCATTGAAGTGGATGATTGGAAGGAGAGGGCTACCTTCTGACATCTTTTGTGACAACGCAACAAATTTTGTGGGCGCTTGCAGCAAACCAGCTGAACTAAAATCATTTCTATTTAATACCGAAAACAAAGATAAAATTGTAAAATACTGTGCTAATGAATTTGTAAATTTTAATTTCATTCCTCCCAGAGCACCTCATTTTGGCGGTATTTGGGAGGCCGCAGTTAAATCGGCTAAGGGTCATCTCAACCGTACCATCAAAAATGCAAGACTCACGGCTGAGGAACTAACAACAGTGTTGGTGGAGATAGAAGCTCTGTTAAATTCTCGGCCACTAACACCATTATCATCGGACCCAAACGATTATGAAGCATTAACTCCGGGGCATTT
This sequence comes from Bactrocera dorsalis, assembly GCF_023373825.1. Lineage (NCBI taxonomy): Eukaryota > Metazoa > Arthropoda > Insecta > Diptera > Tephritidae > Bactrocera > Bactrocera dorsalis. The sequence goes on along the minus strand of NC_064308.1, from coordinate 18,305,072 downwards.
TATTATTGGTAGCGCACTAACGGCACTCCCAGAGCGAAGGTTGTCAGGCGAAATAAGCAGCTTACACAGATGGAATCAAGTCACTAGCATTAAACAGACGTTTTGGAACAGGTGGTCAAATGATTATATCAACGAACTGCAAATACGATCAAAGTGGTTTTCGGAACAGCCAAACATCAACAACAACTCAATGGTTATCATCCATGAAGACAACTTACCACCACAAAAATGGCATATTGGAAGAGTTATAAACTGTATTCCAGGAAAGGACTCTAAAATACGTGTGGTGGACATTCGAACAACGAAGGGAATCATTCGGCGACCAATTCACAAGCTAGCACTACTACCTGTTTGAAATGTCTTTCAACGGGGCCGGGATGTTGGGTCACCGATTGCAAACCACTGCATTCTTAAACCATATGTTCTTATATATTTTTTGCTATTTCTACTTCTTCTTATTTGCCTAATATTCAAGGTTAAGCATTAGAAGTCATTCACCTCAATGCAGTTAATAATTGTATTTGCATTGTGTTTGCTTGCGTTTGCTCTGTATACTTTTGCTAACGCTATGCTCCGCTCACGCAATTACACGTATGTTTGTTTGTGCAAATTAGTTAGCCCTACTTATCATGTACTAAGCTTAATATGTAAGTAGCATATTGCAATGCTGCATTCCCATTTTTACATTTCTCTTTTAATATCTAAATTAAATATGAAGAAGCAATAGCGTTAAGTAGGTACTTAGTTTTATGGACTGTTAGAAGTACATAACATATATATGTATATATGAATTAATACAAAGCGGAATTATGTACATATTAAGCGGTATCGAAATATTGTATAGAATATTATTTAAGGAGAAGAATTGTGCAAATAAAGTTAGTCTAATACCTGACCACCTTACAGTGTCGTTACTCGGCCCTTTGCTACAATTTGGCTTTACTTTTCGCTGTTTTTGTGAATTTACGCGGTTATAGAAAAAGCTTTATAGCCCTACATTTTTTGGCGCCCAACGTGGGGCACGAGTAAATTGTTTCGTTGTTCGCATATCTTTCGAAGTTTGGTGGTCAGTATTAGACTGCATCGTGGGACATCATCATCATTGGATCTTCACCATTGGTCATCTTTACCATTGGACACATCAGCAGCGATCGCACACAGAACAGCACATCTACTTGTCGCCGCTACGTTTCGCTAGTACCACTTCCGCCAGGTGATATTCGCATATTTGTTTCGCATATATACAATATTAAATTCCGTTGATACCATTTTACAATAAATTAACAAATCATGTATTACTCAACTACTCACTAGAAGGAAAATTATAATAATTTGAAATAATTTGAAGTCAGTATAAAGCACATAGATCGTTCTACAATGTCTTTGGACGAACTAAAACAACAACGCACCAGCACCAAGAAAAATATCACACGAATTAAAAATATCATCGATGCTAGCTTACGACCAGGTGGAAAAGTTCTTTCAGTAGCGGAATACAAATGTCGTCTAGGCATCCTGGAGTCATACTTCAAGCAGATTCTCTCAATTCAAACGGACATCGAAAGATTGGGTTCTGAGGACGGAGGACGTGCTGACCTGGAAGAACTTTACGTAACAACTAAATTGGTTATTCAATCACAACTGGCAGAAGATAACAACGTTTCATTTTCGGATACAACTTGCGTGGTACAATCAAGTTCAAAACTTCCACCACTTAAGCTTCCTACGTTTGATGGCAAGTATTCGAATTATCAAAATTTTATTACCTCGTTCAAACAAATAATTGATCACGAGTTCAATTTAACAAATATTGAAAAATTCAACCATTTACGAAATTGTCTCCAAGGTCAAGCCTTAGAAACTGTAAATGCGTTTCAGGTTACAAACGAAAACTACCCAAAGGCGTTAGAACGATTGAAGGTACGTTATGACAACAAACCACTAATTTTCTTGGAAGGAATAAATTCGCTATTTATTTACCTGCAGTTATGAAACCAAATGGCATTCAGCTAAGAAGTTTGATTGACAAAGCTTCTGCTATTTATGGTTCTTTGACATCACTGGGTAATGACAGGCAAATTTCTCAAGCAATGCTAATTTACCTAATATTGCAGAAGTCTGATGAACAGACCAACAAAAGGTGGAAGGAGTCGCTAGATTTCAGAACGCTGCCGTCATGGGAGGATTTCATCGCAGTTTTGGAAAGACACTGCCAATATCTGGAGTCACTCGACAACCCGCATGGTAGTACTTCGCCAGCTCAAGGTTTTAACAAGCACTCCACTCCGAAATCCTGCTCTACCATATCGTGCCAATTCTGTTTTAACAACAACCACAAGATTTTTAACTGTGAACGGTTTAAGTCGCTAAACATAACTCAACGTTTCGATCATGCAAAGAAAATTGGACTTTGCATCAATTGCTTATCAAAGGGACATCAAGTAGCCAATTGTTCATCATCGCACAGGTGCAAGGTTTGTGCACGACAACACCATAGTTTACTTCACCGCGGGTCACCTTCAGGCCAACCAACAACTACTCAACTATTTCCTACACAGGAGGCAGCCGTACATACTCATATGAATAATTCATCGTTGGATAATGTAATCCCTGCAACAGCAAAAATTTTCGTTCGTGATTCAACTGGAAGCTATAGATTGGGTACAGCGTTGCTAGATTCGTGTTCGCAAGTCAATTTCATCACAGATAATTTTTCGCAAAGGTTGCTGCTGCCAAGAAACAAACAAAACATAGAAATTCAAAGCATCGGTTCGTCATCAACAAATATTAAATTCAAAACTTCAACTAACTTCAAGTCTCAAGTCACCGGTTTCGAGCTTCCATTAACTTTTTGTATTACATCGCACATTGCTTATCAACCAGATCCGGAAATCAACATTTCAACATGGAATATTCCAAAAAATATAGTACTCGCTGATGATGAATTTAATATTCCAAAGAAGATCGACATGTTGCTGGGTACGGAAACGTTTTTCAGTCTGCTATCTGTAGACCAAATCCATCTTGGGTCTAATTTACCTATCTTGCAAAAAACGCTCTTAGGCTGGATCGTTTCGGGACGCTATAATACCGGCAGTAACAATATATCTAAGCCATCTTGTTTATTTTTAGCCAATGAATCTTTAGATGCCAAATTGGAAAAGTTGTGGAAATTGGAAGAAGTCACTACCATCCCAGAGCCTTGGACTCGTGAACAACAGATTTGTGATAATTTATACAATACAACCGTGGCAAGAAGACCTTGCGGCAGAATAGTAGTCAAACTCCCTTTCAAGGATGATCCGACGTGCTTGGGTGAGTCATACACTACGGCATTGCGACGATTCAATGCACAAGAACGTCGATTAGCCAAATCACCACAATTGACAGAACAGTACGTTGAATTTATGAACGACTACGAGAGCCTGGGTCATATGAGCATCGTAAGGAATCCGAATCTGAGCGAACCGCATTATTTTATACCACATCACTGCGTTCTTAAACCAACAAGTACAACAACAAGGCTTAGAGTCGTATTTGACGCCTCCTGTCGAACTACATCCCAAAAATCACTAAACGATATTCAGATGGTTGGTCTTACAATCCAATGCGAACTTTTTATGCTTCTTCTTCGTTTCCGATTCAATAGGTTTGCACTCACTGCGGACATAGTCAAGATGTATCGGCAAATACTAATGCACGAAGATGATCGAAAGTTCCAGTACATTCTGTGGAGGAGTTCACCGACTGAGAAGATTCGGACGTACCAACTAAATACTGTAACGTATGGAATGGCTGCTGCACCATATCTTGCTATACGGAGTTTGTTGTACCTAGCTGAACAACATTCAAAACAATTCCCAATTGGCGCAAAGATCGTGAAGTCATCGTTTTACGTAGACGACTTACTGTGTGGTGCTGACAGTCTAACCGAACTTTCGCAGATAAGGCAAGAGGTAACACAACTGTTAGAATTAGGAAAGTTTAAATTAACAAAGTGGCATTCTAATCATCATCGATTCAGAGAAGACGACTCGTTAAGGGATTTAAACGTAGATTCCTCTATCACTAACGCACTTTGACTAAAATGGAACCAAAATCTTGATTGTTTTATTTTTTCATTTGAAGTAAAACTAGGACTCAGTGGTCGTCTTACAAAACGTTCCATCCTCTCTGTTGCATCGTCACTTTACGACCCACTCGGTATTTTGGTTCCTGTTGTTATAGCTTCAAAAATTTTGTTGCAAGAAATATGGCTACTAAAGTTGGATTGGGATGAATCAGTGCCACAGAATATTGAATGGGCTTGGAAAAACTTTCTGAATTCCTTATCGGATCTTTCATTAATCAAGGTACCAAGGCCTTGTTTTTCAGCAGATATGGAGTCTTTTCAGATACATGGATTTTGTGACGCATCGAATCGTGCATATGGTTGCGCAATTTACACTCGTTTTATCAACAAATCTGGCACTGCTACTATTCGCTTACTCACTGCTAAGTCCAGAGTTGCACCCATCAAAAAGCAATCGTTACCAAAATTAGAACTGTGTGGCGCTCTTCTCCTCGCTCGTTTATTAGCTAAAATCAAACCAACAATTTCTCATAAATCTTTTAATATTTTTCTTTGGACAGACTCACAAATAGTCTTACATTGGCTGAAGATGCATTCTGCAACACTTTCGACCTTTGTTGGCAATCGAATTTCGGAATTCCAGGACTTAACCAAAGGTGCCCATTGGAGACATGTACCAACTCATTGTAACCCGGCGGATGTTGCGTCTAGAGGATGTACTGTAAAGGAACTTGTTGTTTCAATATGGTACACCGGACCGGGGTCCCTATACGAAAATTCAAATAAATGGCCAAAGGACAACTGCAAAGATATCGACATGGAAGTTGTCGAAAAGGAGAAGCGAAAATCTGCATTCAAATCAATCGTTAGCACCAATTACATTTTGGAAATCGTGAATCAGCGAAGTAACTATTCTAGCAGCCTTCGATTAATAGCTTGGATGTTCCGCTTCATCAATATTTGTCGACAAAATGCACAACTTAACGAATCATCAACTCTCTCACCACGAGAGTTGCATCACGCCTTACTTTGCATAATTTGGAACATTCAACATATACATTTTGCTAATGACATTCACCTCTTACAGAAAGGTCTCACGACAAATGGTCCATTGCGTTATTTAAATCCGTTTTTAGAGTATACCGAAGGATTTCAAATACTCAAAGTTGGAGGTCGATTGGAATCAGCAGATATTCCAGAAGAAAGGAAACACCCAATGCTGTTGCCAAGCAAATGCGAATTCGTTGTGCATTACGCTCGCCACCTACATCGAAAACACTACCATGCAGGACCAAAGGCACTCGTAGCACTAATAAGACTTCAGTTTTGGATAGTCAATGCACGCGATTTAGCAAGACGTATCGTCAGATCGTGCACACATTGTATACGTTACAAGCCAAAGCTGATGAACCAGGTAATGGGACAGTTACCTGTCGAGCGATTGACTCCATCTCGCCCCTTTGCGCGTTGCGGTATTGACTTCTGCGGACCAGTCAACGTATATTTGCGTATTCGAGGTAAAACACCTTATAAATCATACATCGCGATTTTTGTTTGTCTAGCGACGAAGGCGGTTCACATCGAACTTGTATCGGACCTAACCACGGACGCGTTCTTAGCATCATTGAAGTGGATGATTGGAAGGAGAGGGCTACCTTCTGACATCTTTTGTGACAACGCAACAAATTTTGTGGGCGCTTGCAGCAAACCAGCTGAACTAAAATCATTTCTATTTAATACCGAAAACAAAGATAAAATTGTAAAATACTGTGCTAATGAATTTGTAAATTTTAATTTCATTCCTCCCAGAGCACCTCATTTTGGCGGTATTTGGGAGGCCGCAGTTAAATCGGCTAAGGGTCATCTCAACCGTACCATCAAAAATGCAAGACTCACGGCTGAGGAACTAACAACAGTGTTGGTGGAGATAGAAGCTCTGTTAAATTCTCGGCCACTAACACCATTATCATCGGACCCAAACGATTATGAAGCATTAACTCCGGGGCATTTTATTATTGGTAGCGCACTAACGGCACTCCCAGAGCGAAGGTTGTCAGGCGAAATAAGCAGCTTACACAGATGGAATCAAGTCACTAGCATTAAACAGACGTTTTGGAACAGGTGGTCAAATGATTATATCAACGAACTGCAAATACGATCAAAGTGGTTTTCGGAACAGCCAAACATCAACAACAACTCAATGGTTATCATCCATGAAGACAACTTACCACCACAAAAATGGCATATTGGAAGAGTTATAAACTGTATTCCAGGAAAGGACTCTAAAATACGTGTGGTGGACATTCGAACAACGAAGGGAATCATTCGGCGACCAATTCACAAGCTAGCACTACTACCTGTTTGAAATGTCTTTCAACGGGGCCGGGATGTTGGGTCACCGATTGCAAACCACTGCATTCTTAAACCATATGTTCTTATATATTTTTTGCTATTTCTACTTCTTCTTATTTGCCTAATATTCAAGGTTAAGCATTAGAAGTCATTCACCTCAATGCAGTTAATAATTGTATTTGCATTGTGTTTGCTTGCGTTTGCTCTGTATACTTTTGCTAACGCTATGCTCCGCTCACGCAATTACACGTATGTTTGTTTGTGCAAATTAGTTAGCCCTACTTAGCATGTACTAAGCTTAATATGTAAGTAGCATATTGCAATGCTGCATTCCCATTTTTACATTTCTCTTTTAATATCTAAATTAAATATGAAGAAGCAATAGCGTTAAGTAGGTACTTAGTTTTATGGACTGTTAGAAGTACATAACATATATATGTATATATGAATTAATACAAAGCGGAATTATGTACATATTAAGCGGTATCGAAATATTGTATAGAATATTATTTAAGGAGAAGAATTGTGCAAATAAAGTTAGTCTAATACCTGACCACCTTACAGTGTCGTTACTCGGCCCTTTGCTACAATTTGGCTTTACTTTTCGCTGTTTTTGTGAATTTGCGCGGTTATAGAAAAAGCTTTATAACCCTACAACTGTATTAATAGTTTATTATATGAATAACAGTATTGTATTAATCCTTTTTCACTCCACTTTTCTATCTTTTTTTATAGCAATTTTTTAATATTTATGTTTTATTTATTCCTTTATTTTTCTTTTTCTTTTGTATATACATAGGCACCACTGCATTACACTTCCAATATGTATTTTGTATTTGAAATTTTTTGCTTTGTATTTTTATACTCTCGCAACAAAGTTGCTAAGGAGAGTATTATAGTTTTGTTCACATAACGGTTGTTTGTAAGTCCTAAAACTAAAAAAGTCAGATAACGGGTTGTATATACCAAAGTGATCAGGGTGACGAGTAGAGTTGAAATCCGGATGTCTGTCTGTCCGTCCGTCCGTCTGTCCGTCCGTCCGTGCAAGCTGTAACTTGAGTAAAAATTGAGATATCATCATGAAACTTGGTACACGCATTTATTGGCTCCATAAGAAGGTTAAGTTCGAAGATGGGCAAAATCGGCCCACTGCCACGCCCACAAAATGGCGGAAACCGAAAACCTATAAAATGTCATAACTAAGCCATAAATAAAGATATTAAAGTGAAATTGGGCACAAAGGATCGCATTAGAAAGGGGTATATTTAGACGTAATTTTTTTAAAAAAGTGGGCGTGGCCCCGCCCCCCACTAAGTTTTTTGTACATATCTCGGAAACTACTATAGCTATGTCAACCAAACTCTATAGAGTCGTTTCCTCCCATACAAAGGTTATGTTGAAAATCACTTAAAGTGCGTTAACCGACTAACAAAAAACGTCAGAAACACTAAATTTTACGGAAGAGATGGCAGAAAGAAGCTGCACCCAGGCTTTTGTCAAAAATTGAAAATGGGCGTGGCGTCGCCCACTTATGGGCCAAAAACCATATCTCAGGAACTACTCGACCGATTTCAATGAAATTTGGTATATAATATTTTCTTAACACCCTGATGACATGTACAAAATATGGGTAAAATCGTTTCACAACCACGCCTTCTTCTAATATAACGATCTTTTGAATTCCATCTGATGCCTTCTCTGTATAATATATACATTTACATAAATACGCTATTTGAGCTAAGGTATCCCTTGTGGAAAAATTGTCGTGATCGGACTATAACTTTTCGCGGTCCCTGATATCGAACACGAAGAACTCAGTGCCTAACCTAACCCAACCTAATTTTTCACCGAAAATATCGGTAAATCTCTCAGAATTTAATTCTAATTAATTTTACAGCAAAATAAAAAAATATGTAAATGACGGATAATGAAATCTCGATTATCACTTTATCATGCGAGAGTATAAAATGTTCGGTGACACCCGAACTTAGCCCTTCCTTACTTGTTTATGTATGTATTTAATGTTTTTTTAAGGTTTAATTTGTTTTTTCGCACTTCACTTCCGAAGAACCAAAAAGAATCGTCAGGCAATTAGTCACGATAACGAAAGTTAGCACTAACACGATAAGTTAGCACTTTTAGTAAATATTAACTAAATCTACGAACATTCCATTAAATAGTGGAGAAATACTGTTGTTTTTGAGTTTTCTAACGTGATGTCGTAAATAATTACATTTTTTCCGCTTGCGCTGCAAACGCAGGCAAAAGGTCTACAGAAAACTCCCCAATGGTGTATGTCTAACTGTTATGGATATCCCACTCTATAACATTCTTTTGTTGTGCCTATAAATAGCGCGTCGCGGTTCTCCCTATAGCACTTTGAATTTATCGGCGAGCGGACGCGTTTATTATCGGAGCTCTCCTGATCCTTCTTAACAAATAATACATCTGCTAAATATTTGAAATAGTAGAATAAAACTGCAACCAAATACGCAGTGCAATGGATTATAACTGGCTCAGTCGAAGAATATTATACCACGTGCACTCCAAAAGACTGATGTCATAACCCTGTCAGCCGACTTTTTCGTCTTTCCACGCTTGAGTACCGGTTCATCATATGCAGTCCACTATAATGTCTGTAGATTGGACTCCAGCGTGAAATGATGGAGCCGTATTTCTATTGTCACACACCGACGCAAAAAATCGGTTTTATTACGATTAAAGAGCACTCAAACACTCCTCAGAGTCAGCAATTCGTTTTTTTTCTTTTGCTAGATTTTAAACTTGCGAAGCACCTACTATGCACAGAGCTTTCGCCTCTTTAGGGCGTCAACTGCCCTCATTGTCCTCGTTGCTCATTTCGCCTCTTTCCAACTTAGCAAATCTCCTTTCAACGATTGATCTCCCTGGTTCAGAGCCCAAATTCAACAATATTTTTCCCAAAAAAAAACAATTTATTAACACACTAAATGCTTTTATGATCAATTTTTTTGTAAACTAACACAAGTTGCTTCACAAAAATGCTATATCCCATTAACATATGGTTAGAATCTAACCAATAGAAATCATATAGATGGTAGTAGTAGTGTTATCTATGGATCCCCACAGTAAAGCGTGGATGGGTCCTCTAGTATTCTAATAAAACAGAAGTTCTCGAAAAAGAAAAATAAATCAATTTAAATAAAATGGCTCATAATAATGGGACTTTACAAAATTATATAGTAGAATTAAATTCAATACATAATCAGAGGTCAGTAAGGCAACGTATTGAAAAAGATAAAAATATGTAAATTCTTTTGAGGGTGATGCCGGGCAATTGCCAGCACTCATTGAAGCAATAGATAGGATTTCTAGGGATTATCTGAACTAGGAACAAGAAGTTTTTAGAGTAGTGTACAATTTAAAAATAACTGGGAAAGCAAAAAAATTTTTGCATCTTGCCACACCAGCTGGTTGAGAAGATTGCAAAATAAAACTAAAATAACATTTTAAGTCTAGTGATATTGCCTCAATATAGTTTCTAACAAACCTTACCGCTGGTGGGGGGCAATGATAGACTTGTATCGAGGGAGAATTTATTCATTCTAATTTTATTTGATATTTTCATTGCCTATATACTATTTTAGGAAACTATCTTAAGTAACTAATTATATGTGTATGTGTATATGTTTGTAAGTATTGCAGCATATTGTTTATGCTGCATGAAATGGGGTCGTTTTTAAGTGTACAATTCAAAACATTTGTGTGTGTTTAATGTTATCTCATCTGTAAATTTATGACTTGTGTTTACCCATTTAGTTTACAATTCTCTATGCATTTTTATTATTATTAGATGCGCATTGCATGTAAATGCATGTGTCTGCTTATGTACATATGTATGTACGTTTAATATATTTGAAAATAGATATTTATTTTTAATAGTCTTTCGGCTTTGCTGATAGTAAATAAGTAAGCATGTTCAATGATAATTGAACACCTAGGCAGTGGCGGATTAAGTATTTTGACGCCCTAGGCCCTGTCTGATTAGCCGCCCTTTTTAAAGGATGAAATTTTATTTCTTTGAGTCCGTTCATATTATTAAGATATAATATTTATTTAATAAAAGTATAAATGTTAAACAATACAGTTTTCTTAAACTATAATGTATAACTTAATTTTCAAATATCTTCTTTCTGGCTTTCGTCTGAGCAAAATCATCAATTATGTCGTTGTAGTCAATTTCTTGAACTAGTTGGGCTTCAATTGACAGTAGTGCTAAAGCATTGAGTCTCTCTTGGCCCATACTTGCGCGTAAATACGTTTTGACTCTTTTCAAGCTGGAAAAAGATCTTTCTCCTGAACAGTTCGTAGCCGGAATACTCAAAAAAATAATGTCTACATTTGGATAAACATCTTGAATATTTTGTGTTAATACCTCAATAAAGATTTATCATTCCTTACCTCTGGTGGGGGAAATGAAAAGACCTTCATCGAGTGAGAATTTATTCATTCTGATTTTATTTGGTAAAATGTAAACCTTATATAAGTTATCGGGCTTTTTGCTAGAGCTCCGAAAAAGAAAGTGGTTTTATTTTAATTGGGTCCGTACGACCTTCTTTATTAAACTTTAAATTGCAACTAACTTACATATTCTTTCTTAAGCTAAAAGTAACCTTTATTACTGTCAGCTATAACTTTATTTCTGATTGCGAACTATTAGCTCAGCTATATTTGTTATTAAAATATTAGCGTCAGCTATAATTATGAATATGTTTCGTGTTAACTTATACTATTTTTGAGTTCTTAGTTATCTAATTAAACATATGTGTGTATATTTACGGCACACCACATGGGGTTGTTTTCAACTGTACAATACAATACATGTATGTGTGTGTGTTTAATGTTATCTCTTCTGTAAATTTATGACTTGCGTCCCATATATTTTTATTATTAAGGGTATTCGTTTAAACGTGTAAAAGCCCTGTAAACCTCTTAAACCGTGTATATTTACGAACGCGTAAAAATCTGGCAACGACTTATGTATATGGAAATTCATTTAAACACATTACGCACCAATGTCAGTGTGTAAAGAACGCTTGTAAATTTACGATATTGCAAAAGCAACCCTTCCAAACGACCAGCTGATGAATATTATTGTGAAAATTAAAATGGAAAAGGTAGGAATGAAACTCGGAACATAAATTTTATTTAATTGCTGCAATTGTTTTATATTTCAGAATAAGAAGTTAAAGCGAAAGCGCCTACGGCTGAAACCGTCCCATCGCTGTACGGAGTCGAAGTCCCTGCAGCTGTTGCAAGCAGTATCCGACGCAATTAAAGATAGTCCAGAATCTTTTGAGGTAAGGGTTTTAGAAAAGTGAAAATGTTTAGGTACATATGTTTGTTTTAACACGAATTTACGCATATCTTCCAGAAACCGACCTCCCAAAGGTTTTACGAAAAATTGCAGCAAAATATACCGGCACTTCAATCTGTCTTTTGCGTAGCTATGAAAAGCAAAATGAGGTATCTCAAAGCGTCGTACGTTGCCGCGGCAGCCTGGAAAAACAAAACTGGGTCTGGACTACTCGCTAATGGTGACGAGTCAAGCGTATCAGCGCATGTCAACAAAACTTGTCCCAACTTTAACTTAATGGAAGTTATCTTCGGGCAACGCAAAAATGTAAATCCCGGAGTAATTTTTGAAAGCACTGACAGCATTGAGGTACTGACTGATTCCCCTTGTGCTGATAGTTCGTTAAACGATACCATCGATTCCTACGACTTGTGTGCGCTCGATTGTGAGGATTTAGTTGACCCAGCGATTGCAATGCCGCCGCCGCGGGAACTTCTACACCACAAAGTTCGTTGGACTTTAGAAGTTCAACAAAAAAACCAAAAAGAAAGGGTGAAGGCCCGTTTAATAAATTGATTTTTATTCAGGAGAAAAGGTTGGAATTAGAAGTTAAGAAAATAGAATTAGAAAAAGAAAAGAATGAGGTAGACTTGAAAAGAATTGAAACTGAATCAGAAAAAGAAACCAAACTGGAAATTGAGAAACTGAAACTTGCTAGTGAAGAACGCATTAAAATGTTTAAAATAGAGTTAAAGTTAAAATCAAAATAAATGTGAAACTTTAAGAGATTTCACATGGTACTTTTTTCGCAAATTTAAAAGATCTCATAGCAAAATACATATACATATTTGAATGTTACTAAATGTTAATAGGCACAGAAGCACTTTTTATTTTTCTTGTAAATAAAAGCATATATTATTGGCTTTTAAAGATATGTAAACATGAGTTTCAATACTTTATTTTTAAGTTTCCATTAGTGATAACAATGAAAGGCGCTTAGATGCACCTTCAACTGTTGGTAAGTTTTGATCCCCAGGCTCGTCGGCTTCACTGTTTTCACTAATGCTTTCTTCGTCAACATCAAAACTACCGTCGTTTTCTTTTAATAACGGGTGATTTTTTTGAGGTTAGGATTTTCATGCATTAGTATTTGACAGATCACGTGGGATTTCAGACATGGTGTCAAAGAGAAAGATGCTCAGTATGCTTTGACATTTCATCATGAATAGACTTACTAACGAGCAACGCTTGCAAATCATTGAATTTTGTTACCAAAATCAGTGTTCGGTTCGAAATGTGTTTATCGACAAATTTTGTTCAGCGATGAGGCTCATTTCTGGTTGAATGGCTACGTAAATAAGCAAAATTGCCGCATTTGGGGTGAAGAGCAACCAGAAGCCGTTCAAGAACTGCCCATGCATCCCGAAAAATGCACTGTTTGGTGTGGTTTGTACGCTGGTGGAATCATTGGACCGTATTTTTTCAAAGATGCTGTTGGACGCAACGTTACGGTGAATGGCGATCGCTATCGTTCGATGCTAACAAACTTTTTGTTGCCAAAAATGGAAGAACTGAACTTGGTTGACATGTGGTTTCAACAAGATGGCGCTACATGCCACACAGCTCGCGATTCTATGGCCATTTTGAGGGAAAACTTCGGACAACAATTCATCTCAAGAAATGGACCCGTAAGTTGGCCACCAAGATCATGCGATTTAACGCCTTTAGACTATTTTTTGTGGGGCTACGTCAAGTCTAAAGTCTACAGAAATAAGCCAGCAACTATTCCAGCTTTGGAAGACAACATTTCCGAAGAAATTCGGGCTATTCCGGCCGAAATGCTCGAAAAAGTTGCCCAAAATTGGACTTTCCGAATGGACCACCTAAGACGCAGCCGCGGTCAACATTTAAATGAAATTATCTTCAAAAAGTAAATGTCATGAACCAATCTAACGTTTCAAATAAAGAACCGATGAGATTTTGCAAACTTTATGCGTTTTTTTTTTTAAAAAAAGTTATCAAGCTCTTAAAAAATCAGCCTTTATAATACTGTGCAATATCGCACAAACTAATATCCACCGGCATGCAAACTTTGCCGAATTATCACTCTTTATTTGAATTTTGAGTTCTTTCAAGCTATTAAAAATTATTTCAATAAACCAAAGCAATGCTCAATTCTTATTCGGTACTGGCTGAACGTTCTGTTGAACAGAATTCGTTGATTCAAGGTGCCTTCCGTTGCGTTTATTCTAAAAGGAGTAATAAGGCTCGAAGTTAATTTATATGCACTGTCTGCAGCTAACCACTCTGATCCTGTTAGCATTTCAGTGGCGTTTGTGGACAGCTCGCAATTGTTGTATATCCTAGCGTCGTGAACACTACCGGGATACCCCAATACCATATGACGAATTACTAGTTTGTGGTCACACACACATTGAGCCTTAAGTGAATATATATGCTTGCAAGAAAAATATGCTTCACAATCTACAGTGGGTTTTTCCGCCAATTTTATCTCCGTTCCATCTACGTAGCCAGCACAATGTGGTAGTTCACTGAGTGTTTGAACAACTAAAGCTAAAGATACATATGTAAATAGCTCACCTGTATTACTCCACCATCGCTAATACCAAACAAACTAGCAATTATAGTAATTGTTGCTCCTTCTCCACATGAACCCAGTCGGTACATTACTACAGCCAATTGAATTTGGATAGGGAACTGTTTACATGAACGTGGACCATTGAATATTTCGTCATCCTTTATCAGATCAATGATAAAATCAAATGTGGTTTTGCTGGCTCGCTCCAGATTGCTTCATTGCAGTTTACATATCTGCCCATTTGAAATTTGCTAATTTCATCTCCTTTAACGCCAATAACCGCCATATCGCTTCCTTTGGTGACATATTTGCAAACATACTTAATTGATTTTATTGAACTGCAATACTCAACATTTATATGTGTTTTGAATGCCTTAGACAAAATTGGCGAATACGGAACGATCCATGTGTTATCAACCACGAAATTCTTTCCTTTCAATTGAGTGATGAATGTTCTGCCATTGTCAGCGGGTGAGCGACGCCGATAGAGAAGGTATCCGTCGTTTCCAGTTTGAGTTTCCGAAATAAAAGCACGGGGACAGCGTTTTTTGCATTTACTGTCCGACATACAAACCGAAGATGGATCGTGTTCTCCGCATGGCTCATGAACCATATTGGCCATCACCACTTCGTGCAACTCTGGATCTATTTCGACATCAGGAATTTCGGCGGAAATTATGTCATCAATTTGGTCAGGTGTAATTTTCTCCACCATCCAAAGAAGAATGTGTGCGTGGAGCAAACCTCTCTTCTGCCACTCCAATGAGTACATTCAGCATCGAACAGTGCCATATACACGTTGTTTCGTAATAAAGTCCATCAAACATCTGAGTTTTTGTTTAAACACGCGTGCTGTAACATCGTGGCGATCGCTTGGTGATTGACCGGGATGCAATAGATTCGTAATATCTGGCCATTTTGGATTTGTAAATGTAACAAACAAATCCGGCCGTCCATAATTGCGCACGTAAGTCATCGCATCCTGGGAGTACTCATGCATGTGTCTAGGACTGCCAATGTATGTCGATGGCAAAATATAGAGTCGCCCAATATTTGTAAAATCCGCATCACCATTCATTGCATCTCTTAAGTGAATATACTCTTCAGATCGCAACTTCGACTGATTGTATTGCATGTAATTAAGTCGTTCTGTCTCAACTTTAACATACATGTCAACTGCATACTGTTGAAATAACCGTCCATATCTCAGTAAATGGTCGTCATAGTTTTAGCGAATCATCATTCGATATGCGTAAAACTTCAATGAACTGACTGACTTTTTTATTTGTCTCGACACCTAAAAGCTTAAATTACCTATATGAAGTAGCAAACAAATTTTTTTTTTACTAACCATTCACCGGATTTATCATCTTATATCCTAAGTGATATCCGTCTTCTCTACGGCAGAACATGAGCGGATATTGCATTGCGTCGTAAGACCGATGTGTCTCACTTATCCGTTTTAGTGCGTTTAGATTTCTACGTTTGATAACAATATTACGCGACTGCAAATTTTCTCCAACAACAACAACTGATATTTCGCTAACTGTAGGTGCATTATATTGTCTTTCATGTGTCCCTGTTGGTCGTTTGTCCGCTTGTATGATTATACTATGATCATCTGTTGGCATACGTTCCAACGAAATCGTAAACAGTTTATTGAGGTCATTGTGTTCGTGTAACATTTGCTGCAATTGTTCGATTATTTCTTTTTTCGTTGTATTGAAGATAGCACAACGCCGATTTACTTCATCATGTTAATCTCCCAGAAAGTAAATTTGGAGATATTTGTGTTCTTGATCTGGATGCGGCAACAGCGATCCAGCGAAATGAAACATTTGCCCATGAACGTGTATAATTGGAGGAAAGCTCTGTAGTTTCTGTCGAATATTGTTTGGCAAAAATACCTTAAACGTTGGATTGTAGTTTTGTTCATTTACAATTTCACCGCCAAGCGACGTCATTTGAAAACAATCGTTGTACATTTTAGTGCGCTTTAAGAAATAGCTCGAGTGAGGAGATTCACCGTAAAGCAGCTGGAACAATGGCTGTGGTGGTGGAAGCAATTCTGGCAACGGTTCATTTTTAAATTTGACTGCATTGAAATATTGACAAACTACTGACATCTGACCGATTTGAACAGATGCGCTATATTGAATGTTTGGATCATATCGAAAACCTGCCCGTTCAAAGTTCACAAAAGAAAGATGTTGCCGCTGTTGTCGTCGAATAATCGCATGTTGTGATCTTACTTCATCACTTTGGCGAGCACGAACTTCCCTTCTTCTCGATCGTTGTTGCTGATTGTGAACTTCCCTTCTTCTCAATCGTTCTTGCTGATTGTATGTTTGGTTGACATCTTCTAACTGGTGCGTGCTACTCTCCAGCAGTCTATTTCGTGGTGATACCCTCTCAATAACACTTTCACTTTGACGTGCTCTGCTATTTCGTGTTCTCCTTGCGGCCTGGGAACTCCGAGAAGTGTTACCATACGTACTGATTCTTGACATCGTAACAAATATCTAATTGGAAATGATCATTCATTTGCATAAAGTTCATATAAGGTTTTACGGACCAATAACTTACCTTTGAAAACTCCAAAAATGAATGAATTAAACTAAGGATGCAGATCAATTGAATGATAAATTCCAATGTACATAAATCGGTATTCGCCAACATGCTAAATCACTTTCACTAAATAACTCACTTTTTAAAACAAAATATATCAATATATCAGTAAAGCAAGGCGCATTTTTATTGACCTCTAAATTTTGCGTGTTCGATTGCAAAGCAAAATTGACGTTTAATTTAATTTGTGTTTGTTTCATAAAACTGCCATTTCCATAAACCAAAAATAGCACGTAACACAACCAAAATTACCATATAACCGCTGCAGCAAGAACAATTGGATTAACAACCAAAATAATTAAAGATTGTAAGGGAGGTACCACGTCCCCTTTTTCGATAACACCAAGCTTTATGGGTGAGAATGGTGTTGTTTCCTATAGCTCTATACCAATTTTCATGTTCCTACCTTAAACACTTTTGAAGATATTCACCTTGAAAAGTTCAGTTTGTATGTGAGGTGCCACGCCCCCTTTTCCGATTATCCCTTCTTTTATGTGTAAGAAGGCTTTTGATACCATATAGGTCTATACCAATTTTCAGGTCCTTACCTTGAACCCTTTCACAGATATTCTGCTTAAAAAATTTAGTTTGTATGGGAGGCACCACGCCCCCTTATTCGATAGCCCCCGGTTTTATAGGTGAGAGTGGTGTTGTTATCCTGTAGCTCTGTACCAATTTTCATGTTCCTACCTTAAACACTTTTGAGGATATTCGACTTGAAAAATTCAATTTGTATGGGAGGTGCCACGCCCCCTTAATATTTTATTCTGATTTTAAGACATGACCTGCGCGTGGTAATAACAAACAAATCCCCCAAAGGAAGTATTTCATTTGGTTCAGCCGTTTTCGAGTTTTAGCGTTACAACTATTCACCATTTCATTTTTATATATATAGATAAACCATGAAAATTTGCCAACAACTTTAAAGCAAGCACAGAAGAAAATGTTAACATTTCATAATAGACATAGATCAGATAAGCAATATCATCCTGGACAAATCATTTACGAGAAAATAATAGGAGAGAGAAATAAATTAGAACCTAGATATAAAAAACAGCAAGTTAAGGAAAATTTAGAGAATAAAATAATAATTAATAATAGAAATAGAATTATTCATAAAGATAATATAAAATCATAATTTTATAGGTTTCCAATATGATCATTTTAATCTTGACTGCATTAATCAGCTCAGCATCCGCTGATGTTATAGACTATACTCGACAAGACTACGTACTTATCGAAAATGGAGATGTTTCCATTTATGAAGAATACGGAGACCTATTCCACATTACTAATTTATCTTATTTTGAAAATATAATAGCAAACGAAAATAGAAATTTTTACAGTATTAACGAACAAAATCACGACAGCCTAGGAATTATTACACAAGAAACTGAATCTGAAATTTTGATAATTAAAACTTTAATAGAACAATTAAAACAAACCAATTTTCGGCAAAAAAGAGGTATAAATGAATTAGGAACGCTTTGGAAATGGATAGCTGGTACACCAGACCATGATGACATTGTAAAAATTAATAATAAATTGGACGAACTGGTAATAAATAACAATAAGCAATTTACAACAAATTCAGAAATTTTTAAAATAATAACAGAATTAACTGAAACAGTAAATAATATTAAAGGCGATACTGCCAACAGGAAAATAAAAAGAAAACGAAATCAATATGTTATTCATGAACTGCAAAATCTAATAAATACAATAACTTTTGGTAAAATTGGAATTTTAAATCCAACAATTTTACATTATGATGAATTAAAAAACATAACATATTACCAACACGGTATTATGACTATAACAGATTTAATGGACATTTCTAAATTTAAAATAGCCCAAAAAGGAGACATAATTATAATTTATATTAAATATCCTAAAATACAACTAACATGTACTAAGTACAACGATGTAAGAGCCATAGCTCAATTAGATGGTAAGCTTATTATTGACCAGAACATAATATATTGTAAAAATAAGTTTTTTAATATTCAAAATTGTAAGACAGAAATTTCAAAAACCTATTGTAAATTAAATAAGAAAAACACATGTTTGTCAGAAATTTTAAATAAAAAACAAGGAAAATGTAACAAAATAAAAGAAAAAAATTTACAAATTGAAGAAATTAAATCAGGAGCGATATTAGTTTCAGGAAAAAACATTGTAGATAACCAAACATTAAATGGAACATATTTAATAACATTTGAAAATTATACTATAATAAATAATCAATCTTATGAAAACATTGAAGTAAAAATTTGGAATTATTTTAAAAATAACCACATTAATAATTTTGAAATATTAGAATATTTTGAAACAACCAATAAAATGTTAAAATTAGACAATATAAATATTTTAGCAGAACGGAACAAGAACATAATAGTAAATTCATATTTTTGGTATATAATTTTAATCTTGGGAATAATTTTCATAACTTACTTAATACTAAAATTAAAAAAATCTCGCGCAATTCCCAAACCAATCGAAAATGCGAAATTTCAAGAAATCACTTACAATGCTCTTTTAAATCAAATATCTAAATTAACTCAAAATAATAGTGAATCGGGGACGATTCATTTTAGGAAGGGGGGAGTTAACGATAGCCTCCGCATAGAAACCTTAGCACAACTGTAAACAAAATTGAATCTTTGCACTCTGCAATTACACTGCCTCATAAACTAGAAACATAATTCACTTTTCTGATTATTTAAGAATTCGATATGCTTTTTCCGTTCTGAATCCAATAATCCATTATTATCAAAACAATATCGCTCGCCCTCACAAGAAGGCATAACAATAACAATCGTAAAGAAATCAGAACGCGTAACGTTCTGCTGGAATTTGCTGTCACAGCTAAAAATGTAATTAACTCTTTGTTCTGGATTCAATCAAGCTGATGCTTACACTTCAGCTTTAACTTTAAGTAAATAAAACCAAAATGTATATATATTAGTATTTCAGAAATAAAGATTTGATTTGTATCTTGCAATCCACCAAAACTACAAGCGTTTTCATTTGATCCGCGCGTTCGCGGATGTAAAACATATATTTTTTAAAAAATTCCCTTTTGCGGGAACTAATTCGCATGCATATAAGTATACACCTACACAGCTCTTGAAGTAACCAAGGGAGCGTATTTAATCCATTTTCCAGACTTAATGATATGCATATATGTATGTATACAAAAAAAGGTTTTATATACTATTTTAAAATCTGTACCTTAAAACCCGTTTTAACAGCACAACAAAGCGATTACAAACAATATTCCATATATCTAAATATTTATAAACTTGAATAAAATAATTATTTAATGTCTATATGATGAGCTTACCTTTGTGTATTCAAACATAACTATTTAACAAAAACAAAAATTAGCCAAAATTCAAGTATTTACTTGCAATATTTTCCGGCAATACCACTTCTGCTTAATGAAACAGTAAGTAGGATTGCAAAAAACTAAGTAAGCAAAGGCAAACATTAAAATTATAACATATAAGGCAACACAAAAAATATAAAATACATACATATATGCATATTTACCGAGTGTAGATAAATTACATGCATATACCAAATACAAATAAAGTGCATACGTGAGCATCCTGCTCATTATCCACTTCGCTTTCGCACTCTCTTAACAGTGCGAACATACACACATATGTATGAATACATACACTCTATAACGTATATCTGCATGTAATTGTATACCCTACACTGGGTACAAAATTATTAAAAATTTAAAATTTTAATTAATTTTCAAAAAAAAAAAATTATCGCAATTTTTCGTAAATAACTAAACGGAACGGTAAAATAAAACTTACAGAATACGTTTATTGAAACGAATACAAAAAAATCAGTTTCACAAAATATACTTAAGTTTGTGAACACAACCAAAAAAAAATATATATATATACATATATAAATTTGAATACTATACATTCAAACTTACGTACATACAAATCCTTTTAAAGTCCACATTAGCATCTATTCTGCAATACCACTTGTTTTTTAGCAAACAAAAACAAGCAGGATTGCATACAAAAAGCAAATTGACCTCTCTAACGAGCTCTCAATTGCTTACGAAGAAACCATATTCATAAACGCACAAACAATTTGTGCATACTAATCAAAAAAAGCGAATTGATCTCTCTAACAAGCTCTCAATTGCTTAAAAATATAAGAAAAAGCATAATCATAAGCACACAAACAATTCGTGCATACTTATGTAAATAGCGCATTGATCTCTTCAGCGAGCCTCAATTGCACAAAACATAAATACTTTCATAAGCACATACACACAAGTCCAAGTATTAGGGTGTACCTAAATACTAACTTAAGGACGTAAGAAGTGTTTGTAAATTAAAAGTGTGCATATTTGCAAAATTAAAACTAAAATAAAATAATTAAATATTATTATTTTGCAAATAAATAGAAACGGTAATAATAACACGAAACAACATATGTACATATTAGTTGGTTAACAACCTAAACTGAAAATAAAATATTTACCTTAAAAAAAGGTTCAAATCAATTTTCTAATTCAAATCAGTTTACTCTGAGGAAAATTTAATTCGCTTGAGAAATATTTTAATACAATATATTAAAAATGAACAATAACAAAAATCAAAGTACACCTGAAGCTACACGCTCAACACAGGTTGCTAAATTTATTTCAGAAAGTGACAGTTTCAAAAGATACTGCACTAGATTTGCCTCCTCACCGATTCACGAAAACTCGGAATCATTATTAGAAATAAATAGCCAAAATCTTAACAATTTTTGGACTCGTCTCCAAGTGGCTCATGACGCCATACTATATTCTGACGATTCAGACCTGCCACATAATTTTAAATCATCTGCTTACGCCATATACGGAAACTGCTTAGACTAGTATGAAGATACAAAAGCTATGATCTCCGATCAATTAAAGCTCATTAAAGCAATTGCACCTACTCCCCACAGTAGAGTAGAGCTGCCACAAATAGACAATCAAGAGGCAAGTTCCGGCATCCACCTCGAGGTACCGCCATGTGATACAGAAACATTCCACGGAGGTTATGAAGAATGGCCGTCCTTCCGGGACATGTTTACAGCCGTTTATATCAACCATCCAGAATTATCAAAAGCACAAAAATTGTATCACCTACGATACAAGACAAAAGGTCAAGCAGGCATCATAGTAAAACAGTTCGCTCTTAATGACGATAATTTCAATTTGGCTTGGGAAGCTCTAAAATCTAGATACGAAAATAATAGAATACTAAAAAAATACCAAATATTAAACAAAACTAAAGAAGATCAGTATTGTGAGGACTTTTCTAAAGCCATAACTACTCGATCAAATAATGGCCGGTACGTCGTACGACAACCACTAAAGCCACAATTTTGCAATACCCCACATAAAGGTAGAAAAAGCAAGGTCAGATTCCCTCTGAATATATTTTCGTCACCTTTCGACCCCGCAGGATGGCTTTCGCCAATAATGAAAATAAAAAACCATTTCTAAACAACTACTTGCTACTACTTGTCAAATTAGTGCATACGCACATAAATATTATTAATATTTATAATATAATAAAATTATGTACATCTACATTAGCGCTCCTCACATTGGTGATTAATGGGAATCAGCTATAAAAAGAATTAATTAATTATGAAAAATTTTATACTCTACGAATCGAAGCCGTTCTCCATTCACGGCACTCTCGCAAGATCCCTTTAATTTTATAGTCCTAAATCTAGGGCTAAGGAAATACCCATTCTGGCCACATCTGAGCCAGGCATGGAGTAACTAGCGGTTATTTAAATATACCGATGGTATACCGGTTGTTTATAATTTGCCTCTGCTTATAAAGGATAGTGAGGATGAAATAAAAAATTTAAATAACCGCTAGTAAAATAAATAAAAGCAAACATTTTTTTCTATAATAATAAGTCGTCAAAACACGCAAAAAAAAATTACTACCTAAAGCACCACTACTTACATAAAATACAAATGTATACTAAAAGCAAAATCGCTTCTTACAGCTTATATTCTGCAACCTCGGCTACTTCGCCAACAGTAAGCAAATTACATGTATCACCTTATACAAAATACTAGGCAAAATATTCGCCTAGGGGGCCCAGGATGTTTAAATGAATTAAGCATCCCCCCACTTTAACCGGAAAAACTAGCACACACTAGTACTTGACGACACCACACAAGACAACTCACCTCACTTGTACATCCACCCACTCAGCATAAAAGATGGTCTCCTGAGCAGATTCAAAACATTCGTGCCAGCAATTCGACACATACAGTTCGCACATTTACATTTCTTCTTGGAACATTCGCTTATACGCTGCGCCGCGATAGTACCTACGCTCCTCTACGGGTATCCAATCCACCAAACCTGTGCGCGTTAATTCGAGTCGTCCACGATACCTCAAGTCACCGCTCCATCAGCAGCCACCGGGCATTTTCGCATTTCACTCACATAGGTAAATAGAATATAACGCGAGTGTAAGTGACTGAAGGGTATGCCTCCCACTAAGCTGGGCACCCAAATATTCAAATATATTATTTGACTATTCACATTTCTTGTAAGTAACGGGTGATTTTTTTGAGGTTAGGATTTTCATGCATTAGTATTTGACAGATCACGTGGGATTTCAGACATGGTGTCAAAGAGAAAGATGCTCAGTATGCTTTGACATTTCATCATGAATAGACTTACTAACGAGCAACGCTTGCAAATCATTGAATTTTATTACCAAAATCAGTGTTCGGTTCTTTTCTTTTTTATCGACAAATTTTGTTCAGCGATGAGGCTCATTTCTGGTTGAATGGCTACGTAAATAAGCAAAATTGCCGCATTTGGGGGTGAAGAGCAACCAGAAGCCGTTCAAGAACTGCCCATGCATCCCGAAAAATGCACTGTTTGGTGTGGTTTGTACGCTGGTGGAATCATTGGACCGTATTTTTTCAAAGATGCTGTTGGACGCAACGTTACGGTGAATGGCGATCGCTATCGTTCGATGCTAACAAACTTTTTGTTGCCAAAAATGGAAGAACTGAACTTGGTTGACATGTGGTTTCAACAAGATGGCGCTACATGCCACACAGCTCGCGATTCTATGGCCATTTTGAGGGAAAACTTCGGACAACAATTCATCTCAAGAAATGGACCCGTAAGTTGGCCACCAAGATCATGCGATTTAACGCCTTTAGACTATTTTTTGTGGGGGCTACGTCAAGTCTAAAGTCTACAGAAATAAGCCAGCAACTATTCCAGCTTTGGAAGACAACATTTCCGAAGAAATTCGGGCTATTCCGGCGGAAATGCTCGAAAAAGTTGCCCAAAATTGGACTTTCCGAATGGACCACCTAAGACGCAACCGCGGTCAACATTTAAATGAAATTATCTTCAAAAAGTAAATGTCATGAACCAATCTAACGTTTCAAATAAAGAACCGATGAGATTTTGCAAATTTTATGCGTTTTTTTTTTTTTAAAAGTTATCAAGCTCTTAAAAAATCACCCTTTATATCACATTTTTAAATTAAATAGTTACTTCTAATATAATCACTATATACATATATATATAAAACAGGTAATTAAATTTCGTTTTCGTAATTCATATTCTTCAACATTTCTTACATATCACATTTTTAAATTAAAAAAGTTACTTCTAATATCACCATTATATACATATATACAAAAAAACATGAAATTCAATTTTGCTTACTAACTACTTAAAAAAAAAAATAATTTTCTATATAAATTGAACAAAAAATAGCTTTAGTCTATGATTATCACATTGTTAATTAATCTACCCCAAATACCCCAAATAGAAATTGCTGATTTCTTCGAACACTAAAGCCGACACTTTTGCCTCGATATGTACACCATGTCTGGCGGAAGACCGGCTTCCGAAATTTATGTAGCCAAGGAAGCAAAATGTTATGCGGTGGAATTGGTTTTACGCGATCGTGATTCGTCATCATTGTACATATGCTCGCGCCTGTCGTTTCAAGGAATTTCGCGAACGCGTCGCCGTTTTTTTTCTGCGAAAATGGATTGGAAAATAATGAGCAAATTTTTCAAAGCAAAACAAAGAAACAAAATATACCTTTTGTCCACGTCCAGTCGAAGATGTCGGCTGCGATGTCTCCATTGTCGTCGATGATGTTGATGCCTCCAAAGATGGATCAATAATTCTATTGTGTTGGACACTTTTGACCTCCTCGCTTATGCTGCTAATAGTACTGTAAAATGCATTATTAAAAAAATTATTTTCGTTACGTAAGTAAATTATTTTCTTCTTCTTAATTGGCGTAGACACCGCTTATGCGATTATAGCCGAGTCAGGATTTACTTACCGCCTTGAATTTGGAATTTTTTCCATAAACGACATCGCCTCCAGATATCGCCATTTTCTTCGGGTAGTTTGTTGGCCACTCCCGGAAGCGACTTGCTCCATTCTTATATCGTTTGTAACAGTTACGGAGACTCTTCCACCTATTTTTGCATTCTATTTCTGCAAATGAAATAAATATTAGAATTTGATATATCTTATTTATATTTATTTGCCTTACCGCTCAACCTTGTGTTTGTAGAAATTTGTTTCCACGCCATATCTTTTTTTCTTAGATTCTTATAATCTCTGTGCGAGATATCATAAATAAAGGGGCAACTTCGTACTTCTTCGATTAAAATTTCGTCGTCCATATTTATATCTGAAATATAATGTTTTCATTGTATATTAAACCCAATAACATACAATAAATGTAAAAATATTACAAAATTAAAATAATACTTACCGCAAGTAGACCAATTCACTCAAATATCAACATAACAATGGCTGGCATGTACACAAAACAACGCAGCTCTCCATTTTGCATGTACACAATTTCGTTGTGGCCATACTAATACCCTGCACTTCAATGAAATTTTAATATTTTGTTCAAAGTGAAATTTTTTATGCAAAAAATAAGTTAATAGGTAAATTTATTTGTTTTAAATTATCAATTGTTATTATAAATGGTAAAATAGAGCTATTTTATGCTTTTATTTGTAAAAATGACGTCAAGTTTGTAAGAGCTGTAAATAATTTTACATTTTACATATTAGTGGCATCTCTCTTCCTCATCTCTCTATCTTCCATTCTACTGTCAACTTCACTGTCGTCCTACTGTCGTTGGCCAATATAGGAGAATATTGAAGTTAGCGAAAACGACAACCGTCGGCCTACAGTCGTATAGTTGTGTCGTCGTCAAAATAACAGTATCCATAAGAACGTGTGTATTTTAATATTTGACAGATGTCGTTTGTCGTCGGTATTGTATTCAGCACTTAAGGCGGCCAAACTCAACTGTTGCTATGGTCGAATCATTGATTGCTTCGCGCAATGACTCGAAATGGTGAGGTGTGTTGTTGCTTTGGTAGGACGCCTGTTTTGGCGGGAACATCCGGCTGTTACTAATAGGCTAGCCAGTCAAATACGCAGAATCGTGGCCCGAGTCAGCTGGCACGACCTATCTTATGGACGCGCAATGTAACTGAATAGTGAAAAATACTACTCCCTTCTCTCTTTGACGTGGGATGACGTGAGAATCCGCGACATTTGGATTTTGCCGCAGCAAACGTGGCAGCTGATTGCTCTCTCAATGCCAATTGCCAATATCGATATACTGCAGTAATTATCAACTTTTATAATTCAATCTGTTCAATATGTTTGAAATCTTCTTAAAATAACTCAAAATCAGAGTCGAATGCTATTATTTATAAATATATAAACTATTTTTAATAGTTTGTTTTCAGTTTTGATATTTTATATTGTAAAAAATTGTAATTGAAAACAAAGATGTGCTCAAAACTATATATGCTTATTGGGCAATGGCAACATTGTTCAAATGAAATCAAAGCAAAGATGGCTGATTTCTGCGTTTTTACCAAGCTTTTCACTGTGCACACATTTTGCCGATAAGAAAGGAAAAGGAAGGAAGGGAGTAGCGTTTTTGACTGGCTAGCCTTTAAGAGGCCGTTTTGTTGTATTTTTGTGATGCTGGCTAATCAGCGAATGCCACGCACACAGGCCGCGCATCATTTTATAATTGTTGATTTATAATTTTTTATAGGATCTTAACCCTTAGGTAAAACGAAAGATTTGACCTGGTTACTTAAGTTCGTTAACCAGTGTGGTAAACATTATATTTGTCTTGGTTATCTTAACTACTCCCCTTGTTTAGCTCGGAACGTCCACGTTTCGACAAATACTTGGTTTTGCTTCTCTAAAGTACGTAAGCTGTTACTCTCAAATTAGAGGAACTTTACCAAGAATTGTAATATCTTAAAACTAAGTTTACAAATTAATTTCAAATCAAATGTAATAATTCAAAATCAAAGAAAATTAGAGGAACTTTACCAACAATTGTAATATCTTAAAACTAAGTTCACAAATTAATTTCAAATCAAATGTAATAATTCAAAATCAAAGAAAAATGTTACAGCATAAGTTATTTGTCATTCATTTTAATTAGAACCTATTTGTATTGCTTGAACTTGTTTTTAGCTGAATTTCTTCGAAAAACTATCGCAAATTGCTTTTATGGATCTTTTTTCCTTCTATCATAACCGCGGTACCAAGGTCTGCTTCAATAACTTTTTCAGTAAAAATCCTGTCAAATTTATTTCCTAATCGTATGTTTCTTCTCAAAAAAACCTTTTCTCCAACTTTATATGTTTTGGGTATTTTTCCGCATTTAAATCTTTTCAGAGTCTTTTCTTGAGCTTCCACTAATCTTTTCCAAATATCATTTAATTTCTCAGGAGGGTAGTTATGAAACACATCAATGGGTTTGGCGTTTGTGACCGAATGAATACTGTTATTATATTTGTAGGTTGCTAATAAAACAAGATCAATAATTTCACATATTTGCTGCTGTTTTTTAATGCAACGTGCTATTTCGAGCAATGTTGAGTGAAACCTTTCGACTTGGCCATTGCTTTCGCTGTGAAGCGTAGGTATGAAGAATTGTTCAATTGAGAAGTGATCTCTTAGCAACGTTTTTATTAGGTTGGATTGAAAAGCTCCTTCCTTATCTGATACAATAATTTTCGTGTTATTAAATATAAGTAAAATCTCCATAACGGTTGACGTTGATATTTATTTTCCAGGCAAATCTTACAATTTGCGATTAAATTTTTTAACATTTTCTTCAAACCTGGAAAATAATATTCTTTAGAAATTTGACGAACATTTTCGGATAAGCACCGGTGGGCCCGATTATGTTCTGTAGCAACTGTTTCTACTTGGTCATCTTTGTTAATAAGATCGAATACGAGTAATTCCGTGTGAACAAATTTTACACCTGGAAATTCAGACAATATGCGACCCCGTATTTGCCCTAAAGTGGAAAGATAGCAGTGAATTCCGTTTGCAGCATTATAATTAATTGTGGATTTTAGAGAGCAAATAAACTTTTCGACAGTATCGAAAAATATGGTGTGCCGAATAAATTTTTGAAACAACATGTTTGTTTTTTATCGAAAATGCTGGATGTGGTAAGAATAAGTTGATTTTTAAATTGGTTAAGAGGGTGCTTTATAGTTTTTATAATATCACTTGATGACTCATCACTGTGAACAGTTCCACCTGAAGCAGAATCTTCCAGATTGTTAACGAACTGCCTAGAAAGAGCATCGGCTACCTTATTTTCTTTTCCAGGCTTATAGTAAATGTTTTGGGAAAATTCCTCTACGAATGCGCCATCTCTTCATTTTGCTATTCGGATTTTTTTCTGATATGGAGAAAATGAGGGGTTGATGGTCAGTGAAAATATTAATACTTCTTATTCCATAAAGATAATTGGCGTAGACACCGCTTACGCGATTATAGCCGAGTTAACAACCGCGCGCCAGTCGTTTCTTCTTCTCGCTGCGTGGCGCCAATTGGATATTCCAAGCGAAGCCAGGTTCTTCTCCATTAAGTCCTTCCAACGGAGTGGAGCTCTTCCGCTTCCTCTGCTTCCCCCGGCGGGTACTGCGTCGAATACTTTCACAGCTGGAGTGTTTTCGACCATCCGTACAACATGACCTAGCCAGCGTAGCCGCTGTCTTTTAATTCGCTGAACTATGTCAATGTCGTCGTATATCTCGTACAGCTCATCGTTCCATCGAATGCGATATTCGCCGTGACCAACGCGCAAAGGACCATAAATCTTTCGCAGAACTTTTCTCCCGAAAACTCGCGTTGTTGACATCGTCCAAGCCTCTGCACCACATAGCAGGACGGGAATTATGAGTGACTTATAGAGTTTGGTTTTTGGTTTTCGAGAGAGGACTTTGCTTCTCAATTGCCTACTTAGTCCGAATTAGCACCTGCTAAAGAGTTATCCTGATTGTGGGGTCTCCTTTTTTATGGATTGGGCAGAGCACACTTAGATTCCAATCGTTGAGCATGCTTTCGTCCGACCATATTTTACAAAGAAGCTGATGCATGCTCCTTATCAGTTCTTCGCCACCGTGTTTGAATAGCTCGGCCGGCAATCCGTCGGCCCCTGCCGCTTTGTTGTTCTTCAGGCGGGCAATTGCTATTCGAACTTCTTCATGGCCGGGCAATGGAACGTCTGCTCCATCGTCATCGATTGGGGAATCGGGTTCGCCTTCTCCTGTTGTTATGCGTTCACTGCCATTCAGCAGGCTGGAGAAGTGTTCCCTCCATAATTTAAGTATGCTCTGGGCATCAGTGGCTAGATCACCTTTGGGGGTTCTACAGGAATATGCTCCGGTCTTGAAACCTTCTGTAAGCCGCCGCATTTTTTCGTAGAATTTTCGAGTGTTACCCCTGTCGGCCAGCTTATCAAGCTCTTCGTACTCACGCATTTCGGCCTCTTTCTTTTGTCTGCAAATGCGTCTCGCTTCCCTCTTCAACTCTCGGTATCTATCCCATCCCGCACGTGTTGTGGTCGATCGTAATGTTGCGAGGTAGGCAGCCTGTTTTCTCTCCGCTGCTACACGGCACTCATCGTACCAGCTGTTCTTTTGCACTTTCCGAAAACCAATGGTTTCGGTTGCAGCTGTACGTAAGGAGTTTGAAATGCCGTCCCACAGTTCCCTTATAACGAGTTGTTGACGAGTGCTCTCAGAGAGCAGGAGTGCAAGCCGAGTAGAGAATCGTTCGGCTGTTTGTTGTGATTGCAGCAACAAGATAGTGGTCCGAGTCGATGTTAGGACCTCGGAGCGCACGCACATCTAAAACACTGGAGACGTGTCTTGCGTCTATCACAACATGATCGATTTGGTTGGTAGTTTTTCGATCCGGAGACAGCCAGGTAGCTTGATGAATCTTCTTATGCTGATATCTAGTAATACAGATAACCATATTTCTGGCCCCGGCGAAGTCGATCAGCCTCAACCCATTTGGGGATGTTTCCTCGTGGAGGCTGAATTTACCGACCGTAGTGCCAAAGATACCTTCTTTGCCCACCCTGGCGTTGAAGTCGCCAAGCACGATTTTTACATCGTGGCGGGGGCATCTCACATAAGTGCGCTCCAAGCACTCATAAAAAGCATCTTTGGTCACATTGTCCTTCTCTTCCGTCGGGGCGTGGGCGCAAATCAGCGATATGTCGAAGAACCTCGCTTGATGCGGATTGTGGCTAGACGTTCATTCACCGCAGTGAATGATAGTACTCGGCGACGGAGTCTCTCTCCCACCACGAATCCCACACCAAACCTGCGCTCCTTTATATGGCCACTGTAGTAAATGTCACAAGGACCTACTCGTCTCTGTCCTTGTCCCGTCCATCGCATTTCTTGGACGGCGGTGATGTCAGCCTTTGTTTTCACGAGGACATCAACCAGCTGGGCAGCTGCATCTTCCCAATTAAGGGACCGGACATTCCAGGTGCATGCCCTCAATTCGTAGTCCTTATTTCGTTTGCCATGGTCGTCATCAAAATTGGGTCTCTCATCCGACACTTTTTCAATTTTTCTAGCTTGCTTAAGATTTTTATCAATACTATTTAAGTGCGAATATTCATCGGGGGAATAAATTATTATGTCGTCGATATAGACATGACAACATTTTCCGATATCTTCGCGTAAAACGTCATCGATAGCTCTTTGAAAGATGCTAGGCGCGTTCTTTAATCCAAATGGTAGCCTACAAAATTCGTAATTTCCGTTGTTTATGCTAAACGCGGTTTTTTCCTATCTTCCTCGCTCAAAACGATTTGATGGAAACCAGATTTTAAATCTATGGTGGTAAAGTAGTAAAGATTTTCCTAGGTTGGCTAAAATTACAGTTATATCTGGTATTGGGTGCCGATCGGAAATGGTTTTTTCATTAATTTTTCTGTAGTCAATAACTAAATAACTATAATAAACCTTTCTTAGATACTACGTGAACTGGTGAATTATATGGAGAACAAGATTCTCTTATTATACCATCTCTGAGGTAATTTCGCTATTGATAAACGGCGCTACCGAAACCGGATACGGGTAGCTTTTGGTATAAATTGGGTCGTTTGTTTGAGTACGAATATTTGCCTTGACTTTAGTATTAAATGGCAATTTTCTATTTGAATCGGCAAAAGCATTTAGCTATATTTCTGTTGATCATCTCACGAAACTGTGAGTTAATGTGAGATGGAACAGAGTTTTCTTCAATTGTTATTAAATTGCTCTGGTTGCATGAGAGGTGTTTAAGTTTGGTTTGACCATTACGGTAAAACAAATATCCTCTTTCCGTATCGATATTTGCTTCAATTTCCTTGAGGAAGTCATATCCGATGATACCATCAAACGTACTTAGATTTGGAAGTACTTAAGTAAAATGTCGAGGTATGGTCAAGAACGTTCAAAAGACATTTTTTATTTATTAAATTTATACCATTGATTGATCTTAATTTGAAAGGTTTGACGACATTTTTTATACTCTGGAGAATGGGAAGATTTTTAATATAGTTCTTAGAAGTGCCTGTATCGATTAGAATGCGCAGCTTCTGACCATTCTTAGAAGTTTTAGATAAAAAGGGCAGGAGCAATTTTAGTTTAAATAGTTGACTTCTTCAGTTTGTTCAATTGGAGTATCAGATTGGAAATAATTATAGGTATCCTGACTGTTTTGATAGTATTCGTCATAATTTCTAGAATTGTAGTCTTGGGGATAATCATCGTCGTATGTTTTATATTCGGGTTCATCATTGAAATTCACCTTTTGAGACATATAGTTAATTCTTTGCATTTTATTAAACGGAGTTTGATTAAAAGCGGATTGTTCGCATGATCGCTTAAATACTACAGGTTTATTAGGGGGAGGATATTGTTGCTGGATGTTTTTTCTTAGGTTATGAAATTGATTACCGCGTTGTTCTTCCCTTTGATTGAAGTTATATGAATTTTGAGGTGAAAAACGTTTTTGATAATATGAGGTCGTGTGGTTGATTTCCATAGGTGATGGTCTGTCATTTTGGGAATTGAGCATACCTGATTGACCCTGTCGCTGACTCGACTGAAAATGAGGCATTACTTTCATCGAGCTACCTGCAGCGAAAGCTCTTGAGCTATTGCAAGTGCAGATGGGAGGTCACGTGGCCTCGCCGAAAATAATATGTCACACATTGGACGCCGAAGTCCAGAAATGATAACCCGTAATGCATTTTCTCTTCCTCTTTCGTTCATAGCAGCAATGGTTTCGCTATTACCGCTACAACATATAATTTGCTTATTTATTATAAGCGTTAATTGTTTATCGACTCTATCATAATAGTCAAAAATAGAAAGATTTCCTTGTCTTAACACGCTTAGTTCATTCTCTAACACGGAATACGCTAAATCTAATCTGGAAATTATTGCTTTAAAGTTAAGGATTGTACTCGTATTAAATGATGAAAGGGTAGAATTAGTAGATTCGGTAATTTTATTCCGAAAAATCCCCATAACAATATAATATTTTTCCGAACCTTCCTTATAGTATTCCATTGCGAAATGTGCAGCGGTCCGCCAAGCTGGATATGAAGCAGAATCTCCTTTGAATTCAGGTAGGGATTTTATTAAATCCAAACTTGCGCTATTATCCAAAATAAGGGTATTGATAGATACTGGCGTGTAAGTCTGAGCAGTGGGAGGAGCTAATCGATTTAACGCTAAAGTGACTTGGCTTATCTGCTCAGCAAATGCTTGTCTAGTGCGCTCAGTAGCCACATTTACTATTTCAAGCACCTGCTCCCTACTTATACTCATATTGGTATTAAAGCAAATGGATATTTCGTATGAAAAATATCTAATTATTAATTTCTGAACAAAATTACTTGCGAAAAATTGTAGTTTTTGGTAAAAATATGTAGATATTATTTTTTTTTATTTGCGGTTGGAGAAAGCGGCCGTTTCAAAGAAAAAAACGATTCACTGGATTGGAAAATAAAGCAAAGACTTAAAAAAATGACACAATTTCAACTAAAAACAGCCTTCCACCACGTGCAATTTATCATACTAACCTCTCAGAACAAAAAGCAAGTTTAATAAACAGGTTTTTCTTTTTATTATTTTATATCGAAATATTTATTTTTAAGGAGGCAATATTCTCTTTTCTCAAATTTTTTTATTTATTTTTATTTTATAAATTATTTGTACAATACTTTATATTCTACAAATAAATATCTAGCAGCACTGGCAGCAGAGGCCTTCGGCTGTCTGTTATGCTATATACATCTGTATGTTAAATGTAATATTAAAACAGAAGTGAAAGGATAGATTAGTACTTAGGAAGTAGGGTAAGTGAGTTAATTAATTATATTTATATTCGTCGAAGTAGATCTGTTTCCTTAAGAAAATTATAAATCATATTCACATTTTTAGCGGTGGGCTCATTCAGAAGTTGGAATGGAATTTAAATCTCATGTCTAATTGTTGCGGTAATAGGGCAAGCGGTTAATATGTGTTCTATCGTTGCGTTTTCGTCGCAGAATGGGCAGTTTCCATGAGGGGCACGTTGCAATAAATAAGCGTGTGTAATTATGGTATGTCCCAGACGTAAGCGGGTAAATGGCTTGATGGCGCGTAAGGTGATATCGGCAGTGTAGGTCGGCTTAATTCTGAACGGGTTGATTTTCGAATAGTGATGAATATATCCACTCCAATTATCTTTTGCTGATTTTTTCCTTAGGCGTGTAATCTCAGTTATAATGTCTTGTTTTGTGAAATAACCAAAAGTTATGGTTGGTGTATTTGCTGCATTTTTCGCAGCTGCGTCTGCTTTTTCATTACCAGATATCCCTGTGTGCCCCGGGATCCACATCAGTTTCAGTTTGTTTGGATATTTTAAAAGATTGTTGCGTATGGCGACTATTTCATTTTGTGTGTTTTCCGGCGATTCTATGGCTTCGATGCAAGATTTGCTATCGGTGCATACGATATACTTTCCCCTGGTGTGATTTACATAAGAAACTGCTTCTAGTAAAGCGACGACTTCGGCCGTAAATGATGAACATATTGTGTGGAGAGTGCCGTGTCGAATCAAGTCACCATTTTCTTTTGTGACTGCGAACGTTGAGCTGTTTGCTGTTTTTGAGCCGTCGGTGTATATAAGGTTCCAACCGTAACTGGAGTATTTGGACTTCTCCGAAGCGAAGAGTTGCCTGTATTTTTCGCTTGAGGTCTTATCCTTCGGCAGTTGCAGGGTCTTAATAGCAAAGGAAGAATTTTTTATCATCCATTGTGGACGAGTTTCATTATAGTTGGCAGGCCAGTTTCAGCAAAGAGATTCTTTAGTGGTATTGTTGGAAATGCTCTAATGCTTCTGCGCATGGCCACATGGTAAGGGGGGGAGAGTATTTTCATTGTAGAAGCCGGGCAGTTGCCGTAGATAGGTAGAGCGTAGTCGATCTTGGAGATCACTAGAGCCTTGGTGACGTTGATAAGTGTTAATGGATGAATTAAACTTTTTTTCGACGTTAGATATTTGATTATATTTAGTCGCGTTAAGAGGCAGTCCTTAATATGCTTACAATGGGCCTTAAAGCTATATTTAGAGTCTAGTACTAACCCTAAGATTTTAAGTTCATTTACCATACTAATGTTAATATTGTTAGAATAGGTTAGTAAACCTGAGCATGTTCGTTTTTTACAAATGTGTAATGTTTTTGATTTTTCGTAAGAGATGGTAGTTCCTGATGATAGGGACCATGTCGAAATTTCGGATAAGATATTCTCAAACAGTTGGGCTGTATTGGTGAGGTTTGCATTCTTTGTGTAGAAAATTACATCGTCAGCATAAAGCTGGCACTCGATGCCGCGATGGTTGTTGTAAGTGAGTTGAGTAATCTCTTCGAAAGCTATTATAAAAAGGAAGGCGGATAATGGAGACCCTTGCGGGGTTCCGTTGTCAAGTGAAGCTATAGAGGATAAGAAACCATTTATTTTTACTTTGCATTGCCTGTGACTGAGGAAGTTCTTGATAAATTTCTTGATTTTAGGGCCTAGTTTCCACTTATCTAATTGTCTCAGAACGATATGGGCACCAACACGGTCGAATGCTTTCTGAAAATCAATTGTTATAATTGAGACATGGTTCTTAGAGGAAAGAGCGCTTGATATAAAGTGATCTAGGTACAAAAGAGCATCGATGGTGCCATAATTCTTTCTGTATGCGGTTTGGTTGGGGCTTATGAGTTTTCTTTTGTTGCCATACCACATCAGCCGGTTAACTATAACTTTTTCAAGAAGTTTTCCCAAACAGGGTAAGAGCGATATCGGCCTATAGTTGTTGACATCAAGCGCTGACTTATTGGGCTTCAGGATAGGAACTATACACGAAGTTTTCCAGGCATGAGGATAGCATCCGCTTTCAAATATATTATTATAGAGGTTGAGTAAACGATGCTTAGCCTGGATAGGCAAGTTTTGAATGATTGGATAGGTAATTTTGTCAAGACCAGGGGTTTTGCCTTTAACGGACGAAAGGGCGAATTCGAGTTCGGTTAGTAGAATTTCCGACTCTAGTTGCTTAGCGGGAGGCGATAAACGGTACAAAATAAGTGGTTCAATACTTATTCGTTGAGATTTTAGGTTGCGGAACGTGTCTGAGAAGCTTGCATCGGAAGAAGAGAGTGACAGGAAAGAAGCAAAATGGTTGGCAATATCTACTGGAGCCGTTAATGGATCGCTTTGTGTTTGAATGTAGGAAAATAGAGGCTGTTTAGGAGATCCGGTTAGCATTTTGATATCATCCCATATATTCTTTTGGCTAGTGCGGGGGTTTATGGTCTCAGTGAGTTCTTCAAACTTTTTCTTTTTATAATGTTTGGCAGAACGTCGGAATAACGCATTTGCCTTTTTGTAAAGGAGCAGGTTTTCAGCTGAGCGTGTTCGCTTGTATTCGTACCATAAATTCTGCTTGGTGAGCCGTAGTCTGGACAAGTCAGCGTTCCACCAAGGAATATTTTTCCTACTTTTATTGGGAAGCGTTCGAGGGATGGAAAAGTGAGAAGCAGTACGTATGATTCTCGAAATTTTGGCAGACTCCTGGTTCGAGTTGGAGGAAACTTGCGTGGTCTCACAAAGATTGTTGCATATTTGTCTGAACTTTTTCCAATCAGCCTCATCAGTTTTGAATTTAGATGAAAATTTAAAAGTACTTGTATTTTGATTGTTGCGCGGATTTGTTTGTATGAATATAGGGAAGTGGTCGCTGCCAAACAAAGAATTTAGAACTTGCCATGTGCATTGGGGCGCTATATTAGTAGAGCAAAACGTGACATCAATATTGGAGAAGGTGTTGTGGGTGGAGAAATGTGTGGCGGATCCATCGTTAAGACAGATAATATTGGATGCAAGTAGCGCATCTTCAACTTTTTCGCCTCTTGAGTTTGTGTGCGTAGATCCCCATATTGTACTCCAGGCGTTTATATCTCCTCCTAAAATAAGTGGTTTATCTAATTGGTTTATCAATTGCAGAATATCAGAAGAAGCAAAATCTTGTGTGGGTGGAATGTAGATGCAAGCTGCTGCTAGTTTTGTTGGTGCATTAATTTCAATGGCAACTACTGAGAGATTAGACCGAACAGGTAGTACTTTGTGGGGTATGCTTCTTCTTATTAAAATAGCAGCGCCTTGTTTTTTTGTTGTTACGTGCGGGAGATTGTTAAAATAGCCTACGTTGGATTTTGGCGTGTGAGCAGGTTGATTATGCGGAATATGAGTTTCATTAAGGAAGATCATGGATGGAGTGTAAGAATTGATAAGAGTTTCTAGTTCGTGATAGTTGTTGGCATAACCGTTCATATTCCATTGTATGATTGACAGCATACCGAAAAAGGTAAAGACAAGAAACAGAAAAGGGAGAAATATAAATAGCTAGTGAGTGGGGAGAGAACATTGAGTCTTGGCAAC
The DNA here is from genome assembly GCF_023373825.1 of Bactrocera dorsalis. Lineage (NCBI taxonomy): Eukaryota > Metazoa > Arthropoda > Insecta > Diptera > Tephritidae > Bactrocera > Bactrocera dorsalis. The sequence goes on along the minus strand of NC_064308.1, from coordinate 18,267,700 downwards.
TATGAGTAAGCTATGCTTGGCATAGCGCGTCTAGTCGCGTGAAGAAGAATGTTTGAGACTTGAGCTATTAGCGAATTGCGCAATGACATTTGACTTAGCGCTTGCTAAGGTGGAATGCATTGCTTCGCTGAGCTGAGAGTTTAGAAATGTGGGAAGATTGGTATTAGTACTTTGGGGGGATGGGGATAAAGCGGTAAGGCTTATTGCATTTGATTTTAATGAAGAGGTGGATGATGTATCGATTATTGGAGATATAGGAATGATGTTAGCATTATTGTTTGTTATTGTCGTTTTTTCAGTAGGTATATTGATATTGTTGATTGCTGTGGGAGCAGGTCGCTTAGTAATTTCAGAGAATGATTGAAGAGGAGTGGGGGAGGGAGCTTGCGCTCTGTATTTCTTTGCAGCTTCGCGCATACTGCACTTTTCTTCTGTTTTTATTTTTAATATTTCTTTCGCTTGTTGGAATTTTGGGCAACTAATTGATCTTGAGCATTTTTCTTCTTCGTGCGGAGGGAAATTGCAATTGACGCATGATGGAAGATTTTTGCAATGCTTTAGTGTATGGCCAAGCTTTTGGCAAGATTTGCAACGCATTGGGTTGGGGAAATATGGGCGAACTGAAATTTTCCTCCATGCAATATCTATTTTTTCGGGAAGTTTGTAGCTTTCAAAGGTTAAAAGTAACGCACCTGTTGGTGTTAAACTCCTTCAGTTTTTCTCTGAAATCTGTAAATGGATGTTACACCATATGCTTCTAAGCCTTCCACAATTTCGTTGTCTGGGACGTGATTTAGGAACGGAGCGAAAATTGTGCCTTTGACACTATTGAGTTGCTCATGGTATTTTGCTTCTATTTGGCAGATGCCTGAGAGGTTTTTGATGTTGATGAACTTTTCGGCAATTTTTTTTATTTTTTGCAAGTAGCAAGAGATTTCCATCTCTCATCTCTGTGATTTTCACATCTTTGCTTATGGCGTTAAGGGCTTTATGTACCAAAAAACATGAAAAACGTGATAGGGGCTTGTTGTTGTCGCACGATTTTAATACAATGAACTTAGGATCGTCGTTCTTTGTAATGTTTACACGAGGGAGATCAGGAAACTCTTCGACAGATTTGTTGGCTTTTTTCCTTTTTGATTGTGGACTAGAGGAAAGCAGGGCAAACCTGTTTTCTCCTAGGTTAGTAGCCCCGGGGGCCATGTTGCACTTTTAGGTAATTAGTCACTTGGTAGATTATACCTTTGTTCGCACAAACAAAAGAAACACGTGGGATAGAGCGCGAAAGAAGAATAATTAAAGATAACTGCACTGAAGCGGGTGAGAAAGTCAGACGAGATCCGCGAAAGAGAGCAAACGTATGCACACGGCGGTGTTTAGTCGATGACTGGTTTCTCAAATTTATTTCACGTAGAATGTGGTTTTTAATAAGTGAACATTTCACTGCACAAATAATTTCAATTTACAACTTTTTCAATTCAAAACAAAAAGCAAATTTAATAAACAGCTTTTCTTTTCATTATTTTATATCGAAATATTTATTTTTAAGGAGGCAATATTCTCTTTTCTCAAATTTATTTCACGTAGAATGTGGTTTTCAATAAGTGAATATTTCACTGCACAAATAATTTCACTTTACAATTTTTTCACTTTTTTATGATTTTGAATTATTAATTATTCTGTAAGAACAAGTTTTAATTATATCCAAAATTATTAATATTCTTCAGGATCTTCGTTTCATCAGGATGTGGGGTTCTCCTCTATTTTCTTGGATTATCCAGTTGCTGGAGGCCCTTCAGAGGCCTCACGTTGGGCGCCAATTAATTAGAATGCAAGTTTTTACTTATAGCGATGTTGCTCGCTTTATTGCTGATTACTAATTAAATTTTTACAATTTGGTTTCATTACTCTTAGCATAAGTTAGTCTCTTCTCTGCGTTGTTGTTATTTTACTCGTGCCCAGTCGAACTTAGAAGTTCTTGTTAGGTGGAGTAGTTTAAGGCGGCCAAACTCAACTGTTGCTATGGTCGAATCATTGATTGTTTCGCGCAATGACTCGAAATGGTGAAGTGTGTTGTTGCTTTGGTAGGACGCCTGTTTTGGCGGGAACATCCGGCTGTTACTAAGAGGCCGTTTTGTTGTATTTTTGTGATGCTGGCCACTCAGCGAATGCCACGCACACAGGCCACGCATCATTTTATAATTGTTGATTTATAATTTTTTATAGGATCTTAACCCTTAGGTAAAACGAAAGATTTGACCTGGTTACTTAAGTTCGTTAACCAGTGTGGTAAACATTATATTTGCCTTGGTTATCTTAACTTATATAGTATACTAGAGGACTCGTCCATGCTATACTGTGGCTGATACATAGATGGTACTACTAATATCATCTATATGATTTCTAGTCAGTCCCTACATTTAAAAGATACGTATACAAATTTGGCAACTGAGGAACTATTAGTTAATGTGATATATCATTTTGGTTAAGTTTACAATAAATTGATCAAGAAGTATTTCGGGTGTTAGCAAAACGTTGCTTTTTGGTAAAAAAAATACTCTTAAATTTGGGCTTCGCACCGGGGAAATCAGCCTTTATATAGATTTGCTAAGTTGGAAAGAGGCGAAATAAGCACCGAGGACAATGAAGGCAGTGAACGCCCTAAAAAGGCGAAAGCTCTGTGCAAAGTGGGTGCCGGGCAAGTTCATAATCAAATAAAAACAACGATTTGCTATTGCTATTTAATCGTAATAAAACCAAATTTTTGTGTCGGCTTGTGACAATAGAAATATTGCTCCATCATTTCACATTGGAGTCCAATCGACAGTCAGCCTAGTGAATTGCACATGATGAACCGATCCTTAAACGTGGAAAGTTGAAAAAGTTGGCTGGCAAGGTTCAATTCTACCATTATCAATATTCAGCAATTGTATTACCATATTTTAGAGGAAGGATCAAATTGTACGCATACACTTCATCGTTTCAGTTTAAATATTGCATTGCTCTGTGCAATGCTTCGAAAAAATTTCTGTATATCTCAAATTATAATAGAGCTTTTTATCAACACTGCAGTTATTCCGATATTTTTTATGTTAGATGTCCCGTTTAGTTTGTTGTGAATGCATTTGCGAAATGCATTTGCGTCCACGTCCCATAATCTAGTAAAGTAGCCGCAATGCCTTGACAACGAAAATGTCAATGCCGTTTTTTGTTGGGATATTAAAAATATCTGATCACAAGCTTATGATTTGAAATATAATTTTGGTATTTATGTGGGATTTGCCACCCCAACACGCTTTTAATCTAAATGAACAACACTTTACACAGCATTAGAATTAAACTTTATTTTATATTATATTAGATTAAAAATACCGAAGAAACGCCTTCCGCCGATGACATCAGTTTGACTATATATGTCTTCGTCTGCGGAGTTGCCACCGATCTACTGTATTCCCACATTCGGCCGTCCTGATGTGTTCAGTAAATCAGTCCAGTAAATTTCGTGCACGCATGTCTAAGCCAGCAAGAACTTTAAAAGGTGAGGCTTTCGTACTTCTCGGAGCTGTACTATTTATGATTTGCTGAACTTTGTCGACGTGGCTGTACCAGTAAGCTGGTTCACTATAGCATAACTTCGCAAACAGAGGTATAACTACTTTGTGGACTCTCTCCACCTGACCGTTTGTCTTGGAACCCCTGTTGTAATCTGTGAGTGTTGTACGTTTTCTTGTTCGCAATATTTTTTAAATGCGTTTGAAGTGAATGTACTTCCTCTGTCCGTTATCACGCGTTTCGAATTTCCGAAAATAGCCGCCTGCTTCAATAATATGTCAATCACCTCCTCTGCCCCTTTATATTTTGTTGAGTATAACCAAACAAATTTACTAAATCCATCTATCACAACTAGTTTGTGATTGTACTTTTTAAGAGTTTCTGCCAATGGACCGACGTGGTCTATATGAGAGGTGCTCAAAGGTTCACATGCTTTATCGATTGGGTTGAAAAGTCCTTCTTTTTCCCCGGACTTGGCCTCAATGATTATGCATTCTACGCTACTTCCAATTACTTTACCAATTTTAGTTTTTAATCTTGGGATAAAAACCAATATTTTAATAATATCCTGGGTTTTCTTTGTTGCAAAATGGCCTTGATTGTATGCTAGACGTATTATTTCGACTTCCATTGAAGTGGGTATCACTAAAAGTTCTTTGTCGGGGTCTTCATATAAAATTTCATTTTTTAAAAAGTAATCTTCGTATTGTTCATTTACCAAAAATTTCTTAAAAATTTCAGCTTTAATACACTCAACATTTTCCTGTGCCTCTCGTAATCTAAACTTTAGCGAGTCTTCGATTATTAAGCAATATGCTGAGTGCATCAACGGAGTAATCACATTGTTGAAGATATATTGCCCATCTCATTATTCGGTCTGTAACGTCACGTTTGTACATTGTCAATGCGAAAGCATTGCAGCCCTTCACTATTTTCAACTTCAAGTCCCTGAGATAAACTCGCCACTTTTTTACCGACATAATTACTGCTAATACTTCCAGTTCAATAGAGCTATACTTTTCTTCTACAGGGGTCATCTTCCTACTCATGTATTCTATTGGATGTAATTGTTGATCTTCTCCGTCTTTTTGTAACTACACTGCCCCATGACCATATTTCGATGCATCAGTATGAACCTCTCTATATGCTGTCGGATTAAACAGCTTTAGAGCTGGCGCGTTCACGAATGCGTTCTTCAATTCCTGAATAGCTAACAAATGTCCGTCCGTTAAAACAAATTTCGCTTCCTTTCTCAATAACTCCGTTAGTGGTTTAGCTATCACGGCGTAATTACAAACGAAACGTTTAAAAAATTATGCTAATTCTAAGAATAGTTGAATTTCCTTCTTACTTGACAGTATCGGAAACAGCCCCAGTTTTTTCATTTGAAGGCAATATTCTGCCATTTTCTATAATGTAACCTAAAAAGTGTATTCGCCTCTTCAAAAATTGACATTTTGACCATCTGATATTCAACCCGTTGTCACTTGTTCGATTTAAAACGACTTTAAGCTTTTCTCTTCCCTCATTTTCATCTTTGGCCAGGATGATAATGTCGTCCATATACACGATTATCGTGCCATCTCCCAACAAGTCATGGAAAATTGCCTGTATGAACCTACAAAACACTGCCGGCGAATTAGATATACCAAACGGTACGAAACAAAATTCATATTGACCCGTTTGGGTCACGAATGAAGTGAACTTCCTAGAATCTGGTTCTATCGGAACATGGAAAAATCCATCCTTTAGATTTAATGTCGTAAAAACATATGCACCATATAAACTATCGAGAACTTCATCGATAGCTGTCATCGGAAAATTATCTCTTATTATTTTTTCATTTATTTTCCTATAGTCTACGCATAATCTTTTTGATCCGTTTTTCTTAGTCGTTAGTACAATCGGCGAAGAGTATTCCGAGGTACTCATACGGACGATGCCTTCTTTCAGCCAAGCTCATACCTGACTGCTTACGAATTCCTGGTCTTAAATGACGTTTTACGCGGGCGCTGATAAACTGGTAATTCGTCCGATAAGATTAATATCATTTCTATTGGTGACTTTTCCGGTATCCTAGGCTCATAAGTTTTTATTAACTTTTTAATTACCCTCACATTTTCCTTCCGGGGAAACGCATATTTGTCGAATATCAGGACAAATCTGCGTTTCCCCGCTCGTCAATTTCATCATCATCAAAGCAGCCCAATGCCGTGAATTTGCCTTTTCCTGTTCCACTCAGATGTAACTTATTTTTTCTTAGTTCTACGTCACCTAAGATCATAAGCGTATCATATCTCATTACACTGTATTTACTTCCTGTATCTACTAACGCTGAAAATTTAAAATTATTCATAGTAATGTCCAAAAAATAGAAATCTTTTGATTTCTTTGCGATACCTTTTGCTTTACCATTTTCTATCATGCTTAGATTTTTTCATTTTACGTCTTTTATCTGTTCTTTACATTCATATGAAAACTGTCCGGATTGTTTGCATTTAAAACACTTAAAAGTTTTCTCTTTCTGTCAATATTTTGCTATTTGTCCTTCTTTCCTACATTTATAGCAAATTTTTCACGAATTATTTTGACTATTTTCAACGTCAACTTCACTTGTGGGAGAATAGTTAAGTGAACGAGTAATAAGGCCCTTTCACTTTCTCGAACACACGAAGTTGATCCTTCAATTCTTTTAAGTTTTTTGCCTTATATAACATTGTCTTATTCGACCTAACATCTGGAATGCCATCTACAAGATATGTAATAATGCTCTGGTTATCAAGTGCTATCGGTTTTTCCATTTCAATAAATACGAACAAATATTCAATTAAACTTTCTTTGCGTAGTTTACGCCTATTTCTGAGAGCACGGTGAATTTCTGCTGTACATATTTTCTCTCCAAATTCATCAATAACAGCATTTTTTAGACAACTAACCCACTAACCCACGGCGCTATTCAATAGTTGTTTCGCATAAACAAACTTTTGAAGCTCACCCCAATTCACTGCGTCGGCCACATCTTCAAATTCAACAATCCAATGATTGGCGTCTATGGAATTGTCATCAGTAAATAGTCTACGTTATCTCTGATAAGTGTAAAAGCAACCCTTTCTATTGTTTCTGTACGTGTTGCATTTTCCCTTGCGTTAGCGACGGTCGTATAAGAATGTTCGCTTTCACTTATGTCGTCACTTTGATCGTTTATTCGGTTTTCGTTAAAATGCCCTATCAGTCTAGCGTGTAAATCTTTTTTCAGTCCATGTGTACATATTTAAATTAAGATCACTTAATTTCGTTCTCAGTTCATCAACTGTCATCGCTCGTATTTCTTCGATATTCATTTTGCTACAAATATCTTAACTTATATAGTATATGTATTTAAATATTTCTTATTAGAGTATTTCTTACGAACTATCGGCTGCTCTCTCTTGCTCTTTCTGTCCTGCACGTTCCTACTTCTGGTACTATTGCTTCTGTTGTTTCTGCTTTTCGTCGTATTTGCAATGTTTCACCGAATATTTGTTGTACCCTTTTACTCCGCCGATGTACTTTTGATATTTTCAGCCGATGTGGCGACTGCGCTTTTTCTCGTTAGACGATGATTCGACGTCACTTCAAAGTTCTAATGTTTCGCGAATTACTGTTTGCATTCTTTTACTCTGCCGACGCACTTTTGCGATTCCACGATATTTACAGTTAATGTCGCGACTGCGCCTTTTCTGAAACATTCGTTAGACGCTGATTCGGCGTCAGTTCAAATAAAGTTTTGAATTTGCTGTACTGACGTCTTCTTGTATATATGTACTTATATATGTATGTACACGCGATCTTACACGCACTCATATGCAAACACTTATTTATGTTCTTATGATGTATGCCAAAAAAATTTTTTTTTTTCACTGTTCTCGGTCGGGCCTCCAATTGTGGGATTTGCCACCCCAACACACTTCCAATTTAAATAAACCACACTTTACACAGTATTAAATTTAAACTTTATTTTGAAACTTTTAATCAAGTTACAGTTTTTAATTACATTTTTTAACTATAGTTTGTGTAAAATTGGAGCTCGCAATGACATTGAGAATTATTATGTTAAAGTACAGTGCGGATTAAATTTAACTTTACGAAAATACCGAAAATATTAGATTAAAAATACCGAAGAAACACCTTCCGTCGATGACATCAGTTTAACGACTGATTCTTGCTTTTGTTGTCGATGTCTTTCCCACCTATCCGTCTTCGTCTGCGGAGTTGCCACCGATCTACTATATTTCCACATTTATGAATTGTATTGACTTTTAACATAAAAATATAAAAATTATTCTATGTCCGACCACTGGTTCTAAGCTACCTCCTCACCAATTTTCAGCCAAATCGGTTCAGCCGTTCTTGAGTTACAAATAATGTCACTAACACGACTTTCTTTTATATATATACTAGCTGTTACCCTGTGCACTTCGCTACACCTAAATCGATTAAAACTCTTAAGGGTTTTTACTTTGTGTTTTATTTATTGTTGTAAAACTGTTACTTATTTATAAAACATTTATAAAACATATTGGTATACAACATTTTTGGTTTGTCCACCTGGCGCGTAAATGAATAAGCACCTTGGTGTTCCTACTCTCGAGCATGTGACGAACAATTGGCCGTGGGAGAAGCACGGTTCTTCCAAATTGACGTCGCACACTTGAAACGTTTGCCCTTGCGATTTGTTGATATTCATCGCAAAGGCAAGACGTACTGGGAACTGCAAGCGCTAAATTCAAACGGCATGTCCGTTGGAATCATGGGAATGCGTGGTAAGAGTACAACTTCACCTGCTCCTTGCCATTTAGTATTGTTGCTTCAACCAAATTTTCCACAATTTTTTGACTGAAAGTCTTGTGCCATTACACAAAGTCGGTGGCTTCAGATTTCGTAGAAGTATAATGGGTGAACCGACTTTCAGTACCAAACGATGCGGTGGCAGACCGGGGGGATCCAAAGAATTCAGTTGGATAATTGACTACTTCATCTTGATTCAAAACGCTATTCAATCGATGTATATGTTGTAGCTTCTCCTGGCAGTTTTTCTTGAATGGCAAAATTGATTTCGTTGACGTGTACAACAATATTTGGAAATACACTTTCAATCAATTCTTCTTTCGATTGTAAAAGTGTACCTAAGTTGTTCGGCAATGTGATCAAACTGGTATCATCGATTGGTATTTTGCCTTCGCCAATGTCCAACAACTGCTTCGAAAACGCCGCTACGGATCGATCATTTTGCCCGCGTGAATCTAAGTAGTACCAAATACCCAAAACACATCTTAGAAAGTATACATAAAAAGCGTAAGCTTCGACGGAGATGGCAGCAAACTAGGTCCTCTGCTCTCAAAACTGAGCTTAATAAATGTACAGCGAAACTAAGAGCACAAATTAAAGAGTTTAAAAATTTTGTAAAAGTGTACCTAAGTTGTTCGGCAATGTGATCAAACTGGTATCATCGATTGGTATTTTGCCTTCGCCAATGTCCAACAACTGCTTCGAAAACGCCGCTACGGATCGATCATTTTACCCGCGTGAATCTAAGTAGTACCAAATACCCAAAACACATCTTAGAAAGTATACATAAAAAGCGTAAGCTTCGACGGAGATGGCAGCAAACTAGGTCCTCTGCTCTCAAAACTGAGCTTAATAAATGTACAGCGAAACTAAGAGCACAAATTAAAGAGTTTAAAAATTTTGCCTTCAAAACTTATCTGGCTAAACTAACAGCTGATAAATCCACCGACTATTCACTCTGGAAAGCTGCAAGAAATATTAATAAACAAATAAAACATGTAGCACCATTAAAACTAAACGAAACTGCATGGGCCAAAACTAATGAACAGAAAGCTGCCGTATTTGCAAATCATTTGAGAAACACATTTACGCCTAACGATGGGTATGAGATAAACTGTGAAAATAGTTGGTTGGATCCACACATCAGCATTTTTCCTGTTACTATTAAAGAAATTAAAAATCTTATCGGGAACACAAGACTCAAAAAAGCACCTGGGTACGATTTAATAACTGGAGAAATATTATGCAATTTACCAAAGAATTGTATAAAAAAACTTGTAAACATTATAAACAGTGCTTTATGCCTAAGATACGTGCCATCGCTTTGGAAAATATCTGAAGTCATAATGATACCTAAGCCGGGTAAGCCAGTACACGATGTTACATCATATAGACCAATTTCGCTGCTGCCAGCCTTATCTAAAATCTTTGAGAATGTACTCATAAATAGGCTCAAACCAATAACCGCTCAGAAACACCTAATACCAACACATCAATTTGGCTTCCGTGACCACCATTCTACAATTGACCAGGTACACCGAATCGTTAATTTCGTTGAAAATACATTCGATAAAAAGAACGTTTGTACGGCGGCCTTTTTGGACGTGTCTCAAGCTTTTGACAAAGTTTGGCATACGGGTCTACTGCTCAAATTGAAATACATGCTACCCAAACAATTTTGTGAAATAATTGCATCATACTTAAAAGACAGATACTTCCGCATTAAACAAGAGGATGCGTATTCAAACTTGCAACCGATAGAAGCCGGTGTTCCCCAGGGAAGCGTGTTGGGGCCAATGCTTTATTTGCTTTTTACCAGTGACCTCCCATCTGATCCTAGTTACATGACAGCGACATTTGCGGATGACACAGCTTTGTTAGCATCCGGAGAGTCAACTTTAGTATCTAGTCGACGAGTGCAGACAGCAGTCAACGCAATTACTAAGTGGGCATCTAAGTGGCGCATCAAATTAAACGACACCAAATCAATTCATGTCGACTTTACCTTGAAAAAGCCGGCATATTGTCCAATTTATATAAATACCATTCCGATACCTCACCATAACAGTGCTAAGTACCTAGGTATCACCTTAGATGCTAAGCTACGCTGGAAAGAACATGTCAAAAAAAAAGGAGCGAGCTTGATATGAAATTTGGCAAACTTTACCACCTAATTGGCAGGAAATCCAAGCTATCAGTACAAAACAAAGTGTTATTATATAATCAAGTCCTAAAGCCAGTTTGGGCCTACGGAGCCCAACTATGGGGTTGCTCAAGTCAAAGCTGTATTGCCAGCATTCAGCGCTTTCAAAGTAAAGTACTAAGGACTTTGGTTAATGCTCCTTGGTACATTAGATCTGCTGACCTGCACCGTGATCTAGGCGTGAATTCAGTGGTAAATGAAATCTCCAAATTAGCAAAGTCTCACGAACTGAGGCTTAGACAGCACGTCAATGAGGAAGCTTCCAGACTCATCGAAACTGCTGGGCGAGAAATCCGGTTGAAACGCAAGAAGCCTTCCAACCTAGTAATACAACAGTAGCAGCAAATGTATTTCTTAACATTTAGCTTTTAAGTATCTCTCCTAATTATTTAGACCAGAATTGTTGTTAGTATTTATTTTTTATATACTAGGTACAATGTAAAATAATAAATAAAAAAAAAAAAAAATTTGCCATTGGACGCGCATGTTGATGGTAAGAGTCAGCCTTTGAACATGTCTCCACAAAACTGACGATTTTAAACATGCGTTTATTTCGTCGGCAGGAGTTGATCGAGGAATGACTGGCAAAATTTGCTGAAAATCGCCGGATAATAAGACTAATGCTCCGCCAAAAAGTTGTTGCTTTTGGCGTAAATCTTGCATTGTTCTGTTGAATGCTTCTAATGACTTTTTGTTAGCCATTGGGCACTCATCCCTTAGAACTATTCCAGCTCCTTGCAAACCTTTTGCCATTGCTAAATTCCTCGATATGTTGCACGTTGGTGTTTCAACGACTTAGATGTTCAACGGTAATTTCAACTCAGAATGTGCTGTTCGGCCGCCATCAAGTAGAGTAGCAGCGATGCCTGACGAAGCAATTGCCAGCGCAATTTCTGCTGTGACCGCATAGTAGCAAGAATCAAAGAGATCACAAACGTTTTCCCTGTACCACCGGGCGCATCCGGAAAGTAGAATCCACCGGCGTTATTGTCAACCGCTCGTGTAATCTTATCATAAGCATTTTTCTGCTGAATATTCAATTTGGTAATGATAGCTTGTATGAAAGCACGCAATTCACTGCAATCGTATTGTTGTTCACGTTGAAGCTCATGGTCAAGCATATCCATCACTGAACGATTGGGCGCAGTTATGCCAAGTTGCGCTAATGCCTTATTCGCAATTGTAAGGCACAGATCTTCAACCAATATCAAAGCATCATTATACATTTGTAATGTATGTATATAGCAAGTCTGCTCGATTACGCGCCATAATTAATGAGTCCTCGGTCATGCAGGCTTTGTACTTATTCCACAGTTCTTGCGGATTTGACGGAAGCGGATCATCAAATGATCTTGGTCCGCGCACGTTGACTAATAGTAGACGCAAATATAAACATTCGGCGTTGTTCGGATGGATGGTGTAAATGCGTCCTATGGCATCGGTTTTACGGACATTTGGATAACCGTCAACACGCTCCCCTTGCTTTCGTCGTTGAAATGTTTTCGATGATGGATTCCAAGTGAAATATTGTGGTATTTCGGAATATAGCGATGTTCTTGCAAATTCATCGTTTTCACACAACTCGAAAAAGGTAGTTAGTGTTGTCCGCGGTGGTCGTGCTGCGCTCTGTTGTACATTGTCTGCAGTGAAGTAAACGCGTTGACCATTTTCGAGATGAACTGCCAAATGAAGAACAACGGGATGCCGGTCATGTATTGGGAACGATAAAATGCGCCATACCGCTTCATTGCTGCTTATATAACGGCCCATTTGGTATTGCTGAATTTCATCTATTCTCTGATAACCACTCCGAAAACTGCTATATCACTGCCTTTATTTACGTATTTGCAGATGTATTTGATCGATTTGACAGAGTTGCAATATTCTACATTGATGTGCATCAACGTCTTGATTCCGAACTTTTATGACCGTTGAATTAGCACCATCTTCAGCGGATCGACGCCGATATAATGGATATCCGTCATTTCCAGTGATTGTATCATCAACTAAAGCTCTAGGATAGCGCTTTGAACACTTATTGTCAATCATGCATGGTGACGTTGGATTAAGAGCGCCGCAAGGGCCGTGGATCATGTTTTTTGTTACAACGTTGAACAATTGTGGGTCGATTGCTTCATCTGGAATTTCCGCTGAGATGACTTTATCAATCTGATCTGGTCGTATTTTTTCGAACTAACCAAATCAAGATGTGTGCATGCGGTAATCCTCTTTTCTGCCATTTGATCGAGTACATCCAGCATCGAACTTCTCCAAAAACACGAAGTTTCACAATTAAATCCATCATTGCTTTTTGCTTTTTCCTGAATACACGTGCTGTTAAGTCGGGACGATCAGTTGTTGATTGACCGGGGAACAAATGGCATTTGATGTCATTCCACTTGGGATTGCACGTGAACGTTATGAACAGATCCGGACTGCCGTAATGGCGCACATACGACATCGGATCTTGCGTATACTCGTGCATATGGCGCGGACTGCCGATGTATGTGGCTGGCAATATTGTCAGACGTCCAATGCTATTCACATTTGCATCATTCATCACGGCATCTCTCAAATGGATGTACTCTTCAGAACGCAATTTCGCTTGGTTGAATCGAATAAAGTGGACACGTTCGGTCTCGATCTTCGCATACATATCAACTAAATACTGATGGAAAAGCTTGCGACATTTCAGGATGTAGTTGTCTTCTTGCACTGAGTTTTTTTGGTGTTTCTTTGGCTATAAATGAACAATACACAAAATATTGAATCGGTAGTAACATTTCTTCGATTTATCAATCGCATATTGATGTGATAGCCGTCATCACCTCTCCAGAATAATATCGGATACTGTAATGCATTATAACTACGGTGTAGCTCGGAAACACGCTGAAGTTGTTCGTTTCTACGGTGCAGTACAATATCTCGCGATTCAAACTGTTCACCAACAATGACGATTACCAACTCATCGATTGTTGGTGCGTTGAATCGTCTGACATGCTGCCCCATCGGCATTTTGTCTGCTCTGATGACGATTCGATGGTTATCAGACGGCATGCGGTCCAATGCGATTTTGAACAATCGAATCAATTCAGGAAAAAACGATCAACATGCGATGTCAGTGTTTTTTTTTTATTAATTGTAAACATCTGCCAGTTGTTTCTGTTTATTAGTAAAAGGCATTTGACAGGACTGCCAATCTATCGGCAAAACATTATTTCAGGAGAATTTGTATAGGCGGGATGTATCATTTTTTTTTTTTTTGCAAAACGTGCAATGATACACCCATTAAATTTCTTATGTGCACCCTCCAAACGGACCTCAATCACCCCTGAAATTTTCATTGAAATCGGGCAAGCCGTCTAGGAGGAGTATGCGAACAGGAAGTTTTGCCACTTAATTTTATATATATAGATATATATATTAAATTTCTTGGAGCTCGCAATGTATGTATATATATACATACAGATGTATAAATAAAATTGCATGGGGTCCGTTACTATTGTTGACGTTTTACACCTAATGTATTTCCTTGCCTTTGATTCCTGCAAGGTGAACGAGTATAAAACGCTCAGTTGCACCGGAACTTAGCTTTTCCTTACTTGTTTTAACTCGACAAACGGTTGCACAAATAATTCCCCAACGCTGCTAACTTAGTGATAATGATTTGTCAACCCAAGAAGGGGCTTACAATCGATGCTGAGGGTAGACCTGAGATAATTTACCTTATAAGCAAACTTGATCAGGTTAGCACACGGCCTCAATCGGTTTTGGGTAATTTTTATCAAAACTAAATATGCTATAATTTTAAAATTATTTGCGATTATTAACGTATCAATTGTCTATTGAAATTAGGTCATCAGGTTAGCCATATCCCTTTTTCAGCATTGTTAAAAATTTTTCGGCAAGAACGTATTTTTAAAATTGTGTGTTACCTAATTTAAATATTTATATGTTATTTTAAAATCATTAATCTCAAAGATCCGGTTTGGTAGCGATTAGAACAATTTTCCAGTATAACTTAGGAAAATTAATGGTCAAGCAAGTTTAATACATTCAGTTCCTCTTTAGTAGAATACTGTCAACCAGACTCAAAAGCTTTGCGAGCCAACCATCCCTACACCTTTTTAATTACATCCGCGGATTTGAAGACTGATATGTCGAAATGGTCATCGCGAAAAGTGTTTGAACTACAGTGTCATGCGAAGTAGCTATCGCATCGTCCATCGCTTCTCGCTTGCAATAATCAATAGCAACCAAAGGTAGAAGCAATCACCGTTTTTCGAGTGGATTGTATAAATTAGTTAAGAAGACACCTGGATGTCCATCTACTGCTTGGCCTTGCTTTCTGCGTAACCATTTCTTCGAAGATGCAATCATTGCATAATATAAAGACATTTCCAAATAGAGCAATCTTCTCGCAAACGGATCACTGACGCAAGTTTGGAAAAAACTAGTCAATGTAAGTTTTGTTGTTGGCGGTGTTTCCGTTGACTGTACTGTATTCTCTGGGTTTAAATACACTCTTTGGCCTTCTCCAAATGAACTTCGAGATGCCCAACAGTCAGAAAACGTTC
This sequence comes from Bactrocera dorsalis, assembly GCF_023373825.1. Taxonomy (NCBI): domain Eukaryota; kingdom Metazoa; phylum Arthropoda; class Insecta; order Diptera; family Tephritidae; genus Bactrocera; species Bactrocera dorsalis. The sequence goes on along the minus strand of NC_064308.1, from coordinate 18,252,541 downwards.
ATGAATTGAAAAAGTAAATATCTTACAAAACGCTTCATTGTAGTTCACGCATCGACCCATTTGATACTTGCTGATCTCATCTCGTTCAAGGCCAATAACCGCCATGTTGCTTTCTTTGGTGACATACTTGCAACCGTACTTAATTGATTTCACTAAACTTCAATACTCAACATTGGTATGAGTTTTGAATCTGAATTAGACAAGAATGGTGAATATGGTACGATCCATGTGTTGTCAACTTCGATATTCACTCCTCTAAATTGAATGCTGAATGTTCTGCCATTGTCGTCTGATGAGCGAAGTCGATACAGTGGATATCCATCATTTCCAGAAAAGCATTTGGATAGTGTTTCGTGCATTTATTGTCAGACGTACCAACCGAAATAAGATTATGGTGTCCGCAAGTTCCATGAACTCTATTGGTTTTCATCACTTCGTATAATACTGGATCTTTCTCTGCATCAGGATTTTCCGCAGAAATGATTTAATCAATTTGATTTGGTTTAACCACCAACCACGATCCAAAGAAGAATATGTGCGTGCGGCAAACCTCTTTTTTGCCATTCAACAGAGTACATCTAGCATCTAACAGCACCATATATACTAGGGTGGAGCGATTTTATTAAGAAACGGTTCTCAAGCGTGAAAAGACAAAAAAAATCGGCTGGCAAGGTTATGGCATCAGTCTTTTGCGATGCCCGTGGTATATTATTCATCGAATGATAAATGAGCCAATTTTAATTCATTGCATTGTGTATTTGATTGCAGTTCTATTCTACCATTCCTAATATTTGCAATTTTATTATTTTTCAGGAATTTTATTATTTTTCATATACATATGTATTTATCGTTCCCGTTTAAATATTGCATTGCTCTGTGCAATGCTTCGGAAAGATTTCTGTATATCTCAAATTTTAATAGATCTTTTTATCAACACTGCAGTTATGCCACTATCTTTTTATGCCAGACCTTTTGCAATTGTAAATTGCCTGTCAAGATACCCCCTCCAATAGTTAGCAGGTATGAAGAAAATGTTATAGCTACCCATAGGTGTATTGAATAACCCAATTTATTACCTAAAAACGAACAACTCTGCCCACAATATGAAAACTTGATCTACAAATGTCGCCTTTTACTTTGGCATCGTTTTGTTTAATGCACGTTTACGCCAATTTAAGGTTTGAATATTGGACACTGCGATGGTAGCGCCATCCATCGGTCAAACATCTAAAATTAGCAATTAATTACAAATGAAAAATTAATTTAAAAAAACATTTTCCAGTGGACCAAATTCTAAACCATTCTCGAATCTCCTTGAACATACACACAAATTTCATCAAAATCCGTCCATTCGTTTAGGAGCAGTTCAAATGCAAACACACGGTCAGAAGATTTATATATATAAAGATAACTCTCTAACCACATTATAATAACATAGCTACGTTCTGCACTGCACATTCTTAATTCCACACTCCAAAACTTCCCACATTCCATAGGTTATGCTAATTTTCCCAGACCTACAATATCCAAATAACGGTAGATTTAAGTAAGCAACTGACTACGATCTGTCAATTCTGTACAGTCTTAAGTTTGAAGTCGAATAAAGTGGTTTGATTTAAAAATAAGTAAACTTCTAAGTTGATACCTATATTTTTTAGTCGCGCGCTTACAGCAGTTCACTTGTTCGCCGTTCATTTATTCGTTACATCAAATTTTACAGCTGGAATCGGAATATTTACTGTAAGTAGTATTTTTCATCTATATTAAAACAACAAAAGAGCCAACAGTTCTTGAAATATCTGTCAGATTAGCGGTAAAGTTCTAAAAATATGACCAAAATCTTCACTGGCAACTGTAAATGTAAAAAGAATTTTGGAATTTATTCGTTTCTACCACGAGAAGTACAGGAGCTTAATGAAACCATATCAAGGCCGCCAAACTAACATAAAATATTATACTAACAAAAGATAAGAACATTTATGTCAGAGTCCCATGAATTTTTTGACTTTGCAGCTGCAAGTGCAAAGATATCAGTAATTGTTGCTGTTTAAAAGGGTGTCGTGTTGCCAAGGAGGAAGTAAATTTCTTACTCGACCAAAGATCAACCAGAAAAATGATGATACGCGGTGCCGTTATAGTTTCAACTGTGAAGAATAAGAAAGAAAAAAGTGAATCGCGTAACACAGAGGCACACTACTTTGCCAAACCGTGTTGTTGTCGTTCTTTTGCTGATGATTTTTCAATTGAAAGTAGCAGCTCATGTAATAGTTTTTTCGTACAATCTAGTCCTAACAAAAAAGACCCACAACAGGGCAAGGGAAAATTATCACCACTTTTGAAAAAAGAGATTAAATTTACCGTCATTAGCTCTTGCATGTGATCGTACTGGAGCCTCCGATAGAGCCGCTGCCATTATCGCTTCTTCTATCTTAAAAGGCGTTGGTATTATTTCGTCGAACGATTCAAGTTTTATCATTGATCGTTCAAAGTTACGCCGCAAAAGAACTAAGGTCAGATCAACTTTACAAGAAGCGGACTGCAATAAAATACTTCGTGGTTTGTATTTTGATGGAAGAAAGGATAGGACTTTGGTTCGTATTGATAAAGAAGAGAAGAAAACGAAAGATAGAAGATCATTATGTGATTTTATCGGAACCAAGAAGCAACTATTTTGGTCATGTCACCTGTGAGTCGGGGACTGCTAAAAATATTAGACACTACAGTAGAATCCGGTTATAACGACATTCAAGAGACCGATGAAAATACGTCGTTGTAACCGGTCGACGTTCAAAAAGAATTTAGAGATTTTTTTTTTTGCTTTTACCCCCCTAGTGTTTTCATATTAACTGTAGTACGCTGGAATATTTTTTTTTGCTATTAAAAACCGTTTTCAGTAAAAATAAAATTTATTCCAATTCAAATTATGTATACATACATATTATCAACATATGTACTCGTGCATAGGAATATACATACGTACAATTATACAAATTTACTTCAAAAAGTCTGTAATTTTACCTTGTTTTTTCTTGTTATGGTGAAAATAAGAATCGCGTACAGCATTATGAAGAATAGACATTGTTAACTATTAACAATAAGTTCACTAATTTTAATATATGATTTATACTGTGCAATTTGGCATCACCATTATCCAGGTACACACTGCCCTATCTGGCATCACCATGATCAGCTGACTCATTTTCGTTTTAGCATTTCTACCGTTGTTTGGGTCAGACCATTGTGCAGTATACAACAGCAACGAGACGCACGATTATCAGGTGATGCGTTTTAGCTTGGCACATCATACGATTATACTGTTCTTTGGTCAGACCATTGTTCCGTATGCAATAACAACATTCTTATTTTCGCCAGTTCGCTTACATGTTATTTTTCTATATAAGCTTGAGTTAAGCATAGAATAGGCTCAGTTGTCAAATGCATTAGATGGTACTTGGAGAGTACCAAATACAGAAAATAAATTTTATGTTGAAAGTGAATCGTGGTTTTATTCCAGTACAGACATATACATACGTCATACGAGTTTAATTTGAGTGTTTAGTGCAATCCTAAACAGACATCATATTTTTTGCAGATTCATCAACGAAATTAGCATGTACAAATTGATTTAAAATTTCTGCAGATTTTAGAGCTTCAGATACGCTTGGAGATGAAGAAATCTGGTCATTTTCATCAGCACTTTTATCACTATCACTCATGTCGACAATTACATTTTGCACAATTGCTTCATCGGTTAGTTCTCCACATATTGCAAGATTATTGTCAATACTAGAAAATTCCTCGATTTCTTCTGTTGATATGGGTAGGCTACTTTCAAAAGCACTTGCCCAAACTGAGAGCGGAACATCATCTTCATCATCAGATGATATTGAGTTGCTGGTAACGTCTATATTCGCGATAGAAAATCCAGCATGCTTGAAACAGTTGGAAATCGTTATTTCAGAAACCTTGTTCCAAGCATCATACATCATAAGAATGGCATCAAGTACTGTAATCTTCACTTGCCCAGCCTTGTTATTTTTATTGTTATCGTGGTCGTTGATTAGTTTTAGAACAAGGAATTTTCGAAAATATGATTTAAACGCACGAATTACTCCTTGATCCATAGGTTGCAATATGGATGTAGTATTCGGTGGTAGAAAAACTAGAGTAATGCTTCTCAAGTCATCGATTTTAGGGTGTGCTGGACAATTATCAACCAAACGTAGGATTTTTTTTCGTTTTCTTGAGTTCACGATCCCAATCACGCACCTATTTCGTAAAAATATCAGATGTAATCCAGGCACTGCTATTACCAACATAATCAACAGGTAACGACCGTACGTTTTTGAAACATCTTGGACGCTTTGACTTTCCAATTACAAGCAATTTTCTTTTTATTGTACCACTCATGTTTGCTGCAATTAGCACAGTTAGACTTTCTTTCGACAGCTTTCCGCCTAAACATTTTTCTCCTCTAAATTTTAAAGTTTGATTTGGTGTCAACTTATAAAGTAATCCCGTTTCACCAGCGTTAAAAATCTCATCATCGCTAAATTGGGCTTTCAAATTTGGCCAAACTTTTGCTAACCAGTCGCTCACATCACTCTTTTGGACTGCCAGAGATTCACCAGCAACTTTGCCTGCAACAATATTGTGTCTTACTTTGAATCGGCTGATCCAACTTGTTGAGCATTCGAATCCAAAAATGTTAAGTTTCTTAGCAAAATCATTTGCTTTTTCTTGTAGTACAGGCCCACTGCAACAATGCTTTATCTACATCATCTTGACTCGAAACTCTCACACGTTTAATTTTAAGAACATTTTCATTGAATAGAGGTTAAATTTTGCACTCATTGCGGCGCATCTTCTTATTGTCTGACCGCGAAAAAATAACTAACTAACTGACATTTATACATTGAAGACGAGACTGATCTACAAAAATTTACGAAATACATACATAAGTAAATAGCTATGTACTAGCGAAAGACATAAAAACATTGTACCGTACTTTACTGTTATTGATTCCGCAACTGATCGGCGACATTCATTCTTAATAAAAAAGCATGCGTCGTCGTTATAACCAGTAAACTTATCTTAAAATTACGTGACATTACGTCGCTAAAGCCGGTATGTCGCTAAAAACGGTGACGCTTTAAGCAATGTTTTTTTTCAAAAATTTGTACTAAAACTAAACTTTAAGTTGCGTTTACATCGCTAAAAGCGGTCGGACGCTGTAAGCGAGGTCGTTATATTCGGATGATACTGTATATTATTATATTTGAAATCTATGACGGTAAATGTGAGTGAATAAGATGTTGTTGGGTGCGATAGAACTGTAGTGAATACAGTTTTCAAAGGTGGTGGTATTCATCTGATTCAAAAGGCCATTACAGTGGACTATCAGTCAATTGCATTTAACTGAATTACCACTACTAATATTTTATTATATTTAGACGAAAAAACCATAGGACCTAATTGCTTTTCAGGCGCCATCGGATCTCAATTACCAACTTGTCAAACAATACTGATAGTCGAATTTACCGTTTTCACTACAATATTACCTGAAATTACTAGGGAAGAGCTTAGTACCGACCAAAAGTATTTATACGACATAATGACCGCTATCAATGCTGGTATATTTTTTTGTGATTTAGCTAATATGAAAGCTGGAGCCCTTAACCATTCTACAAGGTCTGTAGCAAAAGAAACAGAACTTTTTAAATATAACTGTTTCTGGTAGCGCCACCTATTGGTGGGTATATGAAATAAAAAAATTTGATCTCTTGTTGACATTTCGTAAAAATTTTAAGACAATTAGATAACTACAATCGATATTATCGATAAAAAAAGACAGTAGCTTTTGGTCATCGGTGGTAAAATGCATTTTGAACAAAGAGCAAATATTAAATTTTGTTTGAAACTTGGGAAAACGTTTACTGAAACATTTCAAATGATGAAAAAAGTGTATCCAAGAAGTTCAAGAAGGTCGTGAGGACGAGAGACACCACCGAAAAAGAAGTCAAAAATAAAGACAATGCTGATTTGTTTTTACGATTCCGAGGGTATTGTACACCGAGAATTCGTCCCACCTGGCTAAACGATTAATGCTGTGTTTTACCTTGGTGTTTTGAAGCGTATTTTGTCACGCATTCATCGTACTCGACCACAATACCGTGAGGCAGGGCCCTGGCACCTGTTGCACGATAATGCGCCGTGTCATCGGTCGACGCTTGCCACTGATTTTTTGACAAAAAAACTCCATATTAACCATTAATCACTCACCCTACTCACCTGATCTAGCACCCTGTGATTTTTACCTATTTGGAAAACTTCATTTTCCCATGAAAGGACACTGGTTTCAGGACATTTCAGCTTACCAAAAGGCGACGACCGATATTCTCAAGAGCATTCCGAAAAATGACCTTAAACACTCATTTGAAATGCTAATTGACCGGGCTAAACGCTGTATTGAAGTATAAGGAAACTACTTTGAATAAAAAAATATAACTTTGGAAAAATATTAATTCTTTGTTGTTTTTTTTTAACAGTCCTGTTTCTTTTGCGACAGACCTTGGAGATGGCTAACAACAGCTAATCGAATTCTAAGATTGTATGCCATTAAAACTGACCCAGAAGAAAAGGTAGTTGTATTAGCCACGTACGTTATGAAAGTTTAGGGACCAATTTGGTTAACAATAAAATGTAAATCTTCATGCATTAACGGAGCGAAAAACATATGGACCTTTGACCTAAGTCGTTATTTGAATTCTTGCTTGTCCTTATTTGAGATTTTGCATATCGAAGAATTGTAAAAGCAATGTTAGAGAATGCTCGAAGACTTCGAACGTTTAAAGTACCTACATTCAACTTCGATGCCAAAGATTACATTGAGATTATTATGTGGCTAGGCTGTGATACAATGTGCGTTCCAAAGTAAACAGGAATTTTTGAATCTAGCGCCCCCTGGTGACGCCATGTATGTCGACTGGTGCGTTAGAATTTGCTGTTTTTATCGATTGTTCAGTGAAAATTTCATGACATTTCATTGATTGGAAGTTATTGCGTTTTAAATGTCAGTATCTTTGTGTTATCGGTGCAAAAATGAGTTTCGAACAAAGAGCCAACATTAAATTTTGTTTTAAAATAGGTACAACTTTTACCGAAACGTTTCAATTGATGAAACAAGTTTATGGTGATGATTGCCTATCCCAAGGCAGAGTGCACGAGTGGTTTCAACGTTTTCAAAGTGGTCGTGAGAACATAAATGACCATCAACATGTGGGCCAATCAAAATCCGTGATCACCGGAAATTCCATCGAAACTGTGTGAAAATTCATCAAAAATCATCCGAACATTTCCAAAACATCGATTTATCTCATTTTGACTGAACATTTGAGCTTACGAAAGGTGTGTACACGGTTTGTTCCGTACAAATTGGCTGACGACCAAAAATTGCTCAGAATCCAACATACGAAGGACATCATTAAAGAGGTTTATTTGACTAAAAATCACATTTTAACCATTAACCACTCCCCATATTCACCTGATATGGCACCGTGCGACTTCTCCGTTTTAGGAAAAATGCATTTTCCCATGAAAGGAAAGCGTTATGCAGACGTAGAGGCCATTCAAAAGGCTTGCACCGGTATATTGGCGGCTATACCGGCCAACGAGCTAAAACATTCGTTCGACATGCTTTTGGATGGTGTAAAAAGCTGCACTGAGGCGGAAGGAGACTATTTTGAATAAAATAAATTGATTTTGCCGAAAAACCCATTTGTTCTGTTTTTTTTTTTTTAAGTCCTGTTTACTTTGGAACATACCATATATTGTATAACTGAACATACCATATATTGTAGAACTTTAAATATGTCTGATGAAACCCTGAAAGACATTAGGGGTATTCAGACCAGCCTTGTTAATTCGTTAGTCGTTAATTCGGTAGTTTTTACATGTATTTTGTTTTTGTAAAATTAACAGACTACCGTTTTACCGAGTAACGAACTATCCAGCTGGCAAGCTTGATAATTGTTTCGTTACTCGGTAAAATCACATCAGCTGTTTGTTTGTTGTTCGTTGCTTTATACATTTTTAACGGAAAAATAAGTCTGGTGTTTGTTGCTTATACATTTTTAAACGGGGAAAATAAATTTGGTGCTCACTTCATGAATTAAGAAAAATTTTGCAAAAGTAAGTATATCTTCAACAAATAGTTGCTTTTTATTTCATTAAATACTTATTTTCAGTGGAACCTCAAAAGAAAAAACGCAGGAGGGCAAAGCCTCAAAAAATATGGAGTGAGGAGGAAAACCACTTGGTTCTAGAATATTTACTAGAAAATGTGAAAATTGAGGTAGTTCTTTATACAATTAGCTTTAAATAAACACCTTAATACGTATTTTTATAGAAACCAAACGCCCAATTGTACTACCAAAAATTAATTGAAAAAACAAATATCGATGCGACTACGGACATGTTGTGATGCAAGGTCCGGTACTGGAAGCAGATGTATATTAAAGCTGAGGAGTGGCGCAAATCGACGGGTGCTGGAATAGACGTTGGCGATGATGTTTCCTCAATAAAAGGTAAATGCGGCTTTAATGTTAAGTGAAACCTTTTTGGTTTTTAATAATTCTCCATTCTTTTAGCAAAACTTTCAAAAATATGTCCAAATTATGAACGGTTTTCGGTTTTATTTGGGAGTAAATCCGAAGCCAATTGTGTTGTAGAGACGTAGAACCCTGAAGTGTCACATTACTGCAGCGATTTTGCAGACCTTGTAGAGGTAGTGGAAATTGCAGCCGAATCATCACAATCATCTGCGGAACCATCGGGTTCACTTAACGTCAACGCAGAACAGACAACAGTAGGAGCAGAGGTAGCAACAGATCCTCCTACCACTCCGCCGTTCCTCGAAAAAGTGAAATAACGCACTCCAAAGAATATTCTTAGTGAACTTAAAGATATACAAAAGAAGAGAACAGTTTTTTTTAACAACGAATAGAAATTAAGCTAGAATTGGACAGAGAAAAGTTAAATAAAGATTTTGATTGATTGGAGTTAGAGCAAAAAGAAAGACTGGCGATGATTGAACTAAAGTGCAAATATAATATGTAACAATTTTATATGTATGTTTTGTATAATAATTTTTAAGAATATACAAATATATCTAAATGTGATAACTTAAAGTACAACTTTTTATATGTACATATATAAAAATGAAAAATGAATTTTTGATGTAATTATAATTTTTAATTTAATAAAACAGCATTTGGAAACATAAGATGATATAACGATTGTCTTTTTAATTCAAAGCTACTTGAGATCGTTTCTTCCACTTCTTCTTCATAAATGTCTTCATTTGTACTTTCATTGAAATTCTTATTTTCACTGTTATCAAGTAGTATATTGTGAAGAATGCAGCATACTAGTATCCATTCGTTACAGTATTTTTGACTACTTTTATTTCGAATTCGAATCCTGAGCTCTTTTAAACTGCAAAATCGCTCTTTTAATAAGCCGAAACAGTGTTCAATTCTTACACGGTATTTGCTATGCTGTTTGTTGAATTTTTTTCTTTTAGGTAGTTCAAATTGTTGAGAGTTGCTTCTGTAAGGCGTTATAATAATGTTACTGAGGGGGTAAGCAGAGTCTCCAGCAATCCACTCCTGTACTGACAAAAATCTTGGCTCATATTTGTTTAGTGAACAGTTTTTAAATAGTTTTTGCATCGTGAGTAGAGTCACTAGCCAACGATAACATCGCGAATTTTTAGCTTGTAGTCGCAAACCATTTGAGCTTTAATTGCATATATATGATTTCTGGAAAAGAACGCTTCATGATTTTTTATTGGGGATTCGGCGAGTTTTATTTCAGTGCCATCCACGTAACCTACACAAAATGGTAGTTCGCTCAGTATTATCTGGCCAGTATATATATAAATGGAGTTTTTTTTTTTACATGCCTTGAATACTCTGCGAGTAATATTTGTTAACGTTTCTCCGTCACCAATCCCAAAAATTGACGCAATTTTTCGTATCGATGCACTTTCTCCAGTCGAGCCCAATCTGTATAGGACGACAGCTAGCTGTATATCAATCGGGAATTGCTTGCCACTACTTTTTTTAAAAACTTCGTCACTTGATATGAGGGTCAATAAGTGAGTAAATTGAGTTCGGTCTACACGTAGCATTTGACGGAACCGATTGTCATCCATTGTGGTTAAAATATCATCGCACCAGTGAATTGACTTTGGAACAATATTTTCTACATCTCTACGACAGTTTAGCAAATCATCATACACCTCGTCAATGGTATCTTCTACCAAATCTTCATCTTCACTGAATATGTCTTGAAATAATTTGAAAGTTAGTTCCATGTTCCTCTTTACATCAATTTAAAGTACTTACCAGTAATCAATTTGATCTGCTCCACACAATTTTAAATTAAATGACTGACAATTTTTGATTTTACACTTTGTTGAGGCATTTTTACTCTTTAATAAAATTGACTCAGCTGTTTCGGAATAAAATTTACCATACTACCAAGGTAGAGCAAAAAGTATGTTCACAGTTAAGCCTTTTAACGAAGTATCAACTAACGAATTACCAAATTAACAGGCTTCGGTCTGAATACCCCTATTGTCAAAAACGGCCTGGTACATGTCGGAATGCTACAGATTTTCTATGCCACACCCAAGCTGTGGAGCGCTGCATCAAGTTGGTAACAGAAGCATCGAGTGCAGTTTGTGGGGAAAATAAACGAGATGGTTTCATTAGAGCAAGACAGCTATCACATAAACTAATGCCTCAATTCAATACAAAAAACAGTTTGATGTTAGTATTAGTATTTTTAGTAATGTAAGAGAATATTTTTCGTAATAAATACTTAGAATGCCATTTTTTGTTTTATTTAAATGTTTCACTGTACTGGGGCACCTATAAACATTAAGCCAGCTGTTTGATATTTTGCATGTTTGTTTTATATATTTGTTTAAATGTTGACCCAATTTATTGGGGAATACAAACCAGTGTATTAAATGTTTCAATTTGCACTCACACCCGTGCGAAGGTTTAAAAAGAAAAAACAGTGTATTTGTGAAAAGAACAATACCTGTCATCACCATATTTGTCACGATTAGCATCTCTGCAATTTATTACAATACACATTCATTTTTATTTGTTCTACTGTATATATTCATTCATTCATTTTTACTTCGAATAACTTCATTTTAACATGTAAGCGGTAGTCGCAATTTGAGTTCAATAAAGAACGGTCATCTGACTCTGTCTTGAAGGACAGACTTCAGAAGTGGGATGGACCTAAATAATTTAACGGTAGTGCAACTGAAAGAAGCTTGGAAAAAGTTAAACTTAAAGACCAGCGGGACAAAAGCCGAACTAATAAGCCGACTCCAAGACGTAAATACAGATTTGCTAAAGGAAGTTATGGAGACAAATGAATCATGTGGCGCAGAGTTAGCGCAGCGAGGTGGTGAAAATCAGCGAAAATCAGCAGGATAATGGTGAGCCATCGTTGAACAACGATCGGGTAAGGACGCAGTTGGAGGTGCAGGTTAGTGCGTTATGTGGCGCAGTGGAAATGCTAACTGCACAACTGCATACTCTACGTTCAACAGTTCCGGACATTCGGGAAACAGTGCACCCAGTTACGCGAGCGCCGATACCAACGTCGTCAGCATCATTTGCGTCGCAAGGAGAACGCAATTTATTTGCGCAGCCGTATGTGTATGCACAGTCGCACACATATATGCAACCGTCGTCATATCTGCATATATATGAGCGATCACGCGCGACATCGCAGCCAAGTACGCAGCAACCACCTACGTCGTGGCATCCGAATCAGTCGTTCATCATGCAACAACCGCTACCAGTAATTGTGACACAAGAAATTAATGCGTCAAATGCGCACTTGCTAACAACGCCACAAACCAGAGATAAAGAGATCCCCAACTCTCCTGTCACTGGAAATGTGAGAGCCGCTCACCTACCGAACTTTGACAGTTGACTGGATTGGGTAGGTCTTGACGTTTTGCAATTGGAATGACTGGAACGGCCAGATTGAAATTATACCAAAAATATATGTGAACGGAGGAATTTGTTGCCGCCGTACAAGATCGCTAATAAAAATTTAAAACAATGAAAATCAAAGAAAATGTGAAATTTAAATATATTTCATGAAACGTTTTGTAATTTGATGCATAATCGAATTAATTTTCAATTACAAAAGATTAAAAACATTTATTAATTGAGAACTAACAGGCTCAATTCACCTTATTAAGTATTGAAAGGTCAAAAGTTAGTTGTTTTAATATACCATAAAATCATAAAAGAAGATTTAAGTAGTTTCGCCATATATTAAAAGTCCAATATATAACAATTTGCAATCGTAATAATTGTTGGGTGTTTTAGTTTAAAATGCCCAAAAATTCTTATTTATTTTTTCGTCATATTCGCTGTTCTCAGAAGGCTGCGGGGCATTGTATAACCCTACAAGTAACAAAAGAATCAGCTGTTTTCCAAGAATTTTTCACAGCTGAGATCACCTGATCGAAATCTGCCTTTTTTAGGCACAGAGATGTAATTAAAAGAATGTAGTAGATCAACTTTTTTTTGAAAAAGTATTTGTAACGGAAAACATTAATGAAAACTTCCCAGAATATTTTTGAAACAAAAGTTTATTGGATATTTATTGCTCTTCCTTACCACCTCTGAGGTTGCAATGTAGGCGCGCTACCGATCTTTTTTGGGTGTTCGGTTCCCCAGGAGGCCTATTTTCACCCTTTTTATATATTATATACAGTTTTAAATCAATCTACTTTTTATAAAAAAATATGACTAGACAAAAATAAATATATAAAGTCAGGTACAATTCATGAATATTAATTACATTAAAAATATAACATTGACAATATATGTCAAAACAATCAACTAGAAACTATTTAAACAAAAACCAAAATAAATATAAAAAATCAGGTACAATTCCATTGTAAACATTAGCAATACAAGTCATAACAATTGGCTTGTGTTAATTTTAACAAAAACAAAAATTAATATAAAAAATCAGGTACAATTCAGGAACAACAATAATAACATTCAAAACAATATACTAAGTAATAAATAATATTTACAAAATATTCTAAATCACCCACAGCGAAATACTTATTAAAATAGTGGTGGAAAGAAGGGTCCTATACCTGGTACACGAAAATACTTAAAAAACAAAAAAAAAATATTGATAATAAGCGTACAAACCTAATCGCTAAATTTCTCATTTCAAAATCACAGATCAAGGTAACTATGGAAATGCGGCCTTTGACAAATATAAAATAATTCAGACTGACAGACATATATACATATAAAATTTATTTTTTTATAAAATTGGAAACATTGATAAAATAATTAATATTTTGGACAAAAGTGATTAAATTTAATATTTAGGAATTTAAATAATCGAAAAATATTTGAATATTTTATAAAAATATTGTTAAAGTTATAAATTTTAAAACCTAACACGGCAGCACACTATAGCAGATTTGAGGCATTTGAACGTTTTAGTAGCAGAATATTTGGGGGCAACCCGAACCAAGTGCCTAATTTGTAGTAAAATATTTAGGGGCAACCCGTAAAAAGTACCTAATTTGTAGTAGATTTTTGCGTATGTGTTAGTGAAAAATGAAGGATTGGTTACTTGTAGGTTTATACAATGCTGCGGGGAGTGGCTAAGCGATGGGCTGATGCACAGCCAGTTTATCGTGAGTGGAGTGATTTTGTAGTTTCTTTTTTGGCAGATTTTCCGTGCGTTAAGAATATAAATATATAATATGAATATATAAGAATGATGGCGGAGGGGTAAAAAAACCGAATTTCCGTATAAATGGGGTATGTACAGATAGAGGGGGCTTCTCCAGAGGAGGAATATAAAAATTATGTAAAAATAGCTAATATTTTTAAAAATATTCACGTTTAAAAATTCAAAATTTGCACTAAGAACACATGGTATTTCTACATATTTCACAGAATATTTTCACGTTTTTCACTCACTATATTTAAATATACACTCTTAACATTGCAATAAGTTCACTTTTCACTTTTATTTTGTAATTTTTCAGCCAAATTTAATAATTTAAAATCACTTATCAAATTTAAGGCTGAAAAGTTTAGAGTGTTTATATTTACGAGGAAAACCAGCATTGTCACACCTTAAAAACCAAAACTGAAAATTTTTTAACGTTTCACAGCGTTTTCTTTGTTTGTACTTTCGAGTGATTCTTTTTTCTTTATTAGCTATAAAAAAACTATAAAGAAGATTTTTCTAGCTAAAATTGAATATGTGAACACTTTTCTATATACATATGTACATATGTATGTATATGAATAATATGTGATTTATATTTAATAAACACACATAAGTAAAATCGTGTGATAATATTATATTATGTATATGATTGTAATATAACATTTTTATATATATATTACAATTTTATACTATAATAAAATCATCAGCGAATACCCTGGCTGAGCGAATACCCGGGGTGACTGAAGTACTTTCGCGTAGTACTCCTTTCTGCGTTGGCGGCCTTCGGCCGCGCTCTAAAAAAATAACCCTGTCCCAGCGAATACCCGGGGTGACTGAAGTACTTTTGCATAGTACTCCTTTCTGCGTTGGCGGCCTTCGGCCGCGCTCTAAAAAAATAACCTTGGCCGACCGAATACCCGGGGTGACTGAAGCACTTTCGCATAGTACTCCTTTCTGCGTTGGCGGCCTTCGGCCGCGCTCTAAAAAAATAACCCGGCCGAGCGAATACCCGGGGTGACTGAAGTACTTTCGCGTAGTACCCGTTTCTGCGTTGAAAATAAAAAAATATATTGACTTTTTGTTATAAAGTGGTTATAATTTATGGTTACCATGCACTCAAAATTTAAGTTTTCATTATAAAGTGGTAAATTTTGGTTATTATATCTGTCAGCGATTTCCATTTATTTTTGATGATACATTGGTTTGTATTTTAGGTGACAATATATATATTATTATATTTAAAATATGAGTTTGAGTGCATAATAACCAAAAAATATAACCACTTTATATCCAAATAAATATTTTGAAATAAAATTTAATGAAGAGGTTATATTTTTCGGTTATCATCCACTCATATTGAAACCAAATTTGAGTTTTCGTACTATAATATTACTTATACAAACATATGTATATATAATATTACTAATACATGTATATAATATTACTTATTTGCTTAATAAATTTAAAAAAGAAAATATCCATATGCATGAATAGAGGAATTTTTGCGAAAAAGAGGAATTTCAGCGAATTGCCTTATCATCACATGGCAGCGCTCCATTTCGTCGTAATTTTTGGTAAACAAATGAGGTTCAAACAAGTGTAAAATGTGATTTTTAAAATAAAGAGTTTTTAGGTAAAAAACCTGCTAAAAGTGTAAAATGTAGATTTATTTTAAAGATTATAGTGCAATTTAATTAATTTCAAGTGAAAAATGTGAAAAAAGTGTGTTTAGTGTGGTGAAATAGCTCCTTGAAATGGTCCAATTTTGCGAATTTTTGAACTTTAAGGCCGAATATCTCCTAAACTAAGCGTTTGCGGACCCTATAACCCTATATGTTTTCTAATCAGGAGGACTTCCTCTTTCCAACGGTACCTTCAAATCGCGGCGCCAAAGAAATCGGAATTGTGCCAGAATGATGAATACAAAAAGGAGTAAGGGTGAGAAAATTGATGAATTGTATTATAAAATGCTAGCAATAGGCCGACGAGATAATATTGACGATATGTCTATAATACGATATATTATTACTGGATTAATGGACGATAATTTGAGTAGGGTTTTAAGTGCAATGAAGTTTACTAAGTGTTCTGATTTATTACAATCACTGTTGAGTATACCACCGAGCGGGGAGAATAAATTTAAGCTAAATGATATGCTGAATACAATGCTAACGACACGACACGACAGTGAACTAAAAATGGCGTTGTGCATCTTACTACATGAACATTCGTAAGAATGCAGCAACATAACAATGGCCGGCATGTACACAATTTCGTTGTGGCCATACTAATACCTTGCACTTCAATGAAATTTTAATATTTTGTTCAAAGTGAAATTTGTTATGCAAAATATAAGAAAATAGGTAAATTTATTGGTTTTAAATTATCAATTGTTATTACAAATGGTAAAATGGTACGTTTTAATTGTGAGGAAAGAGGGCATATAGCAAAGAATTGTGTGAAGCCTCGGAAAAAGAGAGAGGTAGAAGTTGAAGAAAACGATATGTCAGTGAATAAAATAGAAATAGCAAGAAATCAGTGCAAAGAGTTGTGCATGGACATTGAAATTTTTTGCAACGAAAATGTAAGGCACTAATTGACTCAGGTCCTTTGCGCGTTGGCCACGGCGAATATCGCATTCGATGGAACGATGAGCTGTACGAGATATACGACGACATTGACATAGTTCAGCGAATTAAAAGACAGCGGCTACGCTGGCTAGGTCATGTTGTCCGGATGGATGAAAACACTCCAGCTCTGAAAGTATTCGACGCAGTACCCACCGCGGGAAGCAGAGGAAGACCTCCACTCCGTTGGAAGGACCAAGTGGAGAAGGACCTGGCCTCGCTTGGAATATCCAATTGGCGCCACGTAGCGAAGAAAAGAAACGACTGTCGCGCTGTTGTTGACTCGGTTATAATCGCGTAAGCGGTGTCTAGGCCAGTGAAGAAGAAGAATTGACTCAGGCAGTAGCAGATCACTGGTTAGGAAATCAATAGCAACAAAGTGTGGTTTGTGTATCACTGAGTGCGATGAAAGATTAATTGGTTTTGGAGGTAGCCAGATTACTTGCCACGGAAAAATGTTAGCGCATATTAGTATGAATAAAGCTACACGATCTGTCGAGTTATGGGTAATAGAAGACTCAGTGATGACTTACGAAGCAATAGTTGGTATTGATGTCCTATCCAAAGGCACTGTGGTCATTGAAGAAGGCATGTGCATAATCATGCAAATTAAAAGGGATGTCTTAGATATAAGTAGGTGCTGAGTTAAGGGTAGAGATGGAGCGAAAGTTAGTTGAAATGGTGAATATATATGCGAATTGTTTCGGTGAAAAGTTACCCGAACTGGGTATATCAAGGCGCTTCAGAATGAATATCAAATTAACGTCACCGAAACCAATTTATAAGAAACCATATAGTATTCCAATTCCTAAACAGCGTGTTGTTGAGGGAATCGTAGATGAGTTAATGCAGTTGGGTATTGTGCGTAGATCTGAATCCACATATGCATCACCAGTAGTTATGGTGCGTAAGAAAAATGGGGAGGATAGGTTGTGCGTCGATTTCCGTGAGTTAAATGCTGTAACTGAAAAACAACCGTGGTTGATGCCGACAGTTGATGCCGTTTTGACGACACTGTCTGGTAAAAAGTTTTTCATCACGTTGGATTTAATGTCTGGCTACTACCAGATTGAGTTAGAGGAAGACGCAAAACCGTTTACCGCCTTTGTAATGCACAATGGCCATTATGAGTGCAATAGAATGCCATTTCGGTTGCGGGATGCTCCGTGTACATTCCAAAAAATGATGACTCAGCTGATTGCACAGTTGAATAAAGCAGTGGCAAGCTATGTGGATGAGGTGATTATAGCTACTGATACGGAAGAAGAAAATTTATTTTGCTTAGAAGAGTTTTTAAAAATCGTTCAGAAGGAAGGGTTAACGCTAAGATTATCAAAGTGTTCATGAAAAGTGAGGTTACTTTTCTAGGGCATCTGGTAGATAAAAATGGTATTAGACCGGGTATTGTAAAGACATCGGCGATTGAACATTTTCCAACGCCGCGAAATAAGGTAGAAATTAGAAGGCATGCATTGATCGCTAAGCCCCTCACCCAGCTTACGAAGAAGGACGCAAGTTTCGTTTGGGACTCGACATGTGAAGAGTCATTCCAGCGTTTAATCGAGTTAATAAGTAAAGCCCCAATTTTGACAATCTACGACATCACGAAGGACCATGAGCTCCATATAGACGCATCAAGTATGGGTATAGCCGCTATTCTTATGCAACGAGATGAGAGTGGATTGTAACCAACTACATATTATAGTAGGGCATGTACACAATAGGAAAATAATTGGCATGCATATGAGCCGGAAGTGCTTGCTGTGGTTGAGGCATGTGAACGCTTCAGAACGTTCTTGCTCGGTAAACGTTTTACCATCGTAACAGATTGTCAGGCGATGTCGACCTATGATTCCAAAAGTAGCGCGCTGGCTACTCCGATTGTTGGAATACGACTATGACATAATACATCGGGCCGGGTCAACGATGAGTCACGTTGATGCTCTAAGTCGTGCAGCAATAAGAGGGGACGAACAGGTAGAAGACGTATCTAGTAAGATTTTGACGCTGACAGTTGACGATTGGGTTTGCACCATGCAGAGGCAAGATAGCAAACTGAATGAAATTATACGCGTAATCGAGGGTAAAGACGCTGGCAATCAACGCAGTGACATAAGAAAAAATTTCTGTTTGAAGAATCACCGGTTGTTCCGCTTAATTAAGAATGGGAGTAATTTGCTGTTAGTTGTTCCAAAAGGCATGAGATGGCGGATACTTAAACTCTGCCATGACGATGTGGGTCATCCCGGTGTCGACGGTACTTTGAAAAGGATCATGCAACATTTTTGGTTTTCGCGCATGAGGAACTTTACAAAGGGCTTTATCAAGTCGTGTATTGAATGCTGTTACAGTCGCGAACCAATTCGCAAGGTATGCGAACTCTATGGCATGGAGGTTCCAAAATTATCGTTTCACACTTTACACTTGGATCACTTGTGAAAGGTCGACGTGGTATTCGGTAGTTGTCCCAACTAGATCTACAAAAACCAACCGGTCGTAGATGTATTGAATGATTTGACTCTATTCTTCGGCTTACCGCAACGAATTGTAACAGATAGAGGTACCGCATTTACGTCCGCAGCATTTGGTAACTATTGCGAGGCAAACAAGATACAACATATTAAAGCATCTGTGCGTACACCACGTTCGAATGGTTTGGCAGAAAGGGTTAATTAAGCAGTATTGGCATTTTTGAAAGCATCGACCAGTGAGGCAAAAGATTGGGATACACATGTTCGTATGCTGCAATGGTCCTCAATACTAAGGTGAACAACGTTTGCGCCGATAGATTTGGTATACGATTTTCCCCTACGCGATTTAAGTGGTAACTTGATGCTAGCAGCCATCCAGAACGAAGAAGAACATCTCCAAATGAATGGTCGACGAAGTGAAGCTATACGAAACATCAAATTGGCACGAGTTAAGTGGAAGGCCAAGTTTGATGCACGTCACACCAAACCAGTACGATACGAAGAGGGAACGCTGGTGCTGGTCGAAGCTCCTCCTTCAAACATGGGCGAGTCGAAGAAGTTACACCCGAAATACAAAGGTCCCTATGTGGTTAAGAAAGTATTGAGGTTCGTTCGTTACGTCGTTGAAGATATCGAAGGCATGCAGCAAACGCAACGTCACTACAGTCAAACTGCAACATCCGACAAGATGAAACCGTGGTATGCCTTGTTTCCAGAATAGACGATGACGGTGATCCTGAAGATGCTATTAATGACGAATAACTCGGGACGAGTTAATGTCAGGAGAGGCCGAGCTGTCATCACCATATTTGTCACGATTGGCATCTCTGCAATTTATTACAATACACATTCATTTTTATTTGTTCTACTGTATATATTCATTCATTCATTTTTACTTTGAATAAGTTCATTTTAACATGTAAGCGGTAGTCACATTTTGAATTCAATAAAGAACGGTCATCTGACTCTGTCTTGAAGGACAATTCTTTATTTAACAAATGGTTCTGTGCGATATTATATAAAATTGTGTTGAAATCCAATTACTCTCCAATGGTTTGGATCGCTATAAGTCGGCGCAGGCGGATCGGAGCCAAAGGTAGTGTTGACGCACAGCAGGATGTATAGAATCGAATCCTGATGATCGAAAAGTGAGGAACGAATTGTGTTGAAAGGTGTCGACGCGGCGCAGTGTAGAAGTGAATGTCTCAAAAACGAATGTGTCCGCAATCCTTTTGTCCAGCCTTTTTGTTAAGTGGGTTGATTGATGTAGAAGTGTGGTGATGTATGGGTATGCTGTCATCGAAAGTGTTGTATTAGTGTGTGACAGTTTTTCCGGGTAGAAGGGGCAGATGCTTAACTCATTTAAACATCCTGGGCCCTATGCGAACTTTTTGCCTAATATTACACGTATGTGCGATATACTTGTATGCGATTACGTGTATAGCGGAGTACTTCTGGTAGAGTACCCGAGGGCGCAGAATACCTGTAAAAGCTAAAAACGGCTTTGATTGGTTTCTTCAACTGGCTGTTTATTATTTGCCTTTTCTGTGTTATCGGCTTATAAAGGATAGTAACTCCACGCCTGGCTCAGGTGTGGCCAGAAGGGGTACTCCTTCGCCCTGGAGTTAGGACTATAAAATTAGAGGGATCTTGCGTGAGAGTGGCCGTGAATGGAGAACGGCTTCAATTTGTACAGTAGAGAATTCTTCATAATTATTTAATGCTTTGTGTAGCTGATTCCCATTAATCACCAGTGTGAGGAGCGCTTATGTAGATGAATATTATTCAACTTTTTGTAAAATTTTATTATAGGTAATAATTAAGTGCGTATGCACTAATTTTACAAGTAGTGGTCCGCCAACGCTCTAGAACTTCTTTTAATTGTTTTTTCTCATTCTTGGCGAAAACCATCCTGCGGGACCGAAAATTTGTATATGTTTTTAATATAGGGACTCTCAGAGGTAACTCTGACTTTGTTTTTTATACCAATTTGTGGAGTATTGGAAAATTGTGGCTCTAGTGGTAGTCGTACGACGTACCGGCCATTATTTGATCGAGTAGTTGCGGCTTTCGAGTAGCCCTTACAATTCTGATCTTCCAGAGCAGTGGTTCCCAAACTTATTTTGTCTACCGCCCACTTAGAGGATAAATATTTTTTTAGCGCCCCCATTTTGTCACCTATTTAAAAACCACTATAACTTCAAATTAATTATTGTGACCTATATATGTATATTAACGGAGAATTCTAAACGAAACTTTTACTATAACCACCAACTTGAAACCTGACCGCAATAGGTAACATACAATGGCGCTTAGGTCTCAAATTAACTCTTACGAGCTCCACTTGCCAATAAGAATGATTATTGAAACACAACTTTATAGTATTAAAACAGAGAAACTTTTATTAAAAATAAAACTAAAATAATCGATCCATATATAAAAACTAATGTGAAGGATGAATCTGATGCTGTTTAATAAGTTTGTTAATATCAGGTTCCAATTTACTCAAGAACAGTCGCAAGTCGCCACGTTCGGTTACCAAGCAAACGATTTCTATTTTTAGTAAGCAGTGTTGTCACAGCACTAAATCCACGTTCACACAAATATGACAATGGGAATGTTATAAAGAATCGTTGAACGATTGACCACAATCCAGGGTACAATTGCGAGATCGGTTTTTGTGTAGAAGCAGTTTGGCTGCGAAAGCAGCAACGACGTTTTTTGTTTTAATTAAATTTAGTTTATCGCCTTGCAGTTGGAGATTCATGTCGTTGAACAGTTTATACAGGTCTGTCATGTAGGCTATATCATTTCTGATATTATGAGCTTGTCTTGAAATTCTGTATCTATAACAGAGTCAAACAGGTTGTAGAATCGAGTCAGACAATTGCCTCTTGATAGCCAACGAACTTCAGTATGAAACAACAAACGATTGAAATCCTCGTCATTAGTAACACAAAGCTGATGAAATAATCTATCACTCAAAGAGCTGTTGCGGATTTTATTGACCCCTTTGATGACATATTGCAGTGATTGAAATAGTTTTTCACTTAAGTTTCTAGCAACTAAATGTTGTCTATTAATAACACAATGTACACCAAGGACATCTGCAATTTTATTTTTTAAGTGCGCTATTAAGCCCTTATGGCACCCTATCATAGCCGGAGCGCCATCCGTCTAAATTTCTGGGAAATAATAACAATGCTTCATTAGTTGGTAAAGTGGACTCATCGAGCTGAATTGAGAATTGGCTTGTCCTCAGGTGATCGCACAATGATTCTTCAATGTTTTCAGCCATTTCATCAATTCGTCTTTGCAGAGAATTATTACTCAAAGGAATTTTTCGGATATTATCTGCGGCCGGTTTATGAAGCACGTTAGTTATTACTTCATTTATTGCTGGCAATATTAACTCTTCTCCGATGTTATGTGGTTTGCCTTTTTGAGCAATTAACAAAGAGATATTGTACGAAGCTCGAAGCCGCCGAAAATAGTTTTGCTACACTTGGCTGAGTATTATGCTTCTTCTCTAGGTCTTGAAAATATGCTACATTATTGTCTCTCTTATCTGGATGCATTTTATTCAAATGATCTTGCAGTCTTGAAGGCTTCATTGCTTCATTCGAAAATGTTTTTAGACATAGAAGGCACAAAGGCGAGGATGGGTTTGTGGGATTTTCAATGAATCCGAATTTAATGTATTCCGCACAGTATTTCCGTCTCTTCTTTTTTACTTCCGACATTGTTTTGCTTTGAGAAATACGTTTAACTTCGCGAGTAGTGTAAAGGGGGCGTAAATAATGCTCATCTATTGCGCGCAAAACCACAAATGAATATGAAATAAATATTACATTGTTTATTTAGGAATGCTTAAACACAATTGTTATATAGTAGTCCAAAAATATGAATTCTTATTTTTCCTAGAAATACATTTGTAAGAAAGGATAAAGATCCTTTTTTTTTGTTTTCCACATAAAAGATTTAAGGAGCTCAAAACGTGCGCTACATCAGCTCGAACCTACCTACCCTACACCTTTGCGCAAATGATTATATTGTATTATAATAGCAAATGTCCACATATAGACTTGGCAATGGCAATAGCAATACGTTTAACAGTTAGTATTCTATAAATTCTATCCTGTCGAGGTGCCCCGTTATGAAACGGAGCGACCGATTGACATGATTTTCATTTTTTCTATATTCAATAAAATAGGACAGAATATATAACTACGCGGAGAGAAATATAGAACCGAGTTTGAGCAATCTTTTAATTCATATTAGTTGATGTTCTCAACTGAACTGAAGTTGTTGTTGAGAGTCGAGAGCTCATGTAGTCGTTGTCTAAGAGGCCTCCTAGCTAAATAAAAGTACAAATAACGCCCCAGGCCTCTACACAACGCCCCTATTTTCTCTCTGGGTCTCTTACCACCCCCCTTGACACCTGTAGCGCCCACAAGGGGGCGTTATCGCCCACTTTGGGAAACACTGTTCTAGAGTTTTATTTAATATTCGTGGAAGTTCGTGGAAGTATCTCTTGAAATTTCCTTAATTGTGAATTAAGGTATTGATTTGATTTTTTCTCAACTTGAGTTGGTATGGCGGCAACTAGTCCACTTTGTGTTTCGCTCTGCAGCGTTTGAGCTTTTTGTGCCTTTGAGTAACATGGTGTCTCTTGGCAATTTTTCGAATTTTGGGTTTCGAATTTTGCTTTTGCAATTATACCCGTGGTTCTTTGTGTATAAGCGCTCTTTGGGTTTTTTTTTTATAGTAGGGGAAGCATCGAAAGCCGGAGTGCGGAACTTTAATCCGCTAAACCTAACCTACTCCCAACTCAAGACACTCCCACGGAACCACCAGATAAGGTATTACTTCATGGGAGTGACAAGACATTTTACGTCTCCTCTATAACACGGACGGACTAACGCCTACCCTGCTGTAACTGTCTTAATGTAGTCATGATGGAAGTTGCCGCTTCGCGAACAGCTATCCACTTGTCAGAGGACTGACACATAAATGCAGTCAAATTTTCTACCGTTAGGCTACCACCTAGTGCAGTTTCTAACTTTTCCCTTATGTTTCGAAACCGAGGACAATGGAAAAACACGTGCTCAGAATCTTCTATGGTCTCCGCACATATCGAACAATACGGACTGACGTCATTTTGAAATTTGTATAGGTAGCCTCTGAAGCACCCATGCCCGCTTAATATTTGGGTCAGGTGGAAATCCAGGTCCCCATGTCGTCTACTTATCCACGTATGGATGTCAGGTATAAGTTTGTGGGTCCACCGTCCTTTAGTTAAGGTTTGCCGCCGTTGCTGCCATTAGTAATGCTCTTCTTTCTCTCTTCTCTCTTTTAAATTTCTGTAATTGGCGCTGATAGCTCATATAATATCGTGAGCTCATCACCCTGGATGTCTATGGGCAGCATACTAGCTAGTACTTCAGATGCTTCGCTGGAGATAGTTCGGAAAGCACTTGTTACCCTTATTGCTGTGAGTCTATGCACCGCATTTATTATTTTGGCATACGCTTTTATGTTTAGTGCCTGTATCCATACTGGAGCTGCATATAGTATAACTGAGCATATAGCTTTTGCGATTAGAAGTCGGCGGCTGGAGCGCACACAGCCTCTATACCTCATCATAAACAAGATTCCACAAGAGAGGGCCTAAAACAGATCCTTGTGGTACTCCACTTGTAATAGGGTAGCTCTTGATGCCTGCGGTGGTGTCGTAGATCAGCTTTCTATTTTTAAAATAACTCATAACGATATTTATGAGATACTGAGGTGCGCGTATTCCATATAGAGCTTCGAATATATTTTTCCATTTAGCAGAGTTGAATGCATTCTTCAAATCCAGGGTGATCAGCGCACAATATTTCTTTGTACCGCCTTTCCATCTTTTGCCACTTACTGCTCTTTTCGCTGTGTCGACAACTTCTTTCAGTGCATCGATAGAAGACATCTGTTTTCTGAAGCCGTATTGTCTTTCCGATAGTCCGCCGGCTTCTTGGATTGCAATCTCCAAGCGGTTTCTTATTATGCTTTCGTACACTTTGCCCATTGTGTCGAGCATACACAGAGGTCGATACGAAGAAGGTTCATCTGGTGGTTTTTTTGGTTTTGGGATTAAAACCAAACGCTGGACTTTCCAGGGATCGGGGAATATACCTTCTTTTATGCATGCGTTGTACATTTTTTCAAAAAGCGTGGGCTTCGAAATTATGGCTACCTTTAGAGCTCTGTTTGGTATTCCGTCGATACCAGGGGCCTTGTTGTTTTTGATTTTTTTGGCTATGGCCAGTAGTTCTTCTTCTGTAACCAGTGGGGGTGTTTCAGCATCTTCGTTTCGTTGCTCAGCGTTAGTAATCGGTTCGTGCATCGGAAATAATGCCTCGACGACTTTTTTCATGAACGGAGCGCATTTGGGTTGCTGCCGCTTATTTTTGAATTTGGACATACAGATTTTATAAGCAGTTCCCTAGGGGTCTATATTCGCTTTTCCACAGATTTTTTCAAAACAGTTTCTTTTGCTTCGGATAATAGCTGACTTTAAGAGCTTTTTGTGGCTTTTAAAAGCTTCTTTGAGACGGTTTTCGTTTTCGTCGCTTTGATTGTGTTGTAGGCGACATCGAGCTGCATGACAGAGCTTTCTCAGCTTGGCAATTTCTTCATTCCACCAGTATACGGGTCTTCGCTTATTGTGACCTTTCGTCCTTCGCATTGTAGCGTCGCATGCTGCCACCAGTTCTTTTCGCAATGCGGTTACTAAGTGGACGCCGCCTTTGCCTGGTGCTATTGCTGCACTCCAAGCTGTCTCAAAAACGTCAGTATCAAAATCTGCTTGCTTCCAGTTTCTTTTTCGAATAGTGTTAATACATGAGGGTACCTGGGCCCGAGCGAACGAAACTTCTGCAATGATTGCCATGTGGTCATTATATGTAAACATGTCTGACACCTCCCACTTAATGTGTCTGCTAAGTGCGTCATTTGCAAACATCAGGTCTATTATGGAGCCTTTAGTTCCTTTTTGATAAGTATTTTTGGTGCCACTATTAATACTTGTGAGGTTGGTTTGGCTCAGGAATTCTAGAACCAGGCGCCCACGATGGTTTGAACATCTGCTACCCCAAGCAGTAGACCATGCATTGAAGTCGCCTGCCATTATAATCGGTGATTTGCATCTACGAGTACTTTCTAAAAATAATTCAAGGAGGAAGTCTTCAAATTCTCTAATGGATGCACTGGGGCGGGCATAACAGCTTACGAAATATATTCCTCCTATTTGCGTCCATGTGAAACCATTTTTTGCTTCTCTGCAGCAAGATGTGAATGATTGTCCGTTGCAGGACCATATTACGGCTTTGCCACTTATATCTGTGATCCAAGTACTTTCCGAACGTTGGCAATATTACTCACTCAGTAAGGTTACATCAATGTTGTTTTCTATTATGGTTTGTTGCAGCAGTGCTTGTGCTGCGGCGCAGTGATTTAAGTTCAGCTGCAATATTCTCATTTTTTCGTTGTCTTTAGCAACTCCATGTACTTAGGGCAAGTCATGCTCAGAACTGAGAGCTCCCCTTTGCACACGATGCAATTTGGTGTGTTAGTGCATACTTTTGATACATGTCCCAGGCTTCCACAACGTGTGCAAAGAGAGGACCTGTCGATAGCACTGCTACATTTACCCGTCATGTGGCCTGGATGGAAACATCTGTAACACCGGGAAACAGGCGAGTACTCCCGGTGATCGACCACCCGATCTTTACTTTGCCTATTTTAAGGGCAGTCTTAGCGTCTTGAACCCGCAGGCATATAATGGCTATTTGGGTGCCGCTTCTTGTCTTCCGCATATTCTTGATATTTTCTGGCCCTATATCCTGAAAACCACACTCCTTTTGTAATGCGGCGTAAATTTCTTCGGGGGTGGTTATCTCATCCAGGTCCTTGCACACTATACTGACGTTATGTGTTTTTTGCTATATTACAGCCATTTCTCCAATCACTCCCTCTAGAACGCTCTCGAACGAGTCGGCTTTCTTGTCTGCTTGAGGTTTTAATTCTAGTAGCTCTCTTTGGGGTGAGATGGGATATCTGCTGTAATGAAGCATTGAATTGTGTCTTTTGTGACAATATAAGCAGTTAAATTTGCTTTTGCAATTATTAAGATTGTGAGAGTAGGACAAGCAGTTTGTGCAGAGTCTTTTTGACCTGACAAAGTTGTTCCTTTCATTGACATTCAATTTTTTAAACTTCTCGCAAGTTTTAAGCTTGTGCCCTCTTGTGCACAGTTCGCATGAAGTGTGTTTTTTCTGTTCGGATATGAACAAGTGCGTTTTGTGAAAGCTTTTGTTTCAATTTGTGTTGCTTCTAGCTTGGAGTATATTGAAGCTTCTATTTTGGTCGTGTTTAATGTTCTTAGTTTTGTTTATGTTTTAACCTTTCCGCAATTTCATATTGGGTGGTGAGAAAATCTTTCATTTGTTGCCACGTTGGGCACTTTTTTCGTGATGACAGCAATTGCTCCCATAGAAGTAACGATTTTTCTGTTAATGCGGCTGTGCATATATTTACCAGAATAGGGTCCCAGCTGTCTGTGGGGATGATTAGTGTCGATAGAACCGACAAACAATTTGAAACAGTGGATTCTAGTTTGATGAATTCTACACTTGTTTCTGTCTTAATTTTTGGCAAGTTCATTAGTGTCGTTACTTGTTTATCGACCAGTATTCATTTTCGTATCTAGCTTTTAGAGCTTCCCAAAGCCAAATTGAAATTATCGTCATTATGAGCGAACTGTTTTACTATTATGCTTGCTTGACCTTTAGTTTTGTGTCTGAGATGATACAATTTTTACGCTTGTGATAATTGAGGATGGTTTATGTACACGGCCGTGAACATGTCCTGGAAGGACAGCCATTCTTCATAACCTCCGTAAAAGGTTTCTCTATCACATGCGGGCACCTCGAGGTGGATGCCTGAACTTGCCATTTAACTGTATTCTTGTGGCAGCTCTACTCTCGGATGTGGAGTAGGTGCAATTGCTTTTATTAGCTTTAATTGATCAGAGATCATAGCTTTTGTTTCTTCATATTAGTCTAAGCAGCTTTCATAAATATCATAAGCCGATGATTTAAAATTTTGATGTAGATCTGAATCGTCAGATTCTACTATGGCGTCATGAGCCGCCTTGGATTCGTGTCCAAAAGTTGTTGAGATTTATAATTTTGATTTCTAGTACCGATTCAGTGCAGTATCTTGTTAAACTGTCACTTTCTGATATCAATTTAATAGTCTGTTTTGAGCGTGTAGCTCCTGAAGGTGTAGTATGATTTCTTTCGTTATTAACCATTTTTGTTATATTGTATATTTGTATATTAAAATACTGTTAAAGATTTTCTCAGTGTAAACTGATTTATGGTATTCTAATAGAAGCGATAAATATAATTAATTGAATACTATTTTAAAGATGTTTTTTTTTGTTTTTAGATTATATCTGTAAAACCTATTTTTATTTAATATCGTTTTTTATTTATTTGCAATATTATTTTTATTTATATTTTATTTTGAATTGTTAATGATTATTAAACCGCGTTTTTTATATACATATCAAAATATTTTATATTTAGGTACACTCTATTTATTTATATATTTTATATTTAGGTACTCGGACTTATACTACCTATACGAATATGTATACATATATACTATGTTGAATTATTTATTTATGTTAAGCGGTTTTTTTTTTTTTTTGTTTTGAATAAATTATATATTTGTTTTTATAATTTGTGGAACATTGCACAAATATTTGGGATTCCTCCTAATACGTTATCAACCATTTTGAAAAACAAAGACAAACTTTTAGAACAAAAAGGTGACTATAATTTTAACTCCAAACGAAAAAGGATTACAACTTGCGTCAATAATGATGTTGATCAAGCTATACTTAAGTGGGTTACTACCGCACGTGAGAAAAATCTTCCTCTCTCGGGAACCTTAATCAGAGAAAAAGCTAAAGAATTTGCGGTTGCTTTGGGTCGCGAAAATTTTTCTGCTAGTGTAGGGTGGTTAGATAAATTTAAAAAAAGGCATAATATCGCACAAATGTCGATTTGTGGAGAAAGTGCTTCAGCCGATTTACAGTCTAGTGAAGATTGGAAAAAAAACGATTTGCCAGATTTAATCATACAGTACCACGAAAACGATATTGTTAATGCAGATGAAACGAGCATTTTTTTTAAATGTTTACCCAATAAAACAATAGCCTTTAAAGGTCAAAAATGCTTTGGTGGCAAAAACAGCAAGGAGAGAATTACCGTTATGGTTGCAAGCAATATGAGTGGTTCAGAAAAGTTGAAATTGCTAGTTATCGGCAAGTCAAAAAACCCACGTTGTTTTAAGGGTATAAAATCACTTGATGTGGACTATGAGTACAACAAAAAAGCGTGGATGACAAGTGAAATTTATGATAAGTGGCTCAAAAATCTAGATAAAGTCTTTGTTGCCCAAAATAGGAAAATACTACTGTTCGTTGACAATTGTGCCGCATATGCTAAAAATGTACAAGCAAATTTAAAAAACATTAAACTGCAATATTTTCCTCCTAATTTGACGTCTGTTCTACAACCAATGGACCAAGGGATTATTCAAAATCTCAAGCAACATTATAGAAAACGAATTGTGATGAAAGTTTCTTCCATATGAACCAACTCCTACGACTGGGATGAAGAAGACGATCTTCCATTGTCTGAATTGAAACAAATTTGGACCACATATCGAACGGCAATGGGAACCGATAATGTGTCTTTTGATGATTACGTCGATATTGACGATGGTGTGCAAACAATGGGATTCCCAACAGATGAAGACATTTTAGATAGCGTCATGGAAAATCTAGTTCCTTTTGGAAAAGGTAAGTCTAAAGTAAAATTTGTAAAATGTAGCATTGTTCAGCACAAATAATCTATTGTTTCAGACTTAGAGGAGGAAGTCTCTAGTGAAAGCGAGGTTGAAACAACAACTGAAACTATACCCACATTTAATCAAGCGTATTCTGCTATCCAGACCGTAAGAAATTTTACTTCGTCAAAAGAAAATGTTCCCAATGCAGTACATGCGTCAATAAATGTAGTAGAACATTTTATAGAGAAATAGAAATGGTCCGTATTTAAACAAAAAAAAAAATTACCAATTTTTTCCAATAAGAATTTATGTACATTTATTTATATACTACATATGTAAAGGGTGATTTTTTAAGAGCTTGATAACTTTTTTTAAAAAAAAAACGCATAAAATTTGCAAAATCTCATCGGTTCTTTATTTGAAACGTTAGATTGGTTCATGACATTTACTTTTTGAAGATAATTTCATTTAAATGTTGACCGCGGCTGCGTCTTAGGTGGTCCATTCGGAAAGTCCAATTTTGGGCAACTTTTTAGAGCATTTCGGCCGGAATAGCCCGAATTTCTTCGGAAATGTTGTCTTCCAAAGCTGGAATAGTTGCTGGCTTATTTCTGTAGACTTTAGACTTGACGTAGCCCCACAAAAAATAGTCTAAAGGCGTTAAATCGCATGATCTTGGTGGCCAACTTACGGGTCCATTTCTTGAGATGAATTGTTGTCCGAAGTTTTCCCTCAAAATGGCCATAGAATCGCGAGCTGTGTGGCATGTAGCGCCATCTTGTTGAAACCACATGTCAACCAAGTTCAGTTCTTCCATTTTTGGCAACAAAAAGTTTGTTAGCATCGAACGATAGCGATCGCCATTCACCGTAACGTTGCGTCCAACAGCATCTTTGAAAAAATACGGTCCAATGATTCCACCAGCGTACAAACCACACCAAACAGTGCATTTTTCGGGATGCATGGGCAGTTCTTGAACGGCTTCTGGTTGCTCTTCACCCCAAATGCGGCAATTTTGCTTATTTACGTAGCCATTCAACCAGAAATGAGCCTCATCGCTGAACAAAATTTGTCCGAAAAAAAAAAAAAAACCGAACACTGATTTTGGTAATAAAATTCAATGATTTGCAAGCGTTGCTCGTTAGTAAGTCTATTCATGATGAAATGTCAAAGCATACTGAGCATCTTTCTCTTTGACACCATGTCTGAAATCCCACGTGATCTGTCAAATACTAATGCATGAAAATCCTAACCTCAAAAAAATCACCCTTTATTACAAACTGTCTTTTTAAATAAACATGTACATACATACACATGTAAATAAATTTGATCTCAACTTAGTGTATTTTCCTTAATCCGAATTTTCCGTAACTCGAACTCTACTTTCTGTCCCTTGGACATTCGAGTTAGGAAAGTTCCACTGTATATATGTATGCATATATGTAAATTAATATATAAAAAAATAGCAATGCAATTACACAGGAATATGTGTGTATATACGTTTACTTTTTTATGTTATTTCAATATGCATATATGTATGTTTGTATTTATTTTTATTTGTTTTTTCTTTCCATGTGTTTTTTGATGTTTTTGCATCTCGTACCTGCAAATTGCCTCTGCTTACTTCTTTTTTGCAATCCTGGTTACTGTTTAATAAAACAGAGGAATATTGCCCAAATATGTTTGCAAGTAAACACTTGAAATAAGCAGTGTTGCTGGAAAAGGTGAGCTTGAATACACAAAGCTAAGCAAGAATAGGCATTGAGCTGAGTTTTTAACTATATTTACATATGAAGTTATGTATATATATGTATGTATTTTACCGAACTGTTTTAGGGGTTTTTCAAAAGTTTGGTAACTGTAATAAATTGGGAACGTATTTTTTTTATTACAGGTACTATATACATATATACCCATAATATTTACATACATACATATATGTGGTATAAATTGATGATAATATTTCGAGTTCCCATCTATAATTTTGTGGACATGTTCCTAGACATTTTTCTCCCTTAATAAAAATTTCGTATCAGAACTTTTTGAACATATAAAAAATGAATTGGCAATTTGGCAAACGAAAGTGATAAATATAAAAATAAAATTGAGAAAAATAAAAGTTGGAACAACTTATTACCGAAATATTTACAAAGAAACAGATAAAAGTGCTACACTAGAAATAAATTCGAAGAATTGTTCCGCTTGCCTGTCGCACATGTTAACTGTGTGAAGAATGAACGCAAAATGGATTTGTGTGTCGTGTATGGGCGAAACGAAATCACACAGATTGAACGCACTTGTGTGTCGTGTATGGGCCCTATTAGTCTAAATGCACTTTCTGTTGATTTCTTTTTTGTTTATTATGTGTATGTAAATTAAACCATTAGTTTGTGGCATAAATAGCCAGCTACATTTTCCACACAATCATACTCCAGCTGGTCCATTTCGTCAATATCATCGCAGTTTACGCAGCACGCAGCAGTTTGAGAGCATTGATTGATTGCAAAATTCCTAACATAGTAAAGTTTAGTTAAAATTCAATAATTCAAAATTAGTATATCACTTGAACCTTTTTGAAATTGCAATAAACATTTCCTATTGTTACCATTTGTGTCATATCGTCCAAGATCTTGTCCTGCTCTGTAAGCGGAAGCCCATAGGCATTCATTCGATTGTGACTATCTGCGTGCGGAACTTTGAGGTTCATCACATCGAACCAATCGATAGTCTATGTTAAGTAAATCAGTTATAAATAAAATTGTAAGCATAAAAAATAAATCAATATTTACTGTTTTTAGTAGCTTGAGGGAGGATGGAGTCATGTATAGAAGTTCACGCAAGTGAGGAAAGTTCTCTGATCGCCATTCACTTGGGAGTGGCCAGAAACGATTCTTTTACATATGACTCAAGCAGCTCACGACTTCCGGTCTTTGACCAAATATCCTCTGGGTAGCCTAAGAACATCCGTTTGAAGGCGAGCTAAAGTGAGAAGTTGAAACATCCCCTGCATAGGTTTGTGCGCTGGGTTTGGGACCCGCCACGTAAAAAACACCCCCAATGAAAAACAACAAACAGCCTCGGATGAGAGACCCCCCTTTTGATGACGTCCATAGCAAACGAAATAAGGACTATGATTTGAGGGCATGCACCTGGAATGTCCGGTCCCTTAATTGGGAAGGTGCCGCTGCCCAGCTGGTAGATGTCCTCGTAAAGATAAAGGCTGACATCACTACATTACATTAACTACAGTGGTCATATAAAGGAGCGCAAGTTTGGTGTTGGATTCGTGGTGGGAGAGAGACTCCGTCGCCGAGTACTATCATTCACTCCGGAGAATGAACGTCTAGCCACAATCCGCATCAAAGCGAGGTTCTTCAACATATCGCTGATTTGCGCCCACGTCCCGACGGAAAGAAGGACGATGTGACCAAAGATGCTTTTTATGAGTGCTTGGAGCGCACTTATGAGAGATGCCCCCGCCACGATGTCAAAATCGTGCTTGGCGACTTTAACGCCAGGGTGGGCAAAGAAGGTATCTTTGGCACTACGGTCAGTAAATTCAGCCTCCACGAGGAAACATCCCCAAATGGGTTGAGGCTGATCGACTTCGCCGGGGCCCGAAATATGGTTATCTGTAGTACTAGATTCCAGCATAAGAAGATACATCAAGCTAACTAGCTGTCTCCGGATCGAAAAACCACCAACCAGATCGATCATGTTGTGATAGACGGAAGACACGTCTCCAGTGTTTTAGATGTGCGTGCGCTCCGAGGTCCTAACATCGACTCGGACCACTATATTGTTGCAGCCAAAATTCGCACCGGCCTCTGTGCAGCAAAAAACGCACGCCAACAAACACAAGGAAGGTTCGACGTCGAGAAGCTTCAATCACAACAGAGCACTCGTCAACAAGTCGGTATAAGGGAATTGTGGGACGGCATTTCAAACTCCTTACGTACAGCTGCAACCGAAACCATTGGTTTTCGGAAAGTGCAAAAGAGTAGCTGGTACGACGAGGAGTGCCGTGTCGCAGCGGAGAGAAAACAGGCTGCCTACCTCGCAACGTTACGATCGACCACAACACGTGCGGGATGGGATAGATACCGAGAGTTGAAGAGGGAAGCGAGACGCATTTGCAGACAGAAGAAGAAAGAGGCCGAAATGCGTGAGTACGAACAGCTGGATAAGCTGGCCGACAGGGGTAATGCTCGAAAATTCTACGAAAAGATGCGGCGGCTTTCAGAAGGTTTCAAGACCGGAGCGTACTCCTGTAGAACCCCCAAAGGTGATCTAGCCACCGATGCCCAGAGCATACTTAGGTTATGGAGGGAACACTTCTCCAGACTGCTGAATGGCAGTGAACACACAACACCAGGAGAAGGCGAACCCGATTCCCCAATCAATGACGATGAAGCAGACGTTCCATTACCCGGCCATGAAGAAGTTCGAATAGCAGTTGCTCGCCTGAAGAACAACAAAGCGGCAGGGGCCGACGGATTGCCGGCCGAGCTATTCAAACACGGCGTCGAAGAACTGATAAGGAGCATGCATCAGCTTCTTTGCAAAATATGGTCGGATGAAAGCATGCCCAACGATTGGAATTTAAGTGTGCTATGCCCAATCCATGAAAAAGGAGACCCCACAATCTGCGCCAACTACCGTGGGATAAGCCTCCTCAACGTCGTGTACAAGGTTCTATCGAGCGTATTGTGTGAAAGATTAAAGCCTACCGTCAACAAACTGATTGGACCTTATCAGTGTGGCTTCAGACCTGGTAAATCAACAACCGACCAGATATTCACCATGCGCCAAATCTTGGAAAAGACCCGTGAAAGGAGAATCGACACTCAGCACCTATTCGTCGATTTCAAAGCTGCTTTCGACAGCACGAAAAGGAGCTGCCTTTATGCCGCTATGTCTGAATTTGGTATCCCCGCAAAACTAATATGGCTGTGTAAGCTGACGTTGAGCAATACCAAAAGCTCCATCAGAATCAGGAAGGACCTGTCCGAGCCGTTCGATACCAAACGAGGTTTCAGACAAGATGATTCCCTATCGTGCGACTTTTTCAATCTGCTGCTGGAGAAAATAGTTCGAGCTGCAGAACTCAACAGAGAAGGTACCATCTTCTATAAGAGTGTACAACTGCTGGCGTATGCCGATGATATTGATATCATAGGTCTCAATACCCGCGCCGTTAGTTCTGCTTTCTCCAGACTGGACAAGGAAGCAAAAGAAATGGGTCTGGCAGGGAACGAGGGAAAGACGAAATATCTCCTGTCATCAAACAAACAGTCGTCGCACTCGCGACTTGGCACACACGTCACTGTTGACAGTCATAACTTTGAAGTTGTAGATAATTTCGTCTATCTTGGAACCAGCGTAAACACCACCAACAATGTCAGCCTGGAAATCGAACGCAGGATTACTCTTGCCAACAGGTGCTACTTCGGACTGAGTAGGCAATTGAAAAGTAAAGTCCTCTCTCGACGAACAAAAACCAAACTCTATAAGTCGCTCATAATTCCCGTCCTGCTATATGGTGCAGAGGCTTGGACGATGTCAACAACGGATGAGTCGACGTTGCGAGTTTTCGAGAGAAAAGTCCTGCGAAAGATTTATGGTCCTTTGCGCGTTGGCCACGGCGAATATCGCATTCGATGGAACGATGAGCTGTACGAGATAAACGACGACATTGACATAGTTCAGCGAATTAAAAGACAGCGGCTACGCTGGCTAGGTCATGTT
This sequence comes from Bactrocera dorsalis, assembly GCF_023373825.1. Taxonomy (NCBI): domain Eukaryota; kingdom Metazoa; phylum Arthropoda; class Insecta; order Diptera; family Tephritidae; genus Bactrocera; species Bactrocera dorsalis. The sequence goes on along the minus strand of NC_064308.1, from coordinate 18,216,972 downwards.
GTCCGGATGGATGAAAACACTCCAGCTCTGAAAGTATTTGACGCAGTACCCGCCGCGGGAAGCAGAGGAAGAGGAAGACCTCCACTCCGGTGGAAGGACCAAGTGGAGAAGGACCTGGCCTCGCTTGGAATATCCAATTGGCGCCACGTAGCGAAAAGAAGAAACGACTGGCGCGATGTTGTTGACTCGGCTATAATCGCGTAAGCGGTGTCCACGCCAGTAAAGAAGAAGAAGAAGTAGCTTGAAACATTCACGCCAATTTTCTTCACCTAAATGACCCAAACTCGCTGCTAGCGACACTGACTGTGCAACAGTATGAGAAAATAATTTTGTTGCTAATTTAACTTTTTGGCGCTCCGGTCCAGATACCTCTAAATGACGCGAGCTTATTTTATGGGTGATAGAAAGGGTATTACCAGACGTCAGCTGAAGAACATGATATGTTATATCCTTCGTAACTTTTTTGCCATCAATCAAAAAACCGTCATCTAAGAAGTCGTTTCTTAATAGTTTTATGAGATGTGGAACGTCAGCAAACACGTAAATCCTTGTTTTTTCGAATATATACCTGAAATTATAAACACTTATACCTCAATCTCTTTAAACATGAAACACTCCAAGGAAAAAAATACTGTAATCTCTTACAAAGAATTGCAAATACTCAGCTTAATAAATGCATCTACCATGTTTTTTCTGGGCTAATATTTAAGCAATTTAAAAGGCTTCTGTTGGTTCCACCTAAATCGCAAACATTACCAACAACGTTGTATTCACAGTTTTTCGCTGTTTGAATTATATAGTTAATAATATCTGTCGTCATATTGCGGTCAAAATCGTAAAAAATTGGTTGTTTCCAATTTCCAACAAGACCTGCAAAAACGATTTGAATATTGTAAGTTCTAGTTGCACAGGATGTAAAGGAAAGTACATATTTGTATGTATTTTATAAACCACAAACCTCTAAGCATTCCGACTTGAACATTCTTAACAGGTGGTAAGACAGTATCGGATACTTTGTCGTAACAAAAAACTTCTCGTAGCTTGGCTTCGTCGAAATTTAAAACGTAAAGTTTGTGTTCTTTGGTCATATGCCTACTTTCACCAAGAACTTGAACAACCGGCTTTAAAATGCCGCGGTCTATTTTCACCTTCTGAGCCTATGACTGAAGCGTGCGAACTGCTGGAAGCGGAAAATTACTTCTTCTTAAAAACCCATATCCTTTTACACTAGCAGAATATAGTGTAATGGAGTTGGCTATATCAGTGTGCGTCCAATTTTGCCTTTTGGATCCGTTTTTCAATTTTTTTATCTGACCGTCCATAAAAATCCCCTTTAACTTTTCTTCAACAATTTTGGAGTAAAACTCAGATTTAGCTAGTTTTACTTTTAACTCGCTTATTTCAAATTCAAGTTTGCGCTTGGCATGCGAAAAATCATCTTTAAGTTTTTTATTTTCAGTTTGAAGTAGTTTTCCGTGATAAAAAGCATAAAGTTTATATATAAATACATATATACTGCTACATCTTGAAAAAAATCTTCACTTACACTTTTTTCTCTAGCATTTTTATTTTGTCTCCTTGGCCTGAACTTTCTTTAATAGCAGCGTCTTCAGTGCACAATTCATTCAAACTATTTTCCATTGAAAGGTCTGCATAATCCTCAGTCACGTTAAAATCTTCAGCAGGTATACACTGTACTCGCACTTCTTGAGGTTGGTCAACATTTATCAACAATGAAGTCACTATTTTCTTATTTTCCCTGCGCTCAGCTCTGGTGGCTCGCTGCTCATTTTCACTAGCTGCAACGTTATAGCGACACGGAATAGCTCCTGGTTTCAAAGTCCTTTTGGCGACAAGGCCTATGAAAAGTTTAAAATTAAAATATTTTAAAACAAATGTGATTTATCAACTTACCCATTTCGTACATCCCGTTTCCAAAAATGTCTTCATCGTTGAAGTTGTCCATGAAAATTCGCCATGTTTTCGGCTTAAATGCTTGATTATTTCTACAAAATCGGATCCACTTTTTTTGCTGGCCTTTATAGTTTGGAAACATAAAAAATGTTTTCTTAACATTTGTATTTCTTCTATTATTGACACAGTTTTTCACTACACACTTCATTTTGTTATTAAATTACAAAATTACACGGGTAAAATAAATTGTTTCTATATTCACATTGATTGGTACCACGAATTTATAGCTGTCAAATTTTTTACTGCGCCGTGTGACGTAAGCAATTGGTTGTTTACATTTTTTATCATTCTTGAAGTATATGGGTATGCTGTTTATTTTATTTTTATTTTTTTGCTGGGTCACTGCACTGTTTTTTTTTTTTTTTTTTGGTTTTTCCACTGTACACGGTTTTTTTTTCACCGCTCAGATATATTATATTTATATGTGTTTTGTGGTTTTTGTTGCTCCACTAGTGCCTTTCTGTGACGCTCGAGGAACCATGTTTAAATGTTGACCCAATTTATTGGGAAATACAAACCAGTGTATTAAAGGTTTGAATTTGCACTCACACCCGCTCGAGGGTTTAAACAGAAAAAACAGTGTATTTATGAAAAGAGCAATATATTTATAATTATTCTTTATTTAACAAATGGTTCTGTGCGATATTATATAAAATTGTGTTGAAATCGAATTACTCTCCAATGGTTTGGATCGCTATAAGTCGGCGCAGGCGGATCGGAGCCAAAGGTAGTGTTGACGCACAGCAGGATGTATAGAATCGAATCTTGATGATCTAAAAGTGAGGAACGAATTGTGTTCAAAGTTGTCGACGCGGCGCAGTGTAGAAGTGAATGTCTCAAAAACGAATGTGTCCGCAATCCTTTTGCCCAGCCTTTTTGATAAATGGGTTGATTGATGTAGAAGTGTGGTGATGTATGGGTATGCTGTTATCGAAAGCAGAGAACGTCTATCATAGAGAAGGTTTCACGGCGCGGAGATCGTAAAAATATTTTTGGCTAACTCGGGTGAGATGGTCCAGTTTCACCACAGACAAATTATAAGCGTGTTTCACCACGAATATAGCAGAATTGAGCATTTTCAGTGTTAAATGAGAAAAACAATGCGAATTCCAATGTAAAGGAATGTATGCGTACAGATTCGCTTATTTATTTACTATGCGCAACCGACTCGGCATATAATTTATATAATTATGATCCGTATATATTTGGTATCAAAGCATATACTAAGTACACAAGTATGTACGTAGTTATATTAAAATTTACCTATTTTATGATGAATTCCATAAAAACTCTGCAAATATGTATATAACTCAATAAGATTTCTATTACTACGGGAAAATTATGAAAAATTATTTTAATTTTATTTCTCTTTATTTTTATTTTTTAATTTTTAAATAAATTAATATTTATTTCAACTATTACAAAGTGAAGATGTGCAAAATGAACTTCATTTCTTCAAAGAAAATTGAAATCATTCATGAAATGTGCATATTCGCATTATTTCGTGATCATTTCCATATTTGTACCAATAGAATCTCTATGGCATATACATACATATGTATGTATATTATTTCTTTGGCACATTTGTATGTTTACGAAAGCAAATGCGAGCCACATACATATGTATGTAAATACATTCATAATAACAAGTGTCGCACACATCTTTCGCATCTCCGTTGTCACGGATAATCAATGGCCGAAACTCAAAGAGTCACGCCCGGAACACATAGAGCGGGGCAGACTGCAAGCGACATCTGTCAAATATTAAAATACACACGTTCTTATGGACACAGTTATGTAGTTGTGCAGCTGTCTAAATAACTGTGTCCTTAAGAATGTGTGTATTTCAATATCAGATTCAGATGGCGCTTGCAGTCTGTCGCGCTCTATGTGTTCAGCACATCAATCTGTCGAAGCACTGACGCGACGAGACGCGAAAGAAACTAACAAACGATCGCCGATTGTTACCGCGAACTAGCGTAAATATGTATGCATATGTATGAACTTGCAAACATAACGACGCTGATTTTTGCGAGCTACGGAAAAATATTTTAGAATTGAATATTATAAATCGACAACTCCATTGTTGCCACTTTTCTGACTTCTTTCTGTGAAGAAGCATCAGAAAGTTGTTCAATTTATGATTTTTAGCTTTTGCCATCGTCGCGAAAAGACGCTTGTAGGCAAAGGCATGCTCGGGGAGATGTTACGGCGTCTGTTTATATGAATGAAGCGAGGTCGCTTGTGGCATATGCGCCTGCGTTTATGAATGAAATGGTTTTTGTTGCAAAATTTACTACATTTGGGCTTCGCCGATTCGGCTGCCATATTGCCTTTTGATGCTTCTCCTATTTGAGCAGTTGTTGTTTTTTTAGAACAATGCTTCCATTTTTTGTTGGTGACATATTCACATGTGTACGCATTTGTTTGTATGCTTGTGCATTATTTGTTCGGAAGTGTATACAAATATACATATGCATGTACATATAAGCTTCTCTCTATACTTTTAAGTTCTCTATATGAGCAGCGCGCACATGTTATATTATTGATAAGGGGCCATCCATAAATTACGTCACAGGAATTTAATGACTTTTTAACCCCCCCCCCCCCCCCTCTTTGTCACAAGTTGTCACATTTTGATCTAGCCCCTCCCCCTTTCGTGACGTCACACATTTTCCAATTTTATGGATTTATCAAAAAAAAAGGTTATTCTATTTATTCTTATATTTATTGAATAAACTTTAAAAAAATCAACATGTCGTTAAATATTAAAGTACAGACACAACGAATGACTAGTCAAGAAATAATATTTATATACTTAATTATGCTAATTAAAAATACAAAACTTAATCATGTTGTGTCCATGGAATTTTGACCCACTCCTTTATATCATTTATTGCTGGTAAATCAAGCACTTCATTTTCGTTCTGAATTCGGAGGACAGGAACATTTTTCGTATCAACATCGTCTTCTTCCATCCATAAAACATCGCCATCATTCATTAAACAGATAATCTCTCGGGCACGTCTAGCCGCAATTCTTTGAGGACGAATTTTCGCGATAGATAACAGCTCTTGTTTTTTATGTGATTGTTTGTGTTGATTGGTGGCTTAATATGAAGAAAAATATAGGCCACATCTGCTACACGATCTTTTAAATAAGTATGACTCGACACTAGGGCAATAACTATCATATGGAACTTGTTTCAGATGGGGTGATGCTTGGAGATTTAATAATATCTGTAGTAATAATGGAGCAAACCTAGCGTTGTCATCACTCCCTGTGACTCCATAACCTTCTTTTAATAATTTCCAACGACTACAACGTCTTACACCGCAGCATGCAATAGTTTCACATTTAACTATTTCTAAAAAATATTGTGACTCACGTACATTAGCTTACCAAGTAGCATTATTTTTCAACATCAAAGCCTGTTCAATATCTAGTCCAGTAACAGTTGGTGCAACACATTCAACAACGACTGGAAAATTATCAATAACTAACTTGCCCCAAAGGTCAGCCAACACATTTTCCGCACTTTCGAAACTTCGTTTTTCTTGATCTAAGTCAGTAGTTCGAATACTTGAATCAAGATGTGACCCAAAATCATCATTACTTAATAGTACACCAGTAAGTTCGCGACTGAGAGGTACCATGCGTGGGGCATTTGTAGCTATATAAATTGCATCTAAATGAAAATATTTAACATGTTGTAAAGCTGAAACTATAACGCGGGAGACAATTTTGTAACTTTGATTAAGATTATAATAAAGTACGATTCGCAGAAGTGCCCCAATGTTTACAAATTTATTGTAACGAACCCTGGACACGACGAGTATACCTCAGCAAGTTATACTTGTAAGAAGCAGGGGCAGTAAAAAGCTTCGTTACAACTTAAGTATTAAAAACAAAGAGTGTGTTTATAAATGTTTAATATTTTTTGTTTACCTATAAATTTCACGTTTGTACATCACAAATTCTGAAATGTGATGTCACAAAGCTTTTGACCCCCCCTGCCCCTTGTCACACAATGTCTCTTCTGAATGATACCCTCCCCCTCTTCAAGGTGTGACGTAATTTATGGATGGCCCCTAAGTGATAATATGATTTGAATTCGCGAAAGCGAACATAAACACATATGTATGGTCATGATACATGTGCATATAAGTTTTGAATGATAAAATGTCCGATTAATGTACATTTATATTATTATATATTATATTTCATTTTTTTAATAATATTATGATAGTTTGTTTTATACATACATATGTATGTTATGAAGTATACATATAAGTATGATTTGATATATTCAAAAAATAATTATAAAATAGGCTTTATTTTCACATTAACAAATGTATTCAATTGCACATGTATTCATTAATAAGCACAAAAAGAATTCATACGAATACACATGTTTGCATATAAACGTTTAAAAATATATGTAAGCAAAAGAGCGAACATACGTCTGTTAGAGCAATATATAGTTTTGAGCATAATTTTTATTTCACGCTCAGCTCTGTTCAAGCGAAAATGTTAACATTTCTCCTGCCGAGCTGGCAGTGGTGAAACGGGACCATCTCGACCGAGTTAGCCAAAAATATTTTTACGATCTCCGCGCCGTGAACCTTCTCTATGATAAGCGGCCTTTAGACGGTCACACATGTTTGCAAGCAAGGTATGATGCAAAAAAAATGGTTTTCGTTTAAACGGTCGAACATGCAATCATACATTATTCCTCTATTATTTGTGAACGAAGCAACATGGCACGTGCATTAGTTGCAGCACTTGTAATTGATATTTTAGAAGAAGACGAAGTAGTACAAAAAAGCAAAAAAGACAGAGAAAAACTTGGGTAAAGGAATGGCGATCAAGAAGACCAGTTTTTTCACATATAAGTTTATTAAAGGAACTTGAACAGTCCAGCCCGGCGGACTACAAAAATTTTTTCCGAATGGATCCTTCTGTATATAGGGAACTTTTGGAAAAAGTAACACCTTATATTGAAAAACAAAATACTATTATGCGAGACGCAATTTCGCCAGATGAACGTCTCTCTGTAACATTGAGGTATTTGGCAACTGGAGAGAGCTACGAAAATTTGAAATTCCAGTCGTATATTTCAACTGCTAGTTTAAGCAACATAATTAGTGAGACATGTGAAGCATTGATTAAAGTTCTTAAAGATTTTATTTCAGTAAGTATATAATGTATGTATATTACATGAAAATGGAAAACAAAACAAAAATAAAATATTTCTTCAAATCAATAAAAATAACAAAAATAAAATGAAAAGTTTGCTTATGAATAGTCAGAGTCGTTCAACAAGTCCGTAAATGTCTGATATTCCGTGTTTTTCCGTATTGTTGAGTATTTATGGTTTCCTGTGGTTGTATGTTGACGCTGGAAATTTTTTGATATTGCTGTGGCTGAACTGTTCTATGAAGTCTAATGTGCTGAACTTGAGGTTGAGGAGTAGATATAATTTGCGTTGGACTCAGAAGCGGCGGAGAAATTAAGTATTCCGGACGACTTTGCAATGTTCCTGAATCAAAACATGTTGACGAGTTGTCACTATAAGAAAAATGTGTTGATGAGCATCTTGTGTTAGGTACGTTGAACATCTGATGGGAATTTTCGTTCAACCGTCCCAAAGCTCCTTGGTACAACACCTCCATAATGGTTTTATTGGCAAATAATTGTTGATTAGGGTCAAGTTTCCTGAAGAGGACTTCCCAAGTCGAACTGAAGGTATTTGCATCATCATCGGGCCGCGTCGAATCTTCTAAAGCTTTGACTGCTTTAATAAGCAACTGTTGTTTTTCTTTTTTACCAAATTCTACTTTGTCTTTTTTTGCGCAAGGTGCATTCTGAAAATAATAAATAAAAAAAAAACTATTATCTTTCCAGTTGCCGAAAAGAGAAGAAGCATGGAAAACGATAGCTTCTGAATTTTATGAACTGTGAAATTTCCCGAATTGCCTTGGCGCTATCGATGGAAAACATGTAAACATTATGAAACCACCGCATTCTGGCGCATACTATTTCAACTATAAGAAGACTTACAGTATTGATTTGATGGCCATAGTCAATGCAAAATATCAATTTATAATGGTGGAAGCTGGAACAAACGGAAGAGTTTCCGATGGTGGTGTTTTCGGAAATACTATATTTTCGGCTATGCATGATGACGGAAAATTGGAAATACCTTCCCCCACAAAACCGTCTAGTTTTGAAAAAGAGCTGCCGTTTGTTTTTGTAGCAGATGACGCTTTTGCACTAAGTGAACATTTTATGAAACCCTATAGCCAAAGCGGTCTAACTCAGCATCAACAACAATATAACTATCGTCTGTCACGAGCAAGAAGGGTTGTAGAAAACGCGTTTGGAATTATATCTTCCAGATTCAGAATATTGCTGACTACAATACATTTATCTCCCGAAAAGGCAACGAAAATTGTTTTAGCAATTTGCTATTTACACAACTTCTTAAGCACAAAAAGCAGTGAATATTATCTTCGAATGATAAATGATGTAGGCGAAAATTCGGTACCTGCTTTGATGCAAATAGAAAAAACCACAAGTCGGAAGAGTACTACCAACGCCACGGAAATTCGAAACTCATTTTGTGAATACTTTAATGGTGTTGGATCAATGTAATTTTGCATTTCGTTTTATAAATAAAAATATATACATAAATAAATAAAAATGTCCTCTTCGTTTTACTTACGTCTTCCACAGTCGTGTCCAAATTTTCATCATTCTCTATTGATGACATGCCCGTCATCTGTGTTTCTTGCTCTTCCAAGAACGCCAGGTCATGAAAGTACCAGAAAGATGGTACATTTCTTCTATTCCTGCTCCAGACTTCTCACTTCGCTTTATTTTTTTTAACTCACGCCGATAACATCCGCGAAGTGAGTTTATTTTGTATTTTAACGTTTTTAAATTTGCTTTTGAATCTATCTCCTTATATTTTTTTAGCAGTGCTTCATAAGCAGCATTTTTCTTTGTTTTGTTTTTATATTCCTCACTTTTCACCTTCCATACTTCTGGATGGCTTCGATAAATTTCAAAGAAGTCCTTCCACAGTTCTTCATTTACCCGTGACGCCATTACGCTTTGATGTTTGCTTACGAAGTTGTAGATAATTTCGTCTATCTTGGAACCAGCGTAAACACCACCAACAATGTCAGCCTAGAAATCCAACGCAGGATAACTCTTGCCAACAGGTGCTACTTCGGACTGAGTAGGCAATTGGGAAGCAAAGTCCTCTCTCGACAGACAAAAACCAAACTCTATAAGTCTCTCATAATTCCCGTCCTGCTATATGGTGCAGAGGCTTGGACGATGTCAACAGCGGATGAGTCGACGTTGCGAGTTTTCGAGAGAAAAATTCTGCGAAAGATTTATGGTCCTTTGCGCGTTGGCCACGGCGAATATCGCATTCGATGGAACGATGAGCTGTACGAGATATACGACGACATTGACATAGTTCAGCGAATTAAAAGACAGCGGCTACGCTGGCTAGGTCATGTTGTCCGGATGGATGAAAACACTCCAGCTCTGAAAGTATTCGACGCAGTACCCGCCGGGGGAAGCAGAGGAAGAGGAAGACCTCCACTCCGTTGGAAGGACCAAGTGGAGAAGGACCTGGCTTCGCTTGGAATATCCAATTGGCGCCACGTAGCGAAAAGAAGAAACGACTGGCGCGATGTTGTTAACTCGCCTATAATCGCGTAAGCGGTGTCTACGCCAATTAAGAAGAAGAAGAAGTTTGCTTACGACTAAAAAAATATACTGCGTGTATGATGCAAGCGTTAACACCATAAAACATGTTCATAACAACATCATGTTTTTTAAAAAATTTTAAAAACCATCGCACATGTATGACGAACACGAATTTATTATGTTTACACGTTCATTCTTCTCATCACGGCGCACATGCTTGCAAACATGTGTGACCGTGTAAAGGCCGCTATAGACGTTCTCTGTCGAAAGTGTTGTATTAGTGTGTGCCAGTTTTTCCTGGTAGAGGGGGCAGATGCATAACTCATTTAAACAATATTAAAGGGCAACTTTTCATAGCTATGCCGTTAAAAAACCAAAAAAAGAATTTTTTTACATTATCGCTCCTCCTAAATATATACAGTGGCGGACAAAAGTCTACATACACCCCCTGTTTTCTTCGATGTGAGAGTACAAAAACTTTTTAGAAAAATGTGTTGATACAGTTTTATTCTAATATTCTTTACATACGTTGCTTCAACATAAAGTCTATCAAACATTGTAGCTGTTGTTTGAAAAGCAGTGCTGTGACATCGTGACGATCGCTTGCTATTTAACTATGATCGATAATTGCACACGTACATATGTATGTATGTATGTCATCGCATCTTGCGAGTACTCGTGCCTGTGCTGTGGGCTGCCAATGTATGTTGTTGGCAAAAAGAACGCCGACCGATATTAGGGCGACCGATTCGTGGCATCGTAACAAATTTCAATTTGTAATTGATCACTTTGTATAATACACACATACAGTTTTCACTGAATAATTTTTAATTATTTACCTTTCGAATAGCCGAAATAAAGAAAGCAAACGACCGAAATTGAACAATTCAAAAAAATTTTTAAATAATTCAATTGGAAAACAAAACAAAAAAATTTAAAAACAAAATTTTGTATGGAAAAGTCACTTTTGTTTTTGAACATTTTCAGAACTTTTTTTCTACAAACCATCCTCATTGGATTTCCTTCCAAGTTGATCAGGCCATTTTTCATTGACTTTACGTTTTAGTTAGAAAACGTTTGTATGGGGAAAAGGGGCTGTTTTTAGGGTTTTCCGGCAATTATTCAAATTTTTCTCGCCATTAAAACCATCTTTAAACTTTAACGAACATTTAAAAAAGAACTGGCATATATATATATTTTTTTTAATTTTACTTAAATCTATATTTATAAAAAAAAATCGGCTGAACCGATTTAGCAGAAAATTGGTGGGAAGGTAGCTTAGAACTAGGGGTCGGACATAGGATAATATTTAAATTTTTATGTTAAAAGTCAATACAATTCATAATTACCCAATCTATAAATCAAATAATAAGCAAGTGTTCAAAATTCATGGAAGAATCATTTGAAAGTTTTATTACTTCAAAAAAGAAATAAATAAGAAAAAATAACAACACAGGGCTAATGCGTGCGAGCACTAATTTTCATATGCATGCATACTTAGTATATGGGTTATATTGATTATTGCTCCTGGACAATGCAATTTTTTTAGGACGAAGCCGTCAGATATTTTAAATATCACAACAAAAAATGGCATTGACATTTTCGTCGTTAAGGAATAGCGGCTACTTTACTAGATTGTGGGCGAAGGACGCAAATTCATTCACAACAAACTAAACGCGACATCTAACATAAAAAATAGCGGAATAACTGCACTGTTTATAAAAAGCCATGGGCGGATCCACGGGGAGGGAATTGAGGGAGAGTTTGCTAGCCACGGCAAAATATTTTATATTTGACAAATGTTTTAAATCGACAAGAACTATGTTGCACTATATGCAGTTAGATTCAATACTACGTGCCATTACTAGCAGTATCATATCTTCTTCTTTACTGGCGCAGACACCGCTTACGCGATTATAGCCGAGTCAACAACAGAGCTGGAGTGTTTTCATCCATCCGGACAACATGACCTAACCAGCGTAGCCGCTGTCTTTTAATTCGCTGAACTATCTCAATATCGTCGTATATCTCGTACAGCTCATCGTTCCATCGAATGTGATATTCGTCGTGGCCAACGGGCAAAGGACCATAAATCTTTCACAGAACTTTTCTCTCGAAAACTCACAACGTCGACTCATCGGTTGTTGTCATCGTCCAAGCCTCTGCACCATATAGCAGGACGGGAATTATGAGCGACTTATAGAGTTTGGCTTTCGTTCGTTGAGAGAGGACTTTACTTTTCAATTGCCTGCTCAGTCCAAAGTAGCACCTGTTGGCAAGAGTAATCCTGCGTTGGATTTCCAGGCTGACATTGTTGGTGGTGTTAATGCTGGTTCCTAAATAGACGAAATTATCTACAACTTCAAAGTTATGACTGTATCAATATCATCGACATACGCCAGCAGATGTACACTCTTATAAAAGATTGTACCTGCTCGAGTCAGTTCTGCAGCTCGAATAATTTTCTCCAGCAGCAGATTGAAAAAGTCGCACTATAGGGAGTCGCCTTGTCTGAAACCTCGTTTGGTATCGAACGGCTCGGAGAGGTCCTTCCCGATCCTGACGGAGCTTTTCGTGTTGCTCAACGTCAGTTTACACAACCGTATTAGGTTTGCGGGGATAGCAGTATCATATATTGACCTTATTTTTCTTTCTCAGTGCAACAGTCAGGGAAGTCGTGGAGATCTGGAAGTACATTCTAATAACTTGTATATCAAAATTGCTGAAAAGGACTTTCTACGTATTTATTGCAACGCTCAAGAGGAAGTACGAAGTAGCATATATGACAATCATCGAAACCGTATAAAAGAAAACAGAGAAAGATTGATTCCACTGCGAGGGCATCGAGACGGTGGGCCAATTTCAAGCGATAATTATCCAGGCATTAATGATGGCAATTTCAGAAGATTAGATTCTTTCGATGAACAACTTATATAAGTAAGATTATTCAAGATAAAATAATCGAGTGTTGTGGAATAGAAATAGTCAATAAAATTATCAAACGTGTTAATGAGTCCGGCTTCTATGCTGTAATTTTTGTCGAAACTTCAGATGCGCCAGGAAAGGCTCAGGTATGAAAAAATAATTGTTACAATAGCATTTTACGAAATTGACAGACGAATAAATGTTCAATTGCTTGCATATTTATAGTAATATTTTAAACTGACATATTCAAAGAGGTTTCAACATTTTTACAAGTTTCAAGACCGAAACGTAACACTGTTTTAACTCAATCCTTGGACATAAAAATTGTGCAGCTTCCCAGGACAAGATGAGTACAAAGCCGTTCTTCAATTCACAGTCGCTCTTCCAGAAATCGTTCAAGCCCTGACAAAAATAAGCGAATGGAAGAACAGAATGACTGCAGTAAAAGCGTCGAATCTAGCCACAGTACTGAGCAACTTCGAATTTATTATAGGAATTTTCTGTCTCAGTGATGTTTTGTCATTGACGCAATCACTTAGTATGATTCTGCAATACGAATCAATTGACCTTGCGAAAGCATCAAACTAGGGATGATCGATATTCAAAAAACATCGATGTTGACATCGATGTCATAATCGAAAGCTCAACATCGATGTTCGATATTTATCAAAAACCGAACATCGATGTTGGATCCATCGATAACTTTTCATTAATAATTGACAAAGAAATAAAACACAACATATACATTCGAAATTTATTAAGCAACAGATAAATTATTACATATCCCAATATTTTTTATTAATTGACTGAAGGAAAAGTAATTTTGGTAAAGAAGAACCTTTTAATTGGTTTCTTTGTTGATAAAGAGTAGAACCACCTTTTGAAAAGCTTTCTGGGAAAAAAAAGATAATAAGAAAAGGAGAAAGATCCTTTTTTTACAAATCTACCTCTGGGAAAAATAAGAATTCATATTTTTGGATTCTTCTTCTTCTTAATTGGCGTAGACACCGCTTATGCGATTATAGCCGTGTCAACAACAGCGCGCCAGTCGTTTCTTCTTTTCGCTACGTGGCGCCAATTGGATATTCCAAGCGAGGCCAGGTCCTTCTCCACTTGGTCCTGCCAACGGAGTGGAGGTCTTCCTCTTCCTCTGCTTCCCGCGGCGGGTACTGCGTCGAATGCTTTCAGAGCTGGAGTGTTTTCGTCCATCCGGACAACATGACTAGCGTAGCCGCTGTCTTTTAATTCGCTGAACTATGTCAATGTCGTCGTATATCTCGTACAGCTCATCGTTCCATCGAATGCGATATTCGCCGTGGCCAACGCGCAAAGGACCATAAATCTTTCGCAGAACTTTTCTCTCGAAAACTCGCAACGTCGACTCATCTGTTGTTGACATCGTCCAGGCCTCTGCACCATATAGCAGGACGGGAATTATGAGTGACTTATAGAGTTTGTTTTTTGTTTGTCGAGAGAGGACTTTGCTTCTCAATTGCCTACTTAGTCCGAAGTAGCACCTGTTGGCAAGAGTTATCCTGCGTTGGATTTCTAGGCTGACATTGTTGGTGGTGTTTACGCTGGTTCCAAGATAGACGAAATTATCTACAACTTCAAAGTTATGACTCTCAACAGTGACGTGAGTGCCAAGTCGCGAGTGCGACGACTGTTTGTTTGATGACAGGAGATATTTCGTCTTGCCCTCCTTCACTGCCAGACCCATTTCTTTTGCTTCCTTGTCCAGTCTGGAGAAAGCAGAACTAACGGCGCGGGTGTTGAGGCCGATGATATCAATATCATCGGCATACGCCAGCAGTTGTACACTCTTATAGAAGATGGTACCTTCTCTGTTGAGTTCTGCAGCCCGAACTATTTTCTCCAGAAGCAGGTTGAAAAAGTCGCATGATAGGGAATCATCTTGTCTGAAACCTCGTTTGGTATCGAACGGCTCGGAGAGGACCTTCCCGATCCTGACGGAGCTTTTTGTGTTGCTCAACGTCAGTTTACACAGCCGTATTAGTTTTGCGGGGATACCAAATTCAGACATCGCGGCATAAAGGCAGCACGAAAAGCTGTTGAAAGCAGCTTTGAAATCGACGAATAGGTGGTAAGTGTCGATTCTCCTTTCACGGGTCTTTTCCAAGATTGGCGCATGGTGAATATTTGGTCGGTTGTTGATTTACCAGGTCTGAAGCCACACTGATAAGGTCCAATCAGTTTGTTGACGGTGGGCTTTAATCTTTCACACAATACGCTCGATAGAACCTTGTACGCGATGTTGAGGAGGCTTATCCCACGGTAGTTGGCGCAGATTGTGGGGTCTCCTTTTTTATGGATTGGGCATAGCACACTTAAATTCCAGTCGTTGGGCATGCTTTCATCCGACCATATTTTGCAAAGAAGCTGATGCATGCTCCTTATCAGTTCTTCGCCGTGTTTGAATAGCTCGGCCGGCAATCCGTCGGCCCCTGCCGCTTTGTTGTTCTTCAGGCGAGCAACTGCTATTCGAAATTCTTCATGGAACGTCTGCTCCATCGTCATCGATTGGGGAATCGGGTTCGCCTTCTCCCGGTGTTGTGCTTTCACTGCTATTCAGCAGGTTGGAGAAGTGTTCCCTCCATAATCTAAGTATGCTCTGGGCATCGGTGGCTAGATCACCTTTGGGGGTTCTACAGGAGTATGCTCCGGTCTTGAAACTTTCTGTAAGCCGCCGCATCTTTTCGTAGAATTTTCGAGCACTACCCCTGTCGGCCAGCTTATCCAGCTGTTCGTACTCACGCATTTCGGCCTCTTTCTTCTTCTGTCTGCAAATGCGTCTCGCTTCCCTCTTCAACTCTCGGTATCTATCCCATCCCGCACGTGTTGTGGTCGATCGTAACGTTGCGAGGCAGGCAGCCTGTTTTCTCTCCGCTGCGACACGGCACTCCTCGTCGTACCAGCTGTTCTTTTGCACTTTCCGAAAACCAATGGTTTCGGTTGCAGCTGTACGTAAGGAGTTTGAAATGCCGTCTCACAGTTCGGAGTGCAAGCCGAGTAGAAAATCGTTCGGCTGTCTGTTGTGATTGCAGCTTCTCGACGTCGAACCTTCCTTGTGTTTGTTGGCGTGCGTTTTTTGCTGCACAGAGGCGGGTGCGAATTTTGGCTGCAACAATGTAGTGGTCCGAGTCGATGTTAGGACCTCGGAGCGCACGCACATCTAAAACAGTGGAGACGTGTCTTCCGTCTATCACAACATGATCGATCTGGTTGGTAGTTTTTCGATCCGGAGACAGCCAGGTAGCTTGATGTATCTTCTTATGCTGGAATCTAGTACTACAGATAACCATATTTCGGGCCCCGGCGAAGTCGATCAGCCTCAACCCATTTGGGGATGTTTCGTCGTGGAAGTTGAATTTACTGACCGTAGTACCAAAGATACCTTCTTTGCCCACCCTGGCGTTGAAGGCGCCAAGCACGATTTTTACATCGTGATGGGGGCATCTCACATAAGTGCGCTCCAAGCACTCATAAAAAGCATCTTTGGTCACATCGTCCTTCTCTTCCGTCGGGGCGTGGGCGCAAATCAGCGATATGTTGAAGAACCTCGCTTTGATGCGGATTGTGGCTAGACGTTCATTCACCGCAGTGAATGATAGTACTCGGCGACGGAGTCTCTCTCCCACCACGAATCCCACACCAAACTTGCGCTCCTTTATATGACCACTGTAGTAAATGTCACAAGGACCTACGCGTCTCTGTCCTTGTCCCGTCCATCGCATTTCTTGGACGGCGGTGATGTCAGCCTTTGTTTTCACGAGGACATCAACCAGTTGGGCAGCTGCATCTTCCCAGTTAAGGGACCGGACATTCCAGGTGCACGCCCTCAATTCCTAGTCCTTATTTCGTTTGCCATGGTCGTCATCAAAAGGGGGGTCTCTCATCCGAGGCTGGTTCTGACTATTCACTGGGGGTGTTTTTTTACGTGGCGGGTCCCAAACCCAGCGCACAACCCTATGCAGGGGATGCTTCTCCTTCTCACGTTAGCTCGCCTTCAAACGGATGTTCTTAGGCTACCCAGAGGATACTTGGTCAAAGACCGGAAGTCGTGAGCTGCTTGAGTCACATGTAAAAGAATCGTTTCTGGCCACTCCCAAGTGAATGGCAATCAGAGAACTTTCCTCACTTGCGTGAACTTCTACACATGACTCCATCCTCCAATTTTTGGATTACTATTTAATAATTGTGGCATAAAATTTATATACCAATTGAAATAATAAATATAAAATGCGCAATAATATTTTGATTTATGCTTGTATAAGTTTTTTAAATTTAAGACTTCGCTCATTCCCAACCCAATTTGCATAATTTTTCTGTAAATTAACAATATTTAACTAAATATTAATTTTTTGAAGAAATGTAGAAAGAAGAAATACATATAACACAACCGTCTTAATACTCGCTCTTCTAATTTTCATATTGCCAAATTGAAAATGCCGTGGGCATATGTGCAAATGGGATATATTGACTCTTTAAAATTTTCATAGAAATGAAAACTGCGCTGTCAAACTGCTGAAGTGACAGCTTCTTGCTTACTATACATGGCAAACTAGATAGTATTCTATATCTAGTAAGCTATGAGCAATGTGGAGTCTCCACAGGCAATGGGCACGGCAATGCAGCTAGTATTCTATATATTCTATCCTGTAGAGATGCCCCGTAAGTTGCATTGCTTTGGTGGACGTCCGTGTCGTGCGTGAGGCCGTAAGTTAACATCAATGATCGATTCCGTTAACATCGATGTTGCGATATTTTTCGTATGGTAACATCGATATTAAAACATCGATGTTTTTGCTTTCAATATCGATGATCATCGAACATCGATGTTCATCGAGCATCCCTACATCAAACGTCATACAACATTGGTTGCAACATTGAACACACGAAGAATGCATGCTGGTCATAACTTTAATGAAATTTTTTTTAAATGCTACACAAATGGCTGAAAAATTAGATGTTGAATTGAAAAAAATCCTGAACATGTGGCCGGCAGAGTCATCGAAGTATTCACTCATCTCAAAACTGTGAAGACTTCTACAGGATTTCTGTATAAATTCCACTCATTGACACGGTCAGGCAAGATTTAGAAATGCGGTTTCCGATGAAGTTCTTGAAAGTTTCAATTTGTGTCAGCTGTTACCAAAACTTAACCTAAATGTGGAAGAAAAAGATTAAACTGTACTCATTGAATGCCTAGTTAGACGTTTTAGGAAAATCTTGCCAGGAAAGCTCAAAGCAGAAGTAGCGCTTTGGCAACAACAATGAAATATAAAAATGACTATGAGAACAAAAGTGCTTTCTGCGCTAGAAACCCTCAGCACTTGCGATAAGGAGATAGTACATATGTATATCTGACGATTCTTATTCTCCTTCACGTACTCTGCACTTTGCCAGCTAGCGCTGAACGATCCTTTTCTTCTTTGCACCGAATCAAGACTTGGCCAAAAACAAAGATGATCCAGAAAAGATTGAACGGCTTAGCACTCCTCAACATAAACTACATGCATGCCCGACTTTTTCGTCTTTCCACGCTTGAGGACCGGTTCGTCATGTGCAGTTATTGGACTCCAGTGTGAAATATTCGATCCATGTTTCTCTTATCACACACCGACGGAAAGATTCGGTTTTATAAAATTTAGAATAATTTACAAAAATGACTGCATTTATTTCTTTTATATATAACCAGCGGACCCATGTCCAAGCGTTGCTGCGGCTAAGGTATACATTAATTATAAACTATTCAATATGGTAAAATTGTATTTATGAATAAAAACGAAAACGTTATTCCCGGTATAACAAACCCCGTGGATTAACAATAACATTTATAATTTTTTAATTATAAACCTTTTCAAATTCAATTTATATCTCCAAGAGGCAAGAGGATCATTTTCTTGCACAATTCACGTGGGTTGTAATTACACTGAATAAGAATTTTAGAACAACTCTCAACCGATTATTATATGATGATAATCAGGTTATTTTCGTGATGCACTGCGTATTCTACCATTCCCTATACAGTAGAGGCTCGAAAAAGTTAAGTATTTTGTTAGTGGGTTGCTTAACCTTTTCGAATTCTTAACTTTTTCCGTGATATAAAACATGCAAGTATTATACGTGTATTTAAGCAGTGTATATGTATATTGATTTTTATACTCATGCATCCATTTGCTACAAAATATTATGGTTTTTTTCATCTAACGGTTGTACGTATCTCCTAAAACGAGATAGATATAGGGTTATGTATATATAAGTAATCAGGATGACGAGAAAATTTTAAATCTATTGCGAGCTGTAATTTGAATAACAATGAAGATATCTCGATGAAAATGGTTATGTAGGTTACTTAGTACAAAATGGGCGTAATCGGACCACTGCCACGACCACAAATCGTAATTAACTTGAAACATATACATAAAGTGTAATTTGGCACAGAGGATCGTAGTAGCCAGGGGCACCTGTGATTAAAGGTTTTTGAAAAAGTGGGCGTGCCCCGCCTTCTGACAAGTTTAATGTACATAACTCCTAAACCACTTAAGCTACAATAGCCTAATTTGCTGAGTACAAATCTTATGAGAAATCCTATCGCCAGTGTGAAAATGGATGAAGTCGGAGTATAACCCCGCTCACTCCTCTAATAACGGTACTGTGAAAAACTACTAAAAGCGCGTTATATAAATAACTAAGTACCTATAGTTGACTTTTGATCAGAAATATCGGTCAATGTGAGATATATACAACTGAAATGAAGATAGTCCTTCTCTTATAATGGCATGACTGTATGTCAAAAATGGATTGAATCGGGTCAATATTTCCCCATATACCTATTATACCCCATATACCTAATATATAATATTTTCGAACTTCCAGGTGACATCCGAGTGACTTTACCCCATGTATATTGGTTATATGTGAGATTTTTTTTAAGTATGTGGCATAATAATAGTTTAGATAAAATTTAAAGGTATTTTGGCATTATAACAAGCCCTGGAGAAATTATTTGTGAAAAAGCAATGGGAAAAGAAACAAATTAAAACCCAGATACAAAAGACAGCAAGTTAAAAAAATTTAGGGAATAAAATAATAATTAAAAATGAAATTATTCATAAAGAAAACATAAAATCATAATTACTTATTTTGAAAATATAATAACAGAAAAAAGAAATTTTTACAGTAATAACGAACATATTTGTGACAACCTAGGAATTATTACTCAGGAAACAGAATCTGAAATTTTGGTAATTGAACTTTATTAGAACAATTAAAACAAAACCATATTAAATAAAAAGAGGTATAAATAATTTAGGAACACTTTGGAAATGGATAGCTGGAACAGCAAACCATGATGACTTTGTAAAAATTAATGACAAATTGGACGAACTAGTTTTAAATAACAATAAACAATTCACAACAAATTCAGAAATTTTTAAAATAATAACAGAATTAACTGATACTCCAAATAAAAAAAGAAATAAATTTATTATTCATGAACTACAAAACATCATAACAACAATAACATTTGGTAAAATTAGAATTTTAAATCCAACTATTTTGCATTTAGAACAATTAAAAAACATAACAAACCACCAGCACGGAACTATGAAAGTTACAGACTTAATGAACATTTCTAATTTTTAGATATTACAAAATATAGAAGTTATTGTTATATTATATATATTAAGTATCTAAAAATTATAAATGATTGCAAATATTATGAAGTAAGAGCAATTACACAAAAAGAAGGTAAACGAAAAATTGACAATGAAATTGCAAAATGTAAAAAAGAATGTACATACATATGTATAAATATAAAAATTGTAGAAAGGAAATAATAAATACCTATCGTAAAATTAATAATACGAACACTTGCTTATCAGATATTTTGTCCATAAAAAAGGTAAATATAAAAAAAAAATTAAAAAAAAAACAAAGAAATAGATGTAATAAAAGAAAGAGCAATATTAGTCTCTGGAAATAACAAAATATATGGCTATGCCATAATTGGAGTTTATATTGTTACTTTTGAAAATTATGCAAATACTAACAATATAATGAAAATGTCGGTGGTTAAATCTGGAAATATTTAAGTAATAATTATATTAATAATTTTGAAACTGTAGAATATATATATATATTTTTTTTTTTTTTTAGTACAAACATTTTTAAAACTTTAACAATGTTTGATATCACTACAACTATTTTCAAAACTAACGAGCAGTTTGATTTGAATAACTTAAAAACGAATTACATAGAAATTAATAGTAATATTCATACATAGATGGTAAATAATTAATTAATTCCTTTATATTTTAGCTTCCAACTAAGCTATGTGGTTTTTTGCGACATAATCGACTAGAGCGGCATGTTTCTAAAAGAAGATTTCTCGCCTCCTCGTTCACATGTGCATTAAGCCTTTTGTAGTGGGCATCTGCCTGACTCCTTATTTCTTCGGCGACTGTATTCATCCTTAGGTCTCGATGAATATCCGCATTTCTGCAGTACCAGGGAGCATTTACAATGCCTCTTAGCACCTTGTTTTGAAAACGTTGTATAATATTAATACTGCCATCATTGGCACACCCCCACAGTTGCGCACCATATGACCATACCGGCTTGATTATTTGTTTATAAAGAAGTAATTTGTTGTATATGGACGGGTTTGACCTTCGCCCAATTAGCCATTTCATTTTCGACAATTTCAGGTTAAGTTCAATCCTTTTTATTTTTATATGCTCTTTCCAACGTAATCTAGCATCAAGCGTGATGCCAAGATGTTTAGCTGTATTTGCGTATGGTATGCAGACATCTAGAATACTTATAGGTTGATAAGTGATTCTTTTTTTTGTAAAATTTACATGAACCGATTTGCCACCGTTTAGTTTTATTCTTAATTTTTTAGTCCAACTTACTACAGAGTTGATCGCATGTTGCAGGTTTAGCGCAGCTTTTTCTGCTGTTTTTTCGACGCATAGTATTGCGGTGTCATCAGCAAAAGTGGCAGTCATACTGTTTGGTGCTAACGGTAAGTCTCTTGTATACAGAATATATAAAAGTGGACCTAAGATACTTCCCTGAGGAACTCCTGCTTCAATTTCTTTAAGTTTTGAGAATTCATTTCCTTGTTTTACACGGAAAAATCTCGTGGTGATATATGATTCTAAAAGAGCACAATACTCAACCGGAAGGCATGATTTTAGTTTTTGCATAAGGCTTTCGTGCCATACCTTGTCAAACGCTTGTGCAACGTCAAGGAATACAGCTGAGCATACGTTTCCCTCCTCCAGGGGTTTTTCTATTTCTGATGTTATTCTGTGAATTTGTTCTATTGTTGAATGCTTATTTCTAAAACCGAACTGATGCGATGGGATTAACTGCTTTTCGTCGATTATAGATTTTAATCTTAGATAAATTAATTTTTCAAAAAGTTTTGAGATTTGTGGAAGTAGTGAAATTGGTCTATATGACGAGACTACGTGAGGATCCTTTCCTGGCTTAGGAACCATAACAACTTCGGCGACTTTCCAAAGGCTTGGAAAATGTGTCAGACGGATTGCTGTATTGTAAAGATTGGTGAGCTTCCGTAAACATTTGTATGGTAACTGCTTTAACACTTCAGCTGTAATTAAATCGAAGCCAGCTGCTTTCTTAACTTTAAGCTTTTTAATTTCACTTTTAAGTTCACAAATGGTGATTGCTGGGATTGTTGCATGATCCTGTTGAATACTACTGAGGAACGCGATTTCACTATCCTCGTTTGGACGAAAAGTTTCAGCTAGGTGTTTTGCAAATGCATTAGCTTTATCACAATTACTTCTAGCCCATGTATTAGAAGGATTTTTATTTCTTTAGGGTAATTTGAACCTATAATTTTCCGCTTTATCTCCGGAGTATTATCCCAAGCTGCTTGTTGAATTTCTTTCGTAAATGTGTTAACTTCTAACTCTAGTTGTTCAATTGTTGTGATTTTCGGACACTTTATTTTAGTCTGAAGTATTTGTTTTAACGAAGTCCAGTCCGTATTTTTGTTGTATAACTTTAGACTAGTATCTCTTTGAATTAGTGTTTCACTTACTGTTAAATATAATGGGGAGTGATCAGAGCTTAGATCTAACCCACCTTCTATTTCTATGAAATTTCGAGATATTTTCCTGGTTATAAAGAAGTCTATAACATCTGGTATTTTGTTGGTGTCCGTTGGCCAATAAGTTGGAGTTCCGGTCGATACAAACTCACACCCGGTTTCCTGAGCTGCCTGGAATAAGTCTCGCCCTTTAGCTGTCGTTAGGCGCGATCCCCAGTAAACATGCTTAGCGTTAAAGTCGCCTCCCATAATAAATTTGTGCTTGTGCATATTGAGAAGTTCTTTATATTCTTCAACGAGGATTTTGTATCTCGGCGGGCAATATATTGCAGTAATTGACAAGGGTTGGTTCATTGCTTTTAATGTAATACTTGTGGTTTGAATATTGTGCGTACTGATTTTTCTATCCTCATAATGTTTAATGCTGTTTTTAACAATAACAGCAGTGCCTCTCCTCGCACAATTACTAGGGTGGATTGTATGATAGACATCGTAATTTTGGAAAGTTATGTGGCTGTGTCTCGTAAAATGAGTTACGGATATTAGACATACATCTATTTTCTCTTTTTGTAAAATAAGTAGAAGCTCCTCTTGGTGCTTTAATAGTCTATTTGCATTCCATGTCATAACTCGGAGAGCACCATTCATACCTTAGATTTTGTTTTATTTTTATTTTTTTCGAGGTTATCCAAACGGCTGCACAGATCGTTATTGAATTTTTCTTGTTTATTTAACTTATCAAGGATTTGAGTTAGTAGGTCTTCGGTAATCTTTGTGTTTTGTTTTTCGTTCACCACGTTTGAGTTGTTTTTCAATACTTCAGAAAAAGTGAGCTTACTCGTCTGTACACGATTCTGCTTGTTGACAGTACTTTTATTACCAATGGGTAGATTTTTTGATGTACTGGGCAAATTTGTGGAAATTTTTTGTTTCTTCAAGGCTTTGTTACGAATACTTTGAAGCTCCTTGGCAACAATACATCCTCTGTAGTTTGCCGGATGGCTTTCGCTACAGTTACAGCATTTTGGTTTTTCTAAGTTGGTTTTTTGGCACTCGATGGTTTTGTGCTTACCACCGCATTTAACGCACTTTGACATTTTGCCACAGAAGTTCTTGGTGTGTCCAAATGCCTGGCAATTTTTACATTGTGGAATAAGTTTAGAATTCCTAACAGGCTCAATAAGAACAACGGTGTGAAGAATGTGTTTGATTTCATTTTCTTGATGTCTTCATTAGAATCAAAAGTGGCTAAAAACATGTTTAAAGGTTCTCGTGTTTTCCACTTGAGTTTATTTACGACGTTCATAACATTTAAACCTTGTTCTTTTAAATCAGCGATAATATCACTAATGCTGCACGAATGGTGGAGATTTTTAATCATGACCTTTATTGGACGCGTTTGTTTGTCTTCAAAGGAATACCATGAAGCTCCCGACGCAGACAACATTTTTGTTACTGATCTGTAGTCATCACTTGATGTAACGCTTATCTTATGAATATCGTTATTTAATAGTTTAAATGCAAATGAACCCTTAGTATTATCTTTAATTATGTTATTTAGTTCTTTATAATTAGAGATATTCGAAATCATAATAAATAGGTGGAGGCCGCGGTTCATATTTCGGTTTTTCATTTTTAACTGTGTGGTTTTCACTCGATGAAAAAGTATTTTCTTTTAAGATTACTTCTGGTGAAGCTTCGGCCTTACGCTTTTTACTAGGCCTTTTATTTTTCTTCAAAATCCAGTCTGTTTCCATAGCTAATTCTTCTTCATCAGTTTCGTATTGAGATTGACTATAATTAGGCACAAGTGGACGATTATTTTGTTCTTTAAGCTTTTGATTTTCTCTTTTTAATTGTTCTAAATCTTTCAATTTTTGTCTCAATTCATCTATTTCGGAAACTAATTTTTTTCGGTTGGCTGACCCCCTCCAGGGGGCGGGGTACGAATCATAATCCAGCTATATATTATATGTTTGTTGTATAAGGGATTACTCGTAGGTAATGGTGAGTTAGTTAGTCAATAGTTAGTAAAAATAAATATATATATATGTGGCAACTGTGTATACTTTTAGGCTAGCCTAGTGCAGCTAAAAAAGCTTAACTTACCGTGCGATTCTGTAACGTGAGACAGTCTCAAGTCTCTAAATTTGAGATTTTGAGTTAGAGACAATTTTTGAGACTTGAGATGATTTTGCTATTCTGTAAGTGACAGTCACAAAATCTATTACATTTCATTATTCAGAGATGTTTTTAAACTTGAATGAAAATAAATATGTCGATAACAAATATTAAATTTTCTATAACATAGTCAAAAAGCATAATTATCAATAAAGATAATAATATATGTTGACTTTGGTTCATAATATTTACGAAATTTATGTAAAATTGATTTATTTTCAACCTTTTCGTGTTTGAGTTGCTTACAAAATATAAAAAAACGACAATCGATTAATATCTATGATGATCTCTATTCAGTATATTCAAAATGGCAGACAAGAGTTCTTTTTGGTTTTGTGACCTGCTAACTACCAAGTCTCAAATTTATGGCAATATTTTGAGACTAACGCTAGAGACTGTTTAGTGAATAGTAACTAGTCTCAAATTGAGACTTTACCTCAAAATGTCTCAAATAGAGACTAGAGACTGGTTACAGAATCCCGCTATTAAAGAACGCAAATACAATTTGGTTCTTATATTGGATAACAATAAAGCTTATACTATGGTAGTGACTTTTCCAAATTCCTTTTTGCGGGTCAAAGTCCAATAAGAAAAAATGGTAATAGGCTGCCTTACATCTACTGAGAAACTTTTAGCAGGTGCAACAGCTTATCCACTCAATCATCTCACCGCACTTCAACTTCCAGTCGATCTCCGTGAAAAGCACCTTCGTAAACAAACGAGTTGTGTATTTTAATTATTGTCAATATTTAAAATTATTGAATTTATTGATTTTATTTCTTTCACACCTTATTTTTCTCAACTTCTCTCCAGGGATGCCAACTTTACGAGTAGAATATATTGAAACAAAAAATAAAGAACTAAAAAAGAAATAAAGTTGAAAATATGAATATTTTGGGTGAAAAACATTAAATTTCATTCGTTTTTCTGATACATAATTGTACTAATAATAATGATCTGCATAATCTGCATAATTTTAAAATTTAAAAAAATACGAATAACTCCCATACAAATTGAAAATTTAAAATTTCATATGTCATATAATGATATTTTGAATAAAATTCATAGTCTAACGAAAAATGTTATTGAATCGGGAACGATTCATCTTAGGGAATGGCAGCCTCCACACTTAAACTCAAATGTAAATGTAAACAAAATTATATCTTTTAAATCCCCATCGCGTTTCTGCATACTTCGCATTTATGCAGCAAAGCAATTGAAACTCACCCACCAAATTTACATAATAGATTAATAGGAAATCAATATCTTTATTCTTTGCTTAGATAATACATTTTTTGTTCAGATAAGCAATAAAATAGCTTTTAAGACTACCATTAAGATTAATAATTTAAAATGTATAAATATAAGTTCTTATAGAAATACAGATTGAATCGAGATTGTATCAGAACTTGATTACAGACTTGCGTTTTCATATTTACGTTAATACATTAAGGTGTTTATTTTTATTAATTTTTTTCAATCCCGTCACGAAATTTCCTTGGAAATGCCCTAAAAAAATCCATGAAAATTTTAGACCTTAATATTAACATTAAGAACTGGAACCAAGGCATGTAAAAATTTTCCATTGAAAAAACACTACAATCGTGAATTTTTATCTTGAAATTCCTGCAGCTCAAAGGCATTTTATGCCATCGCTATGACTTTAGACGCATATTTCTCACAATCGTGCAGTTTACAAAAGTATACCTTCAGATAGCCAAAAAAAAAACACTGCACGAATATAGTTATAGATCCAATTGTTTTAATAATGGGTAGAGGGTTAAATTAGTACATTAGCCATATTTAATTTTTCTTCTGTCATTTAAAATTTGGCAAAGGACTAAAGCAATTAGCGACAAATGTGTTTAATTCCATATGGATACAATTAGTCTTTGACTTCGATCTTTAGTAATATGACGACTACACTGATTTCAATTCAGTAATAAAAATGATAACAGTGGATTCTGCTTTGTGTATAGATATATATTTTATCGATTTCTTACAGTAATTTTTTCAGACATCTATAGTATAGTACATACAATATATAGTATATCAGGGTGGTTCAAAAAAAATTGTTTAATTTTTTTCAACTCTTACCCCTCAAATGTTAGTGATTGACAAATAAAAAATCCTCCTTCAAACCAGGCGCTTAACTCTAAGGGGTCACTATTTTTTTTAGGTTCCCATACATTTTACATAGGAATTTTCGTTTTTTTTATTCAAACTAAAATTTCACCAACCAATTTTCGTTTCTCAAAAATAACCGTCACATATTCATAAAGTTGGCTTTTTAAACTTTAAATATTCCTGCGACAAAATTATTATTCTCAGAAAATTTAGCGACCCCACAGAGTTAAGCTACAGCGTCTGGCTTGAGGGAGGATTTTTGTTTGTCAATCACTAACATTTGAGGGGGTAAGAGATAAAAAAAAAATCAAACATTTTTTTTGAAGCACCCTAATAAATACAGTGGCGAGCAAATGTGGATACATGTTTGTCACTTTTGCACTCTTTTATTAGTAAAACCGTTAATTTTCAATGAAATGCTTTCAAATTTTCAGGGTTTACTCTTGATTTATTTCTTAACAAATTGAAAAAAAATCGTGAACAAAAACAAAAACAAAAAGCCAATTATATAAAAAAAACTTCTTTTAACGCTATTTATGCTCGTGACTAAATATATTTCTTTACAACAAAAATTTAGTATTTTGTCCATAATCCTTTGTTGCGAATTACACTTTTGACTCGCTTTGGCATACTTTCTACCAGTTTCACAATAGTGTCCTTAGGAATATTTCTCCGTTCTGACTGCAAACGTTCCCAAAGCCCCATCATGTTTGTTGGGGCTCTTTCATGTACTGCCAAACGCCTTTTCAAAATTGCCCATAACTTTTCGATTGGGTTAAGGTCGGGGCTTTGTGCTGGCCATGGTACCACTTTGAACTTTGGTTGGATAACCAATTTTTAACGATCTTGGCGGTGTGTTTCGGGTCTCCGTTCTGCTGAAAAATAACCTCCTCTTCTGGGAATGCGCTCAAATCTATGAAATCCGTAAGGTTACCTTGAAGAATGCCAAGATAGTCTTCCTTCTTCATTATTCCTTCTATTTTTACTAAAGGGCTAATACGAGTATGCCACCAAGTGAAAAGCCCCAAACCATTATGCTACCTCCGCCATGTTTCACTGTCTGTTTCACTTGGTGCTTCTGAAGAGTTTCATTTTCACGGTGCCAGTAATACTTTTTCCGTCTGACTGAAGACGATTGATTTTGGTCTCATCTAACCATATAACGCGTTTCCAGTCTTCAACGCTCCAGTTTCCTTACAGAATTTCAGATGAGCCTTATATTTTTATCTGACAAAGCATAAAAAACAAAAACAAATTACAGCTTCACTTTATACTGCAATTGAAAAACAAAAAACACGAGCATAACTGGATAAATGCAGTTAAGGTAAGCTTTTGCTAAAATTCTTGTTGTTGCTATTATTGTTGTTATTTGTAAATAAGCTGATCTAACAACAATAGAATGAAGACTAAAATTCTAAAGTTTGAGAGTGTAACAGTTTTCGCGCAGAGAAAGAAAAACTCGTGACCGATATTATTAACGCATTTATTCAGACTGTCGTTTTACCAATAATCGTATGATCTAATGTACTGTTTTATAGTACATAGACAAGTTATGTACATATGTATAGTAAAGGGTGATTTTTTAAGAGCTTGATAACTTTTTTTTAAAAAAAAACGCATAAAATTTGCAAAATCTCATCGGTTCTTTATTTGAAACGTTAGATTGGTTCATGACATTTACTTTTTGAAGATAATTTCATTTAAATGTTGACCGCGGCTGCGTCTTAGGTGGTCCATTCGGAAAGTCCAATTTTGGGCAACTTTTTCGAGCATTTCGGCCGGAATAGCCCGAATTTCTTCGGAAATGTTGTCTTCCAAAGCTGGAATAGTTGCTGGCTTATTTCTGTAGACTTTAGACTTGACGTAGCCCCACAAAAAATAGTCTAAAGGCGTTAAATCGCATGATCTTGGTGGCCAACTTACGGGTCCATTTCTTGAGATGAATTGTTGTCCGAAGTTTTCCCTCAAAATGGCCATAGAATCGCGAGCTGTGTGGCATGTAGCGCCATCTTGTTGAAACCACATGTCAACCAAGTTCAGTTCTTCCATTTTTGGCAACAAAAAGTTTGTTAGCATCGAACGATAGCGATCGCCATTCACCGTAACGTTGCGTCCAACAGCATCTTTGAAAAAATACGGTCCAATGATTCCACCAGCGTACAAACCACACCAAACAGTGCATTTTTCGGGATGCATGGGCAGTTCTTGAACGGCTTCTGGTTGCTCTTCACCCCAAATGCGGCAATTTTGCTTATTTACGTAGCCATTCAACCAGAAATGAGCCTCATCGCTGAACAAAATTAAAGCGCGAAACACATTTCGAACCGAACACTGATTTTGGTAATAAAATTCAATGATTTGCAAGCGTTGCTCGTTAGTAAGTCTATTCATGATGAAATGTCAAAGCATACTGAGCATCTTTCTCTTTGACACCATGTCTGAAATCCCACGTGATCTGTCAAATACTAATGCATGAAAATCCTAACCTCAAAAAATCACCCGTTATAAGAGTACAGGTTTAGTTTGCAGAGTTGTGATGAGTGAGTGAGTGATACCAAATGTCGATGTGCTTGCTTCGCTTTTGCACCATCGGGTTTTTCACCATAAACTGCGCACTTTGGTTGTCGCATAAAACCGTAGTAGGACCTTTTGTATAGTCCGTGTAACCCAACTCACACAGCATACCACGTAGAAAAACTGTCTGTTTTGCACATTGACACAATGCGCTGTACTCTGCTCCCATTGAGCTCAACGCAACCACAGACTGCTTTCTTGACTCCCAAGCTATAGCTCCACCAGCCATCGTAACGAAATAACCTGTGTACGATTTTCTGTCTATACTATCGCTACCCCAGTCTGCGTCTGTGAAACATACAAAATTTTTAAAATTAGCAAAAAATTTAAGTTTACCATTTGGAGCTTATTTAGCAGCTTGCATATGCTCTTTATGCGGATGCGAGTTATACTGAGACAACTTTGATACCACATGCGCAATATCCGAGCGAGAGATTATAGCCAGGTACATATGCCCACCAATTAAGCTTTGGTACGCTTTTGTCTCCAAATTGCCGCAATGTTTTTAAGACCTCTTAAGTATCGTCCCTGCAGCCCATGGAGTTGCCGCTGGTTTGCAATCTCATGCCCCACTGCCATATAATTTCCGTAGCATTTCGTGTTTGATGTATCGTTATATCACCACGATCACCATCGCGCTCTACTTCCATACCCAAATAAAAAGATATTGGACCGCGATCGACCGCCTCAATATTCTGATTTAAAACTTCTATTATGTTCTACATTTCTTCTTTGTTTGAGCAAGCCAAAATCATATCGTCTACGTATAGACCGATGATGCTCACCTTGGTATTACAACGTCGTATATATACCGATGGGTCTGATTTGCACCTTTTAAAACCTGATTCTAGTAGTATTTGCGTTACTTTTTTGTTCCACTCACGACCGGCTTGCTTCAGACCGTACAAAGCCTTTTTAAGCTTGCATATCTTGTTGGGATTGCTTGCATCTCGAATCATTAGAGATTGACACATATACACCGTCTCCTCCAAATCACCGTTTAGATATGCCGCAACGATGTCAATTTGGTTGACCAACAACTTATGCCTTGCTGTCAATGCCAAAATTAACCGTATTGTGGAATGGCGGACCACTGGTGCAAATGTTTCGCAATAATCGACGTTATACTTCTGCGAACAGCCTAGTGCAACTAACATCGCCTTAAACTTAGAATAAATGGAACCTTCAGGTTTGCGCTTTATTGCAAATACCCATTTGCACCCGATTAAATTGCTGTTATTTGGCCTATCCACCAAGTCCCACGTTCCATTTCGCATCAACGAATCGTATTCTTCTGACATTGCCGCTTTCCAGCTATCTGCTTCTTTTGAATTTAGTGGCTCAGTAACAGTGCCAGGATTTTCAACAATAGAACTTAGCATCTCCGGAGAAGGGCCCGTACAATAAACTTTATTCGGCCTACCTCCTCCGCCTGAACGTACGAATTTAGGTCTTCCTCGCTTTCTCTATTGTTACTTACAGCAACCTCTTCATAGTCGGACTCAGACTCGCTTTCTGGCTCATTTCGCCCATCTTGCTCATAATTCTCGTTTTCTCAATTCTTTCTTTTTACTTGAGTTGTTCTTTCGTTAGTTGTTTGTTCATTTATTTCAACAAGAAATGGTTCTTCTCTTCATCATTATTCTTTTTATGTGATTCAAAAGACTTTTCAAAAAAAAATTACATCACGCGCGATTGTGATTTGATTTGTCTGTAAATTAATAAGTCGGTATCCTTTCGTAGCTGCTTGATAACCTACGAATTTAAGCTTTACACCTTTAGGCAAAAATTTACTACCGCGTGGTTTCGGACCCTTCTGTAGAACCACGGCATCGCAACCAAACGCACGTAAATGTGAAACCGACGGCTTTCGGTCGTGCCATTTCTCGTACGGTGTAACCGCACCTAAAACTTTTGTTGGACACCTATTTCTAATATACACTGCCATGTTGACGGCTTCCGCCCATAACGATTGGGGCAAATTTGACGAATTTAATAAAGAACGCAACATTTCAACTAATGTTCTATTGGCTCTTTAGGCCACACCATTTTGTTGAGGGCTGTATGGTACAGTAGTTTGATGCCGAATGCCATTTTCATTTAAAAATGTCTTAAATTGGGAATTTATAAATTCCTTTCCATTATCACTACGTAATGGTTTAATTTTGCGGCCTGTCTGCTTCTCCGCGGTCGCAGCAAAAAGTTCAAACATGTCGAATGCATCCGATTTTCTTTTTAAAAAATAAACCACCATATGCCTCGAACAATCGTCTATAAATGAAATAAAATACGATGCACCGCCAACCGAACTCACACCCATTGGCCCGCATAAATCTGTATGTACTAAGTCTAAAACATTTTTCGAATAATATTGCTATAGTTGGCATAGGGAGCACTGTGAATTTTACACACCGCACAAGTCAAGCAGTCAAGGATTTTCGGAATTTTAATGTTTAAACCATTCACCATATTCATTTTTGATAATTTGTTTAAATCGTTTATGTTAAGATGACCGAACCGCCTGTGCCAATTACTTGCGCATTCACTAATCGCATTAACACTATCCGCGTTTCTTTTTATGTTAGCAATATACATCCATGCCATTTTCTAATTTAGCAGTTAAAATTGTCTTTCCCATTTTATTTTGTATCAAAGCACTATTTTCTTCAAATTTAATTACGTTTCCACTTTCAGCGGCTTTACCGATTGAAAAGAAATTGGAATGTATATTTGGAACGTACCATACGTCTCTTAAATGTATTGTTGTGTATTTTGTCCTCAAAACAACTGTTCCTTTTCCTTGTGCATAAATATAGACACCTGATGCTAAAATAATTTTATGTTTATCACGAACAAGATAAGTAAAAATTTTTGCATTATTGCACATATGAGACGTTGCGCCGCTGTCGGTAATCCAAATGCCGTTTAAATTTCTCTCCTTCTCAAATAGTGACCAAGCTTTGTCATCTACTAGCGCGTTGTTACCTGCGACAAAGCACTGAGAGCGTATACGTATATGACCTCTACGTCCACACTTATAACACCGTATGTTGTTGTTCTTATTACTGGAAATTCGACTTTTGTTAGCTCTTCCTTTTTCCTTCATTTTCGTTCTATTATCACTATAGCTGTCAGCATTTTTGCTGCTACCGACGCTGACCTCGCTGCCCATACCTCTGCCACTGCTACTACTGATGTTGACTCTGCTGCTTGTGCTTTTGCTGCTGCTGTTGACGCTTCTTTTATTTACAGTGTGTCGCCTTATATCATTTGCTAAGAAAACTGTTTCTCCGCTATTGCACTTTTCACCGTGCCTTTGCTCCTCTTCCAAAATTTTAGCAATGAGATTGTTCAATTTTGGCAATACGTCCCTACTTTCCATTGCCACCACAAAATTCTCCAATTCGTCGGGTAATGAACAAAGTAATAGAATGGACAAGAAATCATCTTCCATCTCTAAACTTACTTCTTTCAAGTCATCTACGATGCAGCGGAATTCCTTTAGTTAAACCGAAAATTTCTCGCTGGTTTTGAATTGGAACCAAATTAATTTTTTAAATAAATTTACTTTTCTGCATGCTGTTTGTCTGCCTTGTAGATAGCGCTCAACGTATCCCAAGCACTTTTAGCTGTGATGCAGTTTTTTATATGGATGAGTTCGCTTGGCTTTACGCTCAACGTTATGATCGCAAGTGCCTTTCTGTCGCACAGAAGCCAGGCTGCCTTTTCTGATTCCGCTTCTGGGCATTTTTCCGCGACAGCACTCCACAAATCCAGAGTGATGAGAAAGCTTTTCATTTGGATGCTCCAAGTGGCATAATTGTCGCCACTCAATTTTTCGACGCTAGCTATAGCATTAGCCATTTTACCGCGTTTATTGCTTTTGACGCGGGATGAGCAAATTAACCGAATTATCGTAACTTAAATATTCTTACGAACCGGAAACTTGAAACCCATATCTATCTGGGCCCATAATCTTTGTAACAGTTTTCGCGCAGAGAAAGAAAAACTCGTGACCGATATTATTAACGCATTTATTCAGACTGCCGTTTTACCTATAATCGTATGATCTAATGCACTGTTTTATAGTACATAGACAAGTTATGTACATATGTATAGTATAAGAGTTCAGGATTGGTTTGCAGAGTTGTGTTCCGAATTCAACAGAGAGCATTTGAAAAAATATTAAAGTTTAATAGAGGAAAGAGTGCAATAGTGCCAAACATGTATCCACATTTGCTCGCCACTGTGTACACATATATATTTTTATATTTTCCCATTCTAAAACAAATTATAAACCATAAGGGGAGAATTTTTAATATTTTTTAATAGTAGCACCTATTAGTTGTTATATGTTGTATGTTGCTAAGCATTGATTTCAAGTAATCCGTTGATTTGCATATAAAATATCACATATTTATGTAGCGGCAATTCGCGATGCTAAGCTAAATTTCAAAACAAGCAAAAAAACGTTAACTGTACCGAAGCTAATATACCCTTCAGAGGTGCATTTCTTTTAGTAACTATGTGTCCAGTTTCTATGAAAGCTATATGCTACAGTAATCCAATCTGAACAATTTTTGCGGAGATTATATTATTATCTTAAGCAGGAATCCATGCCGAATTTCGTGAAGATACCACATCCCTTTGATTCCGATCGTTCGGTTTGTATGGCAACTGTATGCCATAGTGAGCCGATCTGAACAATTTCTTCTAATATTACATTATTTACTATGAACAATAACTTATTCCAAATTTCATGAAGATATATCGTCAAATGAGGAAGTTTCCCATGCAAACATTTGATTTCGATCATTCAGTTTGTATGGCAGCTGTATGCTATGGTTAACCAATCTGAACAATTTCTTCGGAGATTATGTTATTATCTTAAGGAGTAATCCATGTCAAATTTCGTGAATATATCTTGTCAAATGCAAAAGTTTTCCAAACTAGCACTAGATTCCGATCGTTCAGTTTGTATAGCAGGTATATGCTATAGTAAGCTGATTTGAACAATTTCATCGTATAATTAATTATTATCTTAGAAAATAACCTGTGCCAACTTTTGTGAAGTTCAGTTTGTAAGGCAGCTATATGTTATAGTGGTCCGATAACGGCAGTTCCGACAAATGCTTCTTGAAGAGAAAATGACGTTTACAAAATTTCAAAACGATATCTTAAAAACTGAGGGACTAGTTCGTATATATACAGACAGACGGACACGGCTAAATCGACTCAGCTCAACATACCGTTCATTTATATTTACATATACTGTATGAGTCTCCGACGCTTCCTTCTGGGTGTTACAAGCTTCGTGGCAAACTTAATATAGCCTGTTCAGGGTATAATTATTTTCTTCTTCTTCTTCTTTACTGGCGTAGAAACCGCTTACGCGATTATAGCCGAGTCAACAACAGTGCGCCAGTCGTTTCTTCTCTTCGCTACGTGGCGCCAATTGGATATTCTTTCTCCACTTGGTCCTTCCAACGGAGTGGAGGTCTTCCTCTTCCTCTGCTTCCCGCGGCGGGTACTGCGTCGAATTCTTTCAAAGCTGGAGTGTTTTCATCCATCCGGACAACATGACCTAGCCAGCGTAGCCGCTGTCTTTTAATTCGCTGAACTATGTCAATGTCGTCGTATATCTCGCACAGCTCATCATTCCATCGAATGCGATATTCGCCGTGGCCAACGCGCAAAGGACCATAAATCTTTCGCAGAACTTTTCTCTCGAAAACTCGCAACGTCGACTCATCGGTTGTTGTCATCATCCAAGCCTCTGCACCATATAGCAGGACGGGAATTATGAGCGACTTATAGAATTTGGCTTTTGTTCGTCGAGAGAGGACTTTACTTTTCAATTGCCTACTAAGTCTGAAGAAGCACCTCTTGGCAAGAGTAATCCTGCGTTGGATTTCCAGGCTGACATTATTGGTGGTGTTAATGTTGGTTCCTAAATAGACGAAATTATCTACAACTTCAAAGTTATGACTGTCAACAGTGACGTGGGAGCCAAGTCGCGAGTGCGACGACTGTTTGTTTGATGACAGGAGATATTTCGTCTTGCCCTCGGTCACTGCCAGACCCATTTCTTTTGCTTCCTTGTTCAGTCTGGAGAAAGCAGAACTAACGGCGCTGGTGTTGAGACCGATGATATCAATATCGGCATACGCCAGCAGCTGTACACTCTTATGAAAGATTGTACCTGCTCGGTTCAGTTCTGCAGCTCTAATAATTTTCTCCAGCAGCAGATTGAAAAAGTCGCACGATAGGGAGTCGCCTTGTCTGAAACCTCGTTTAGTATCGAACGGCTCGGAGAGGTCCTTCCCGATCCTGACGGAGCTTTTCGTGTTGCTCAACGTCAGTTTACACAACCGTATTAGTTTTGCGGGGATACCAAATTCAGACATCGCGGCATAAAGGCAGCTCCTTTTCGTGCTGTTGAAAGCAGCTTTGAAATCGACGAATAGGTGGTAAGTGTCGATTCTCCTTTCACGGGTCTTTTCCAAGATTTGGCGCATGGTGAATATCTGGTCGGTTGTTGATTTGCCAGGTATGAAACCACACTGATAAGGTCCAATCAGTTTGTTGACGGTGGGCTTTAATATTTCACGCAATACGCTCGATAGAACCTTGTACGCGATGTTGAGGAGGCTTATCCCACGGTAGTTGGCGCAAATTGTGGGGTCTCCTTTTTTATGGATTGGGCATAGCACACTTAAATTCTAATCGTTGGGCCTACTTTCGTCCGACCATATTTTACAAAGAAACTGATGCATGCTCCTTATCAGCTCTTCGCCGCCGTGTTTGAATAGCTCGGCCGGCAATCCATCGGCCCCTGCCGCTTTGTTGTTCTTCAGGCGAGCAACTTCTATTCGAAATTCTTCATGGCCGGGTAATGGAACGTCTGCTCCATCGTCACCGATTGGGGAATCGGGTTCGCCTTCTCCTGGTGTTATGTGTTCACTGCCATTCAGCAGACTGGAGAAGTGTTCCCTCCATAATCTAAGTATGCTCTGGGCATCGGTGGCTAGATAACCTTGGGGGGTTCTACAGGAGTATGTTCCGGTCTTGAAACCTTCTGAAAGCCGCCGCATCTTTTCGTAGAATTTTCGAGCATTACCCCTGTCGGCCAGCTTATCAAGCTCTTCGTACTCACGCATTTCGGCCTCTTTCTTTTTCTGTCTGCAAATGCGTCTCGCTTCCCTCTTCAACTCTCGGTATCTATCCCATCCGGCACGAATTACGATATTATATATCTTTGAATAAAACTCCGGTAATTCCGTACTGTGCGGCTTGCCGTTTAGTTTATTATTAATTATCTTATTCTTTATAAAAATCTTATTTGCTAAATTTACTTGAAGCCGTTGTGCTGACTTGACATTCCTCAGCATCAACGACCCGGCATATCTTAAATAAACATATCAAATAAAAACAATGGTATTTGATTTCATTTTTATGGAATTTAAAATATAATTGCTTGCTTATGCATATTATATATTTATGCATGTTAATATGCATGTATGTAGTTGAATCTGAAGATTCAACTTACATTTTATAGGAATAAAAAATACTTAAAAAATACTTGTCTTTTTTTTGACAGTGGTGGAGTCGTTTGACGACGCAACTCACGTGTTGTGGTCGATCGTAACGTTGCGAGATAGGCAGCCTGTTTTCTCTTCGCTGCGACACGGCACTCCTCGTCGTACCAGCTGTTGTTTTGCACTTTCCGAAAACACTGGTATACAGTGGTTTTGTTGCTCTGGATAGGAGACTAATTTTAGATATATTTGTGCTCACTACTATATTTGTGCTCACGAAACTATCAATGATTTTGTAAGAATTGCTCTCAATTTTCTTAAAATCTTGATTTTAATTTTAATTCAAAAAAATCGGAAAACAAGAAATAAAATGACGTAAATGTTGAAAATTTTGGTTTTATTTTGAAAGATTAACAAACATTGAAGTAAATAGAGAAAAAAATTTTAAAAACTTATACTATAATCCCTTAAAATGGCTTTTATTAGCTTTTCTTTTATAATTCTTCTTTGGACAATCTCTTTTTAAACACCAGCAGTAATCTGCCATCATGTGACAATCCCATCGACCCTGATACCGTTCTTCCATCACTTTTAGATCCTGGTGGAACCGCTCTCCCTGTCCTTCACTATAATTCTCTAACTTATCCG
The DNA here is from genome assembly GCF_023373825.1 of Bactrocera dorsalis. Taxonomy (NCBI): domain Eukaryota; kingdom Metazoa; phylum Arthropoda; class Insecta; order Diptera; family Tephritidae; genus Bactrocera; species Bactrocera dorsalis. Next base: position 18,179,166 of record NC_064308.1, on the reverse strand, counting down.
GAAATTTATCTAAGTAGATGATTGGGAGGATGAAGTCATGTGTAGAAGTTCACGCAAGTGAGGCAAGTTCTCTGATCGCCATTCACTTGGGAGTGGCCAGAAACGATTCTTTTACATATGACTCAAGCAGCTCACGACTTCCGGTCTTTGACCAAGTATCCTCTGGGTAGCCTAAGAACATCCGTTTGAAGGCGAGCTAAAGTGAGAAGGCGAAACATCCCCTGCATAGGGTTGTGCGCTGGGTTTGGGACCCGCCACGTAAAAAACACCCCAATGAAAAACAACAAACAGCCTCGGATGAGAGACCCCCCTTTTGATGACGACCATGGCAAACGAAATAAGGACTATGATTTGAGGGCATGAACCTGGAATGTCCGGTCCCTTAATTGGGAAGGTGCCGCTGCCCAGCTGGTAGATGTCCTCGTAAAGATAAAGGCTGACATCACCGCCGTCCAAGAAATGCGATGGACGGGACGAGGACAGAAACGAGTAAGTCCTTGTGACATTTACTACAGTGGCCATATAAAGGAGCGCAAGTTTGTGTTGGATTCGTGGTGGGAGAGAGACTCCGTCGCCGAGTACTATCATTCACTCCGGAGAATCTAGCCACAATCCGCATCAAAGCGAGGTTCTTCAACATATCGCTGATTTGCGCCCACGCCCCGACGGAAAAAAGGACGATGTGACCAAAGATGATTTTTATGAATGCTTGGAACGCACTTATGAAAGATGCCCCCGCCACGATGTCAAAATCGTACTTGGCGACTTCAACGCCAGGGTGGGCAAAGAAGGTATCTTCGGCACTACGGTCGGTAAATTCAGCCTCCACGAGGAAAAATCCCCAAATGGGTTGAGGCTGATCGACTTCGCCGGGGCCCGAAATATGGTTATCTGTAGTACTAGATTCCAGCATAAGAAGATACATCAAGCTACCTGGCTGTCTCCGGATCGAAAAACCACCAACCAGATCGATCATGTTGTGATAGACGGAAGACACGTCTCCAGTGTTTTAGATGTGCGTGAGCTCCGAGGTCCTAACATCGACTCGGACCACTATATTGTTGCATCACAACAGACAGCCGAAAGATTTTCTACTCGGCTTGCACTCCTGCTCTCTGAGAGCACTCGTCAACAACTCGGTATAAGGGAACTGTGGGACGGCATTTCAAACTCCTTACGTACAGCTGCAACCGAAACCATTGGTTTTCGGAAAGTGCAAAAGAGTAGCTGGTACGACGAGGAGTGCCGTGTCGCAGCGGAGAGAAAACAGGCTGCCTACCTCGCAACGTTACGATCGACCACAACACGTGCGGGATGGGATAGATACCGAGAGTTGAAGAGGGAAGCGAGACGCATTTGCAGACAGAAGAAGAAAGAGGCCGAAATGCGTGAGTACGAACAGCTGGATAAGCTGGCCGACAGGGGTAATGCTCGAAAATTCTACGAAAAAATGCGGCGGCTTACAGAAGGTTTCAAGACCGGAGCATACTCCTGTAGAACCCCCAAAGGTGATCTAGCCACCGATGTCCAGAGCATACTTAGATTATGGAGGGAACACTTCTCCAGTCTGCTGAATGGCAGTGAACATATAACACCAGGAGACGGCGAACCCGATTCCCCAATCGGTGACGATGGAGCAGACGTTCCATTACCCGGCCATGAAGAATTTCGAATAGCAGTTGCTCGCCTGAAGAACAACAAAGCGGCAGGGGCCGACAGATTGCCGGCCGAGCTATTCAAACACGGCGGCGAAGAACTGATGAGCATGCATCAGCTTCTTTGCAAAATATGGTCGGATGAAAGCATGCCCAACGACTGGAATTTAAATGTGCTATGCCCATTCCATAAAAAAGGATACCTCACAATCTGCGCCAACTACCTTGGGATAAGCCTCCTCAACATCGCGTACAAGGTTCTATCGAGCGTATTGTGTGAAAGATTAAAGCCCACCGTCAACAAACTGATTGGACCTTATCAGTGTGGCTTCATACCTGGCAAATCAATAGCCGACCAGATATTCACCATGCGCCAATCTTGGAAAAGACCCATGAAAGGAGAATCGACACTCACCACCTATTCGTCGATTTCAAAGCTGCTTTCAACAGCACGAAAAGGAGCTGCCTTTATGCCGCGATGTCTGTATTTGGTATCCCCGCAAAACTAATACGGCTGTGTAAACTGACGTTGAGTAACACGAAAAGCTCCGTCAGGATCGGGAAGGACCTCTCCGAGCCGTTCGATACCAAACGAGGTTTCAGACAAGGCGACTCCCTATCGTGCGACTTTTTCAATCTACTGCTGGAGAAAATAGTTCGAGCTGCAGAACTCAACAGAGAAGGTACCATCTTCTATAAGAGTGTACAACTGCTGGCGTATGCCGATTATATTGATATCATCGGTCTCAACACCAGCGCCGTTAGTTCTGCTTTCTCCAGACTGGACAAGGAAGCAAAAGAAATGGGTCTGGCAGTGAACGAGGGCAAGACGAAATATCTCCTGTCATCAAACAAACAGTCGTCGCACTCGCGACTTGGCACACACGTCACTCTTGACAGTCATAAATTTGAAGTTGTAGATAATTTCGTCTATCTTGGAACCAGCGTAAACACCACCAACAATGTCAGCCTGGAAATCCAACGCAGGATTACTCTTGCCAACAGGTGCTACTTCGGACTGAGTAGGCAATTGAAAAGTAAAGTCCTCTCTCGACGAACAAAAACCAAACTCTATTAGTCGCTCATAATTCCCGTCCTGCTATATGGTGCAGAGGCTTGGACGATGACAACAACCGATGAGTCGACGTTGCGAGTTTTCGAGAGAAAAGTTCTGCGAAAGATTTATGGTCCTTTGCGCGTTGGCCACGGCGAATATCGCATTCGATGGAACGATGAGCTGTACGAGATATACGACGACATTGACATAGTTCAGCGAATTAAAAGACAGCGGCTACGCTGGCTAGGTCATGTTGTCCGGATGGATGAAAACACTCCAGCTCTGAAAGTATTCGACGCAGTACCCGCCGCGGGAAGCAGAGGAAGAGGAAGACCTCCACTCCGGTGGAAGGACCAAGTGGAGAAGGACCTGGCCTCGCTTGGAATATCCAATTGGCGCCACGTAGCGAAGAGAAGAAACGACTGGCGCGCTGTTGTTGACTCGGCTATAATCGCGTAAGCGGTGTCTACGCCAGTAAAGAAGAAGAAGATGATTGCGAAGATAGTGTAACTTTATACTCATATTTGCTCCTAGAATCTGAAAATATGTCAGCATAATTTGCACAATTGTTTCATAATTTGGTGCTTTATGAATACCTAGGAAATTTTTGACTACCAATACAAAACTTTCCCAAGCTTTACTTTCCGGAACAGTCATGACTTTGATAAAATCTGAGTCTTTCATCATTAGCCGTTTATGAGGACCATCAAATATTCCACCTTTTAACTTTACTATACTTAGGAAATTTTCTACAAATGTAATTAAAACAGTCTCCGTCTTTGTCTAATGCTTTTACAAATTGCTTGATCATTCCTAACTTAATATGTAATGGTGGGAGTATGATTTTGTTTCTGCTTACCAATGGCTCTCTGATTACATTGGCTTTACCGACATTTAAAGAACCTCTCACAGGCCAAACATCTTGATTCCAATGATGTTGCTTTGCTCTACTGTCCCACATACAAATAAAGCACGGGTATTTCGTGTATCCACTCTGTTGACCGAGTAAAAAATTACCCATTTTCAAATCTACACAGATGTCTGTTGCCACTGTTGTTCCGAGTATTTAATTTTTTCTAAAACTAATTTTACATTTTAATACTCCTCTTTGAGTTTTGTTGAATGGGCGGTTGGAATAGATGCAAATTTATTACCATTGTGCAGTAAAACGCATTTCAAACTTCTTTTAGAACTGTCAATGAAAAGTCGCCACTCAGTAGGTTTATATTCTGTTAAACCCATGTCTAAAAGTAGTTTCGCGATATCATTACAGTACACCAGACCTTCATCTTCATTAAAAAAATTGCAATAACTCTTTTTCTCGTGTCCTGCATGTCGTAATTGTCACTGTTGGGGCCAACAAATTTTTTTCTTTCAATCTTGAGGCTAACAATTCTGATCCTTGTTTTGATAAATAGAGATCACGTATTAAGTCACTGAGTTCATTTTGAGAAAATAACTTAGGCGTAAATGTTTCACCTTCCCATTCACTTCTACTTGTAGACTGTCCCGATTTCTGTGAATTTGGTAACATCATTGTTTCTGAGGGCATTCGAATTACTTTTGGAACGTAAATAGGCCAAGGAAGATTTTCACTGTGTAGCATAGGGCATTTTGTAGATTGTAAATCTGGATATCTCCAGGTCTGATTGCGATTAAAACCTTTAGCATCAACAACGCAAAAGTAACAATCATCGAAATGGTTTGTAGGCTCCAGCCAGATCATCGGAATGCCAAAGTCTAATTCAGAACGTTCTCCTTTTTTCCTTAACAAAGTCTGTGATGTTTCGTTGTTGTTTTTTTGTTAAAAAAAAAACACCGCAAATATAACAAAACAAATCAGTACTATATTTACACTTTCTTCTTGACGAACTCATATTTTAAAAGACAAAACAAATATATATTTAAATATGTGCAGTGATTGAAACGAAATATTAACTTATCAGAACTTATTTAGATTCACGTAGAGGTACTTCGTATTGTCGAATAACTGCGATCTCAGCTGTTCTGCGGAGCAAAGGGTGGGGATCGCTAAGAGTAGGGATCACGTGATGTTTGCATGCGCGAAAAAGTTGTGCAGAAGCCTAATCATGACTGATAAAATCGTTTTTTATGAATAAAAAGCTGATTATTGTTGAAATTATAAGATTTGTGAAAATCATAAAAATAAGGGCACATTCAGTACTTTCATATATATAGATTCGTGATCTGGACACTTGAAAACATAAAACTTTTCACAGATATCCAGGGCAACAAAAAAAATCTTTTTTGTAGAGCTGTGAAACCAATGATTTCGGTTGCAGCTGTACGTAAGGAGTTTGAAATGCCGTCCCACAGTTCCCTTATACCGAGTTGTGACGAGTGCTCTCAGAGAGCAGGAGTGCAAGTCGAGTAGAAAATCATTCGGATGTCTTTTGTGATTGCTGCTTCTTGACGTCGAACCTTCCTTGTGTTTGTTGGCGTGCGTTTTTTGCTGCACAGAGGCGGGTGCGAATTTTGGCTGCAACAATATAGTGGTCCGAGTCGATGTTAGGACCTCGGAGCACACGCACATCCAAAACATTGGAGACGTGTCTTCCGTCTATCACAACATGATCGATCTGGTTGGTGGTTTTTTGATCCGGACACAGCCAGGTAGTTTGATGTATCTTCTTATGCTGGAATAATTATTTTCTACTTAGTCATTATTGATACTGCATTTCTTCATGAAAGATGCAAAAAGTTGAAACAAGTTACTGAAACTTTTGGATATATTTAATGCTAGAGGACCCGTCCAGGATTTACTGTGGGTGACTTATAGATAAGAGTACTACTACTACCATCTTTATGGTTTCTGTTGGCAACCCTTGCCCATATACATATACATAAGTATTGTAATATTCAATTTCTATGTTTATTTTACAGTTGAATGTTTCATTTTCATTTCTCTTCAAATTGCCGCGAGCTTCATATTATATACATTATTCCAACTGTAAAGCTTCTGCTTACTTGTTTGTGCAATTTGTATATTTGCCATTTCCCCTTCTTCGCATAAGCATAAGCAGGTAGGCGCAAGCTCTAATTAGTTTGGGCTTACATATGCTATATACTTGTTGTTTGTAAGCTGCAATATGTTTTCCCTCTATCCTAGCTGTGCTGATCTACACGGTAAATGCAAGTGCCTTTGTGCATATATGCCAGTGCATATCGTGTTTCAGTTTATTCATCGATCTGCCAGGAAAGTGGAAGGACATACTGCGGTAAGTAATAATCAATAATGTATGTAATTATTTATAAATGTATATTGCCTTACAAATTATTATTTAGAAATAAACCATTTGGAACCATTTTGAATTATTTGGAACTATTTAAACACTACTCCATTTGAAGCCGTTCGGAAACAAACCAAATGCGTTAAACTCGCCCCACTTGATTGATGACATATCTTTATTTCGCATTCCAATTGTTTGCCTATTTGGTTTGTGAATTTTAAAGATTCGATGGGTAAATCACCTCGCCGCCAGACTTCAGTAAATTTGCCAAATATGGACAGCGGTGCTTCTACGTCATCATCATCAAAACCCAGCCAGGGTAGCAGTGCATCAGCCGCCGTCAATGTAGCCAGAGATTTACCAGCCGCCCCTACAGCCACCGGAGCCACCACTCGATCATCGTCAGCCGCTGCAATTGCGCGTCAGGAAAACGTGATTGCGGCTCTACAAAAACGAATAGCCATGCTTGAGATCAGTTTATCGGCCTCTCAACCCCAGACACGTGATGAAGCGCTCAACGTGGGTACATCCAACACTAATGTCGCCGCCGAAGTTTCGTCGAGGATAGCAACACAATTGCCAGAATCGCAGCAGCCAGCTATTGCCAACTGTACAGTTCCGTTGTCGCAACCTACCGATATCCGTTACACGCCGCCGTTATTTGCAGCAAGTACCGCTGCTGCAAACCACATGTACAGTTCAACTATTGTTACGCCTTCGACCCATTCTAATTCGACTACAATGCCTACATTTGTTAATACAAGTGCTACATCTATACAGTCATAGAGTTTGCCGAGGAAATTGCTGGAATTGCCCGATTTTTGTGGAAAGCCGGAAGATTGGCCAATATTTTATACGGCTTACATAGAGTCAACTGCAATTAATGGATATAGCAATTACGAGAATAATCAACGTTTGTTAAAGTGCCTGAAAGGTTACGCACGTGAAGCGGTCAAGTCCTTGCTAATCCACCCGGACAACGTCGGTAATATAATTGATTTATTAAAATTTGGATTTGGGCGCCCCGAGCAGTTGATCCGCAGCCAGCTGTGTCAGGTGAAGGAAATCGCACCTATTTCGGAAAATGCCATGATGAAAATAATACCGTTTGCAACGAAGGTATGTAATATTTGTGTATTTTTACAATCTGCTCATGGTGGTGAATTGCATTTGTCAAATCCTACGTTACTCGACGAACTTGTGTCAAAATTGCCTTTGAGCAAACGTGTCGAATGGGCCAGCTTCGCAGCGCTTATGCAGCCTCATGCAACAGTGAAACATTTTAGTGATTGGCTATCAAAATTAGCTAATATAATTTGTACGGTTTGTGAAGACCCTTATAAGGATTCGAAGTGCCGCATGGTTCTACATACAGTTGAGCCACAACGATCAGTGAGATGTCCAATTTGTCAAGAGCAACACAAGGTAGCAGAGTGTGCGCGTTTTGTAGAATATTCAGTGCCGAGAAGATAGGCAGAAGTGAAACGACGTCGTTTGTGTTTTGCGTGTCTCAATATAGGCCACTGTACAAGCAATTGTCATCGGCGCAGGTTATGTTCAATTGATGGTTGCCGGAGAGTGCATCATAAGCTCTTACATGAAGTCGCGGAGAACATTTCCAATTCGTCAGGACAGCCAACTCCAACTTTCTCCGCTGCGAATATACAAGGTAATCGTTAGCCTATATCACCAAATCGTTCACTCAACAGCCAGCAGACATCACTGGAAGCAAGATCAGTAGTTCTGAGTTGCAGTTCCACTGAAAACAAGCTCCTCTTCCGTATTTTACCGGTCACCGTATACGGAAATAACAGACGTGTTGATACATACGCACTGCTGGACGAAGGTTCATCTATCACGATGATTGACAGTGCCCTTGTTCGGGAACTGGGAATGCAAGTAAGCGAGCAATCTTTGTTGTACAGTGGTTCGGAGGACGTGCAGCGCAGGAATCAGCATTTGTAGTGGACTTATTCATCAGTGGCGCCGGTATGCAGAAACAACACAAACTCCGTAACGTGTATGCTGTGTCGAACCTACAGCTTCCTGTACAGAGTTTAAGCAGAGACGATTTGTGTCATGAATATAGACACGTAAGCCAACTACCGGTACAACCTTACGCCCAAGTCAGGCCCAAGCTGTTAATTGGCCTTGACCACTGCCATTTGGGATTACCATCGACGACTGTGAGGGTAAAGGAGCACGGACCATTCATTGCTAATACAGAGTTGGGTTGGGTTGTATTCGGCCCCACATCTTCTACACAACCGTCCCCAGTAGCGTGTTTATGCGTAAATAGTCAAGCTGATCAGAGACTTCACAATATGGTATCTAACTTTTTCGAAATTGAGAGTTTTGGTGTTAGAGCTGCACCGCCGATAGAGAGTGAGGAGGACATCCGTGCCAGAGATGTCTTGAAGTCTACCACATGCCGCGTAGACGGACGTTTTAAAACGGGTCTTATATGGAAAAGTGACAAACTTAATTTACCTGATAGCTACAATATGGCGTTGAAACGATTAATCAGTGTAGAGCGAAGGATGAGTCGTGACGCAGATTTTGCCGCCGAATACAAGAACATCATGGACTCTTACGTCACAAAGAAGTATGCACGAAAACTGCCGCCAGAAGAAGCTGCTGTGTGTACACCTACAACTTGGTATTTGCCACACTTTGCCGTTGCTAATCCCAACAAACCCGGAAAACTACGTATGGTTTTCGATGCCGCTGCTGAGGTATGTGGAATCTCCCTCAACTCACAGCTCTTGAAGGGTCCACAAGAATATCGCCCATTGCCGTCGATATTATTTCGTTTTCGCGAGGGCGCAGTTGCTGTATGTGGAGACATCAAGGAAATGTTCCACCAAGTCCTTATACAAGAAGATGACAGATGTGCACAGCGGTTCCTTTGGCGTAATGGTGATGCTACGCAACCGCCGGATGTTTACGAAATGTGCGTGATGACGTTTGGTGCGCAGTAGAAGCAATATTGGACCACCATTATGTCGATGACTTCGTTGATAGCTTCAGCTCGGAAGAGGAAGCAATTTCCGTGTCAGAGCAGGTCCGAGCGATTCATATGGATGCTGGGTTCGAGCTTCGCAATTTCGCATCCAATTCTTCGAAGGTATTAGCCGCGCTTGGTGGTACTGATGTTACACGATCGATTAGCAAGAAAGAAGGTGTCGTTGGTGAGAAGGTACTAGGCTTGTTTTGGCAGCCATCATCAGATTGTTTCGGCTTCAAACTGAAATTTCATAACGTTTCTGAAGCGGTGATAAATGGGTAGAGACGCCCTACTAAAAGAGAACTTCTAAGTATCGTCATGTCGATTTTTGACCCTCTTGGGTTTCTAAGCCATTTCGTCATTGGGGCCAAGTTACTTATGCGTGAGCTTTGGAAACACGATGTCCACTGGAACGACCCATTGCCAAACGACGTAAACGCTGCTTGGACGAAGTGGCGTAAACAACTACCCGAGATTGTCAAGTATGCCATACCTCGTTACTATTTCAGAAATGGTGCACCTCTAGTACTTCAACTCCACATATTTGTTAATGCTAGTGAAGATGCCTTCGCCGCCGTTGCTTATATTCGATCTCAATCTATGTCTGGTGAATTTGATGTTGCATTCGTTTGTGCCAAGACAAAATGTGCGCCAATAAAAACCCTTACAGTGCCACGCCTCGAACTTCAGGCAGCGGTTTTGGGCACTCGTCTTATGCAGTGTATCCGCGACGAACATTCTCTAAACATCAAAGATTGTATCCTTTGGAGTGACTTAAAAACGGTCATCAAATGGATACAGAGTGAACATCGTCGTTACAAGCCTTTCGTTCAGCATAGGATAGCAGAGATATTGGCTTCTACAAGCATATCAAATTGGAGATGGATACCCACTAAGCACAATGTAGCCGATGAAGCGACGCGAGCAAATGATTGTATCAATTTTAATCCAACAGCACGTTGGTCACGGGGGCCTCCGTTCTTACGCCAGAACGAGCAAGCCTGGCCTTCTGAAGACATAACAGTTTCTGGAAATGATGAACCTGATGAAGAGCTCCGGCCCAAATTCGCTTTAGTCATCGTGAATTGTAATTTTATTGATTTTAATAGATTCTCTTCTTTTCAAAGATTGGTAAGAACCGTTGCCTGGGTATTACGCTTTGTCAACCATTGCCGTCGTCGTACACAGCCAAATCAATGTTATGGTTTAACAGCCCAAGAAGTAGGCAATGCTAAACGCCTTTTATGCCACATAGTACAACGCGAAGTGTATGCAGCCGAGCTCCAGTCCATTGAAAATGGTCACGACATTGCCCACGACAGTACACTGTTACAACTCTCACCATATATAGACAAAGAAGGTGTTCTTCGAGTATAGGGACGCATTGACGCCGCCAGCTGGCTTTCAATCAGCACACGACGTCCTATTATTCTACCGCCTGATCATGCCTTTACAAAATTATTGGTGCTACATCACCATAGCGTTATGTGCCACCAAAACATTGAAGCTACTATTGGTGAGATCCGCCGTAATTATTGGGTGCCACGACTAAGAAGTGTGTTGCGCAACGTCATTGCTAGTTGCAATGTATGCCGTTTGAATAAAGCTACCCCGTCAGCGCCTTGGATGGGACCGCTTCCGTCGGACAGACTTACTCCTTACGTACGCCCGTTTAGCTACACTGGCCTTGATTACTTTGGCCCAGTCACTGTGACTGTTCGACGCAGTACCGAGAAGAGATGGGTTGCGCTTTTTACGTGCCTTACAGTGAGAGCTGTGCACCTAGAACTGGCTCACGATTTGTGTACTGACTCCTGTATTATTGCTTTACGTAATTTTGTGAATAGGCGTGGTGCGCCCATAAGGATAAGGTCCGACACTGGAAAGAATTTCGTTGGCGCCGACCGAGAAGCAAAACGATTTGCAGAAGTGTTCGCCTGCGGTCGCTTACAAAGTGAATTATCACAGAAAAACATCCAGTGGGTGTTTAATTCCCCATTTAACCCTTCAGAAGGTGGCGCGTGGGAGAGAATGGTACAGTGCGTGAAGCGAGTTCTACGTCACACATTAAAAGAAGTTTCACCAAGAGAGCATACTCTGATTAGTTTCCTGATTGAAGCTGAGAACGTCGTTAACTCTCGCCCACTGACGCATCTGCCTATCACTGCCGATCAAGAACAGCCTCTGACTCCTAACGATTTCATTCTGGGAGCAGACAACACGCCCGAGACTCCTATAGCAGACACTGACTTGGGAAATACTTGTATGCTACGCAAGCAGTGGCGCATCGCTCGTCAATTAAGGGATCATTTTTGGAAGAGGTGGATTACTGAGTATCTACCTACATTGACTCGCCGTGTGAAATGGTGCCGTAGAACGAAGCCATTAAAAGAAGGAGAATTGGTGTTTATATGCGATCCTAACGTTCCACGACGAGAATGGTGCCGCGGTAGAGTGGAGGAAGTATACCCTGGGACTGATGGCGAAGTGCGACGAGCAGATATACGAACTTCCACGAGAGTAAAACAGAGAGCAGTCTCAAAACTAGCCGTTCTGGACATTGATGGTGGTGAATCTGGTTGATTCACGGGGGTGGGGATGTTGGCAACCCTTGCCCATATACATATAAGTATTGTAATATTCAATTTCTATGTTTATTTTACAGTTGAATGTTTCATTTTCATTTCTCTTTAAATTGTAGCGAACTTCATATTATATACATTATTCCTACTGTAAAGCTTCTGCTTACTTGTTTGTGCAATTTGTATATTTGCCATTTCCCCTTCTTCGCATAAGCATAAGCAGGTAGGCGCAAGCTCTAATTAGTTTGGGCTTACATATGCTATATACTTGTTGTTTGTAAGCTGCAGTATGTTTTCCCTCTATCCTAGCTGTGCTGATCTGCACGGTAAATGCAAGTGCCTTTGTGCATATATGCCAGTGCATATCGTGTTTCAGTTTATTCATCGATCAGCCAGGAAAGTGGAAGGACATACTGCGGTAAGTAATAATCAATAATATATGTAATTATTTATAAATGTATATTGCCTTACAAATTCTTATTTAGAAATAAACCATTTGGAACCATTTTGAACCATTTGGAATTATTTGGAACTATTTGAACACTACTCCATTTGAAGCCGTTCGGAAGCAAACCAAATGCGTTAAACTCGCCCCACTTGATTGATGACAGTTTCTATTAATAAGATTATAACTACTAGTTAATGAGCTATGCATTTTTGTAAAGCAACTTGTGTTAGTTTACAAAAAAATTGATCTTAAAAGCATTTCGTGTGTTAATAAAGCATTGCTTTTTGGGGGAAAATACTGGTGAATTTGGGCTCTGCACCAGGGAAATCACCCGTTGACAAGAGATTTGCTTAGTGGGAAAGAGGCGGTATGAGCACCGAGGAAATTGAAGGCATTGGACGCCCTAAAGAGGAGAAAACTCTGTGCAAAGTGGTGACTCGCAAGTTCATAATCTAACGAAATCTAACAAAAACAACGAATTGCTGATTCTAAGAAGTGTTTGAGTTCTCTTTAATCGTAATAAAACCGAACTTTTGCGCCGGTGTGTGGCAATGCGTCTCTATCATTTCACACTGGAGTATAATCGACAGACATTATAGTGGACTGCACATGATGAACCGGTCTTCAAACGTGGAAAGACGAAAAAGTCGGCTGGCAAGGTTATGACATCAGTCTTCTGGGATGCACGTGGTATAATATTCATCGACTGATTACTGAGCCAGTTACAATCCTTTACACTGTGTATTTGGTTGCTGTTCAATTCCACTATTCCAAATATTTGAAGAAGGATCAGTTTGAAATAGTACGCATATACTTCATCGTTTCCGTTTAAATATTCCTCGCTAGAGAGCTCCGATAATAAACGCGTCCGATCGCTGCTAAATTCAAAGACACGCCCACAATTTTCAAATCTGTAATATACTCGAAAATATTTATTTAAGTCATATTTTTTACAATATCTTTTTATGAATTGAATCTGCTTTTTGTTTTAAAGCCTAACAATAAGTTATAAAATCTTACATCTATTTAAAAAGGAGACAAGCTCAATCAAGCGATTGAGCTGTTTTGATTCACGAAACCCGAATGGATGCGTTGGTATTATATTATTTTCGTGGAGGAAAGGAGACATCTTTGATAGTAACACTTTTTCAAATATTTTAGAAGGACAGGGTAGAAGACTAATTGGTCGGTATGAAGACGCCTGTGTTAAGTCTTTCTCAGGTTTATCTATCAAGATAATCTGCGACTGTTTCCTTGAATTAGGATAGTATCCGAGATTAAGAATTGCATTGAAAAGCAAAGAGAGCACTTCTACAGCAATATTTGGTACTTCAATTAGCATTTTTGGGGTAATATTATCATGTCCTGGTGACTTTTTTGGGTTAAGTTCTTTATTAAATAAGGGCCATATAGATCTATATTAAATCAACAATGTATTATATTTAAGGTATTTAATTGCATAACGATTAATACTGATTGGTTAAAATCGCTTCGAAAATTAGCCATTATTTGCCGTAAAAAGTAAATTACAAAAAAATATTATTGTAGGACATCCATAACAGAGAGACATATTCCATCAGGAAGTTTTCTATAGACCTTTCCAATGTGTACGATACATAATACATTATTTTGATAAATTTCGTAGGGTTCAGCCTGCACTGGCAACATAATTGAAAAAAATAAATTATTTACGACATCATAAAATAATCATCACTCAAAAATAACAGTATTTAATAGATGTTATTATACAAATAAACCTTCCTCTTCAATCACTCTATCTCCTAAAAAAACCGCATCAAAATCCGTTGCGTAGTTTTAAAGATTTAAGCACTCGTTTTTAGACTTCTAACTCTTCTTCAGTTTTCTTTGTTTTATCCACTACTACTAAAACCATGGCTTTTGCGTTACGAGGGCTGTTATATATATTTCTGGCCTAATAATGAAAACAGGAATATTTATACACTTTTGCATGTGCTCAAACCAATTTTCGAAGCACGACCTTCACGGAATTCGTCTTTGAGCGAGCGTCGGCCACGATTGAATTTGTTGTACCAGTTTTTCACAGTGTTATAGGATGGTGCTTCATAGCCATACAAAGATTTTAGTTAATCGATGCACTCTTGTCGTGATAATCCACGTCGAAAGTTGTGAAAAATGATCGCACGAAAATGTTCACAAGTTAATTCCATTTTTTGGCCGAGATGAATTTTTTAATTCCCTGTAAATAAAACAACTCACGATTAAATGACAAAACGTTCTGAGTGATGTTATGCTAAAAAATGTCAAACTTTCCAATGGAAATGTCAGATTGCACCTGGCAACACTTAGTGTTTCCTAGTCCAGAAATATATATAGCAGCCTACGTACGAGCTAGCCATTGAAAGCATCCAAAGCAGAGAACGTATATAATAGAGAAGGTACACGATTTAGATATCGTAACTCATCGCAGGGGTAATCGTCTGAGATGAGGGAGTTTCATCACAGACAAATTATAAGCGTGTTTCACCAGAGTTTTTCACCAGGGGACTCTTAAAAAAGAGAATGGAGCATTCTCAGTGTTAAATTAAAAAAATAATGATAATTTCAATCTAATATGTAGTTTGCTTACAGATTCGCCAACAAGCCATCGTAAATATGTATGTTTACAAATTAGCTTGCATACATATTGCGAGCCTCGGAAAAATATTTTAGAATTGTCAAATATTATAAATCGACAACAGCTATGTTGCCACTTTTGTCACTCATTTCTGTGTTTTGCGAGTTTGTAGGGTTGTCAGTTTTCCATTCTAGAAGAAACATCAGACAGTTGTTCAATTTATGATTTTTAGCGTTTACCATCGTCGCAAAACGCCGCTTGTAAGCAAACGCATGGTCGGAGTTGTGATGGTGTCTGCTTTTATGAATGGCTTAACTCTGATTGTTTGTAGTGGGATTGGGTTAGTTACATGAAGTAAAAATTAGTCAAAATAATATATTTTTGAGCAGCACCGAAATGTGTACTCTTTATTAATACTCTTAAGACTAATTTATTACATGTTTCTTACTTCTTTTTATACTAACTAGTATGTTAACCTATTAGTATTTTGTTTATGTACAGATGTATGTAGATTATATTATTTGTTTAGGTTTGTTTACATACACATATATTGTTTCCTTTCCTTTGTTCTAAAGGGTTGTTGTGGTATTCAAACTCAAAGTTGTGTGATGTTTTTTGTAGGGATAGTGCATTTATAATGTTCCAAAGTAAGGTTGTTTTGATGCGTTTTCTTTAATTTTATTTTGATACATTCTGTTTATATCATAAGGAATACGTTCCTTAACTCTTTCATGAATGAAAATGTTTTTATTGTAAGATTTACATAATTATTATACAATTTGAAGAACTAGATTTTCTGTGGTTGGGTCTGTCCCGAATGCGTTTTTCAAAATTTGGTTTTCTTTGTCATATTTCGCTCAATGGAACATTTTGTGCTCCACATTCTCGATAATCCCATATTTCGTTGCCTTCGTGTTTGAATCACTTTAAATATGGTTTGTTATGATGAGGTGACTGCTAATGATGTTTCGTGTTGAAGGTATGTTGACTACGCTGTAATCGTTTGTTGATATTTAGCCTTTGCCCACTGAATTCACCTCGAAGGTAGATGGTGCAGCAACTAAGCATGTAGCTCTGTAGTATAGGCATTGCAGCCTGACGGTTCGGTGATCGGTGAGTCTTGTTGCTCCAAGTGAATGGAATAAAGTCCGCATTGTTACTAGAAAAGGTATTTGCCGCTTTGGCGTTAACTGACATTTCCTCAGATATTCCTAGAGCAATCCACTAGTATTGGTGATACTCGGAAATTCCTCAGGATTAAATCCTGTGGGTTGCGGTATCTAATGTTTCAGTGAGAGGGAGAGAGAGAATATGCCCCCTTTGCGAATTCTCTTTTCTGCGAACGAACGTGTTTCTGTGAGTGGTACAAGCCAAAAATGCAGCGTTCGTTAGAGCAGAGGTACGCGATTAAACTGTGTATGAAACTCGGTAAATCTGCGTCAAAGACGTTTGATATGATCAAGCAGGCTTACCCAGATGTAGCTTTGGTAGTGGTGTGTTTCGGTGGCACCAGGCCTTTTTGAAGGGCCAGTAAGAGGTCGCTGATGAAGACCAAAAAAGGGAAGAATAGGTAGGTAGGTAGGAGTGCAGCCCTACCGGGATCAATTAGCACTTGATGTGCCATTTTGATACACTGTTCGTAGAACCTCCTGTATCTACTATTACGTTTCACTTTCTCTCTCAAACCATTTTGAGGTTTCGATGAAACTACTTAAGTCCGATATGCTTTTAGTTGAAATCCATTTAGGTTTTGGTGCTTGATGGATTCCAAGTGTTTTGTGTCGGATATGTGCTAGAGCTGGGCATTCGCAGAGAAAGTGGAAGATTGTTTCCTTGTTCCCTGCTTCTCCGCAGCCACGGCAGATGTCGTTGTAGGGCAGACCCATTTTGGATGCGTGTTCCCCAAATGGCCAGTGCCCTGTTGTGGTAGCTGTTACTCTGTAAATACTTCTTCTTGACCTATTCTTTTCCTGTCATACGAGTATGTTGGCCATAATTGTTTTGTTATGACGCATTTTGTAATGTTTTTCCACTTGTTATTTGCAACTTGTTGAAATTGTCTACTGATCTCTCTTTTGATCGATACTAGCGGGCTTGATATTAGCTCCGCCTCGGATTCGTTGAGGAAAGCTCCTGCCTTTGCCAACTCGTCTGCTTTTTCGTTACCGAAAATGTTCTTGTGGCCGGGAACCCAGATCAAGTTTAGTTGGAGCTAGTCTTTTATTGAGCTTAGTGCTCTCTTGCAGTTGTGAACTACGCTGGAATTTGTCATGGGTGAAGACAATGCCAGGAGCGCCGCCTGGCTATTCGTAAATATAGTTGCTTTATTTGTATTCCCGTGGTTTTCTAATAGAGCTTCGCAGGCTTTTTCTATGCCCAGTACTTCTGCTTGGAAGATGCTAGCCGAGTTCGGTAGACGTATAGAGAGAGATATGCCCAGATCAGCAGAGAACACCCCCTGCCTTCTCCGCAGTCCATTTTGGACCCGTCGGTATACACTGAGATGACATCCTCCTCTCCTATTGAACCTCTTTTCCATTCTCGTCTAGATGGTATCCTCACCTGGTAGTGTCTATTGAAGTCCTGTTTTAGGAGAATGTAGTGGGATTTATTAATGGTGAGCTTATTTAGGATAACACTATGTCCGTAGTTCTGCTGATTCCAACCACCCAATTCTTTTATTCTTGTCGCCGCAATAGCTGCTGTTTTGTAAAGAAAAATGTCCATTGGTAGTTGATGCAGGATCACATCGGACATGACCTGATTGCACCAGTAACACCTGCACATGCTGCTCTTTATATAACATTTAATTTTTTAATGTTGTATTCTTTGTTTGGCGCTGGCCACCATACCAGAGCTCCATATGTAAGTATAGGTCTTATGACAGCCGTATACATCCACATGATTATACTTGGTTTGAGGCCTCAATTCTTGTTCACGATTCTTTTACAAGTATAGTAGGCCACGTATGTTTTGTTTATTCCTTTTTCTATATTTATTTTCCAGGACTGTTCGGTGTCAATCTCCACCCCCAAGTATTTAGCTGTGAGTGATAGAGTGAGTGTTGTACCGTTTAGTACCGGATGTTGAAATTGAGGTATTTTGGATCTGCTTGTGAATAGCATCAGTTCTGTTTTATTCGGGTTAACTCCTAGTCCATTGTTTTTAGCCCACAAGTTTAACTTTCGAAGTGCTCTTTCCATAATCTCGCTGACTTTTGAAGGATACATGCCTGATACCAACAACCTTACATCGTCTGCATACGCTACTGCTTTCACTCCTCCACCGTTTAGTTGAAGGAGTATTTCGTTCAGCGCTACAACTCATAGAAGCGGAGAGAGTTTTTGCAACATTATGGGCATAATCCCGTCTGGACATGCTGCCTTAAATGGTGCAAAACTATTTATGGCATATTTGATTTTGCTTTTGTCTACTATTTGGAATATCATAATCAGCTGCGTTCAACGGTGGTTCTGATTGAACCCTCGTTTAAGGTGTTTGCTGACTCCCGGGGAAGTGCGTTGTAATTAGTACCTCCAGAGACTCTTTTGCCGAGGAGGTCCAATCACTTCCCTCCGTCCTAATGTAGCCAGTATTAATATGATCTTTGGATAGCATTTTGCTCAGCCTAGCGGTTTCTCTGCAACTTTCTATAGATGTGCAGAAAGATCGCCATGAGTCGTTTTTTAACTTTCCGGACTGCTTTTTTGTATCTTTTCATAATATCTTTATATGGCTGCCAGATTTTGGTTCTAAAACTCTCATTGAAAGCTTTCCTTAGTTGTGTTCTCAAATTCTTGAGTTCACTGTCCCACCAAGGAAGAGACTTTCTCTTTTTCAAAACTGTTAGCGGAGTAGATTTATTGAAAGTTGGGGTTAAGATTTTTTCCAACTTCTCTACTTCTGAATCTAGTTCCTGAGGATTTCCGATACTCTTATTGCCTCCCTTTTCGAGGCATTTTGTTGCTATACTGGGTCCGAATCGCGGCACACGTTAATGAGCGAAATTTATGCAATTTTTTTGTTTTCGGATCGTTGTACTCGCTATCAAAAACGCACTTTCGAAATTTGAAATTTCCTCATTCCATTACGTGTTCTCGTTTGTACGAAAGAATCGAAATCTCACTCGTTAGCTATTTGAGAAACGTTATAGTACAATTAAAAAAAAAAAAGTTTTGAATATATCAGTTAAAAATAATCGGAGGTAAAATGTAAGTTATTTTTCTCTTATTGAGTTTATTTAACATGTATTTTAATTATAGCTGATGATTTAAGGACAAATGTAAACAAAATAAATATGAGTCAAAAAAAGTTGATAAGTAGCTTTATGGTACAGCATCAGAACTTAACAAATAATATTTTGCCTAATTGTGGGCAAGGCAAAGTTGCATTAAATAAGTTATGGGATGCACTGTCGTTAAAACTTAACTCTGCCGGGCCGCCGATGAAAGACGCTAAATTTTGGCGAAAAGTAAGATCAGTAAATAATATTAATTAAATAAATAAAATAATAGATGATTAAAATAATAATAATATACAAAACTAGGTATTTGCTGACCACAATATAAAAAAGAAAACTTCATTCAACAAAGCCTCGAAAGAAATGACTGGTGGTACCGTACGAGGAAAAGCTTCGAACTGTAGCAGAAGAGCAACTCCTTCAAGTTACAGGGATAGATGTTGCCCTAGAATTAAACGTCTTGAGAAACTAATTTCTTTAAAGAAGAGATCGCTGCAAATAAAATAAGAGGTACATAAAGCAGATATGCAAATAAAGGCTGCGGAGTTGCAGATTAAAACTCATGAGCTTGATATTTTAAAGAAAAAAGTTCAGAAATAAACACCAATATATACGATATGTTAATTCCAAGTTCCTGTTTTTATTGAAAATATATTTATTAAAACAAAATATGAATGCAAATGTTGTTAGAACGTTTAATTCATTTATTATCTAAAGACAGCATAATGTAATATCTAATTTTATGACCAATTTTAGTTAATTGAGTCTCATTTCCCGTATCTATTTCTGTATCATTGTTTTCATTTACAAAATATCTGCAATATGTTGAATTTTTAAATTGTATGCAGATGTTATGCAACGCTGCACATACATTGCCGAACTTTGCCATCTTTTCAGGACAATACCGACATATTTTATCATTATGTACTGAGAATTTTCTACCGGCCCACCGGTTGATTGAAGTATTGATGCTACTGCGGTTGTTAAATGCCCGTTAAATTTTATTTCCGATAGGATGAAAGTAAATGCGTCTTTGGTCAGTCTAAATCACTTCCTGTAACTGATTCAAAATTATATGATCTATACTAAGTTAAACGCTATAATTATTTTTTTTTCTTACGCTGCTTCAGGTAAAGCCATGGGATTACTCTTATTACGAATCCTGAACCTTATGGCCATTTGGTGATGTTTTTCATCTGAATCAGATGAACTTGTATAAAAAAAAACACTTTGACCCAGGTCCGTTTTATTGAATGCAAAAACTAAATTTAGTGAATTTATATACAATTTATTACACATATTGTATAAACGTATATTGAATATTTACATTCAATTCAAATTCAAATACTTGTTTTGTTTCGTATTTGAATGTATTCGAAAATGTCATTTACAGCTACACCAGGGAAGTTATTTCATAAAATTTCTGTTCGTTTCGTATCGAGTGCGACGATCCGCACACTCGACACGTTTCGAAATTTCACTCGATACGATTACTTGCTCGCTCACGACTGCCGCGATTCGGGCCTTGGTAAATTTTTCCCATGCTGTTCTTCTAGGGTTCCGGTATGTGAGAGGAGCACTGTATTTCTCGCAGATGCTGAAGAGTATCCAGGAGTGATCCGACATGGAAAGCTCATCGGATACCCTCCAGTTATCCACAACGAGACTGTCTGTGTCTGTTGATAGCGTGAGGTCAAGGACTTCCTCCCACCCCGGAAACCTATCAGAGCTTGGGAAATTAAAAGTTGGCTTATCGCCCTTGTTGCATATACTTAGATTACTATTAAGAATATATTGCAAGAGTGCCTCACCTTTGGTGTTTATGCTGGAGCTACCCAATACGGTTTGCCTTGCGTTTGCATCACACCCTATTAGGATATCTTCCTTCCTGTTCTTCTCTACTAGTCTGGCGAGCGGGGCCGGTGGTATGTGTTCGTCATGGGCCAAGTAGGCCGAGACCAAGAAGAAAGGCTTTTCCTTTTGTTCCACCTTTACCACTGTAATATCTGCTGTGCTGTAATAAGGACAAAGAAATGCGTTTATACCTTTATTGATAAGAATGCATGCCCTAGGCTTATCTTTGTTCCGTGTGTAAAACAGGTTGTAGTTGCTGCTGTTTAGCCCTTTAATGGTATCTTCTTTCTCTTCGAGTGCTGCAGGTTTATCTGTACGCATCTTAAGTTATTGGGCATTTCGGATTTCTTCGATGCCCACATTCCTTAGCAACTGGCTGGCGTCGTCGACTTCTTCCGTGTCGTCTTCGTCAGCCGTTTTGTCGCCTCAATTGGAGGCCTACAAAGGCGTTGCTGATTTTCGCAACACTAGCCGTCAGGAAATCTAGCGAGGCCTGGTCCGCGCACTTGATGACCCTGTAGCCCCTAAGGGTCTCAGAGGAGTCAAATTCCGTGTGAGGACCCGCAGGATTGTCGAGTACAAAGGTTAGCACCATACTCGACAATCTGACGTCGATCTCCACCCATCTTTCCTGTACCGTGCTCTGAGAGGAGGAATTTCCATCTATGATGGTCAAATGCAGGCTATCCCTGGCCACATCGCAGAAATGCCTTGCCGTTGTTGCGCTACTGTGTTCGCCTTCACTCCGCCTCGGTTTTTTAGGCAGAGTTTCTGATGTTTCTGTAATAGAGCGATTCCTTTTCTGTGAAGTGCTCTTCTAGAGGTTCTGATTTCTTCCTTTTCAGGTAGCTTTCATACTCCTCCACTATTAATTTGAGGCGCTTTGTTTCTGCCTCATCAACTGAGGTACCGGCTGCCTGGTCTTTGGCTATCTTCCCTAGTATGAAAACTGCCCTCTGGTACCGGTTTTTCCTCAGCTGATTCTGGGATTTCTTGCGCTTTTTTTTGTTTTCTTCTTTAGCCGCCAGTGCACTTTGGTTGGTGCTCAAGGCAGCTTTGGAGGTGGACGCTTCCTCCCTTAAGTCTTCTGTTTTCACTGCTGTATCTACCGGTATACTTTGGTTGGTATGTCCGGCAGTACACTTACTCGTCTCCTGGCTGGAGGCGAGTAGTTCGTCTTCTTCGGATTCCGTAATGGGAATCCTGTAGTTCATGTCCTTAGTCGTCGCTGTTGTCGTCATTTTGGTTGTTGTAGTAGTTGTTGTTGTTGTTGATGTTGTTGTTGCTGTTGTATTGTTCATATTTGGTCCCGCGAATAAAGCGGAGCCGGTATGCGGAGAGAAGGCTTTTATACCTCCGACCTCGCCCGGGCATCGGAGGGGACCGTTCGCAATCAGCTATTTATTACCCCCCGTTGACCATTCAGCCCTCGGCACGGGTACCTCGACACCTTGGCTTAGGGTGGTGTTAGTGCGGGTATCCTCATACTTCCACAATAAGAGATGGGCGTAAAACCTAGGGTTTATTCATCCATATCACTATTGTCGGATTTATCAGGTGTCCCTCTTAGTTCGTAAGATTGGAGTGCGTTTCCTTTGGGATGCACACTTTACTCTTACTTAAGCCCCTTCGCCACGACAAGGCGAAGAGGAGGAAAGAATAAGCAAATCCAAAATGAAAACGATGCTCATTATGTTTTTTGACATCAAAGGCATCGTCCACCATGAATTTGTTCCTCCTGGACAAACCGTCAACGCCAAGTTTTACGTGGAAGTCCTCAAGAGACTCAAAGGGTCCATCGGGTCCGACAAGACATCGCAGCCGATTGGAAGTTGCACCACGACAACGCCCCCGGAACAGCTATCTAACCAAGGACGCAGAAGGAGCCTATTTTGAAATTTTTTTTTAAAGAATTGTAACGATTGGTTCAATATTTTTTTTTTTAATCGTCTCAGTCTTATTACTTTCCGGACAAACCTGGATATCTAGGTTTGTGTATGCATTATCTGTGTGGCGATGAGAAGATGGTTTTCCAACTCGGGAACACGCCACGCATAACTGGCACGCACTCATGCAATCGTAGTTACGATAATTTGGCAAATTTAGCATAAACATTCGTGATGAGTTCATATTTCGTCGAAGTAAATTGACAAAAGGCAGGTGGAATTGATATCAAACCACTGGAACCGAAATTTGCCTATTTTCAATTCTTATCGAATACGATGTAAAATGTCTTCGGCAATGTAATTTTGTTCGTATTCCAAAATTGACGCGGATTTGAAGGCTGATATGTCGAAGTGACCATCGCGAAAAGTGTGCGAACTTCAGTGGCATCGTCCATCGTTTCCATTGATTATCATGTTCCAGCAATTGTAATTGCTTGCATGCGTCTCAAATGAAATTGGACCACGTACATTTATCAATAGCAACCGAAGGTATTCGCAATCGTCGTTTTTCGGGTGGATTATGTAAATTCGTCCTCAGGAATTAGTTGAGAACACACCTGGATGTCAATCTACTGGTTGGCCTTGCTTTCTGCGTAACTATTTCTTCGACGATGCATTCCATGTATAATATCAAGGCATTTCCGAATAGAACAGTGTTCTCGCAAACGAATCACTGACGCAGAAAAAACTCGTCAATGTCAATGTTGCTGGAAGTGTTTTCGCTGGCTGTATTGTATTCTCTGGGTTGAAAAACACTATTTAGCCATTCTGCAAACGAACTGCGAGACGCACAACAGTCGAAAAACGTTCATGAATTGCAAAAGTAAATACCCTACAAAGTGCTTTACTGCAGCTCACGTATCGACCGTATCGTTCAAGACCAATAACCGCCATATTGGTTCCTTTGGTGGCGTACTTACAAACGTATTTTATAGATTACACCAAACTGCAATACTAAATATTGATATGCGTTTTGAATGTGAATTAGACAACAGTGGAGAATATAGTACGATCCATATGTTGTCAACTTCGATATTCACTACTCTAAGTTGTATGGTCATTTGATAAGCTACGACGATAGAGTGGATATCCATCATTTCCAGTTTGCGATTCCGAAAGAAAAGCAAGTGGATAATGTTTCGTGCATTTATTGTTAGACATACAAACCGAAGTGGGATTGTGGTGTCCGCAAGGTCCATGAACCATATTGGTTTTCATCAATTCGTTTGATACTGGATCTTTCTCTGCATCAGGAATTTCCGCAGAAATGATTTCATCAATTTGATCTGGTGGAACCACTATCCACCATCCAAAGAAGAACATCGTAACTGTTGTTTGAAAAGTCGTGTTGTGACAACGCGACGTTCGCTTGCTGATTGACCCCGATCACGTATGTCATCACATCCTGGGTGTACTCGTTCATGTGCCTTGGCGTTGATGGCAAAAAGAACGCCGACCGATATTAGCGCGATGTCTTCGTTGCTTCGTAACAAATTTCAATCTGTAATTGATCACTTCATTTGAAACACACATAGAGTTTTCACTGAATAATTTTCAAAATTTTTTTTTTTTAAATAGCCGGAATAAAAGAGCAAGCGACCGAAATTGAACGATTCAAATAATTTACAAATCAAAATATTGAAAAACAAAAGAAAAAAGAATTGTATTAAAAAAGTCAATTTTTGCAAATTTCCAATTTTTCGACTTTTTCTTGTGAGAAGTTTTTGTTTTATTTCTGAACCTTTCCAGATCCACAGCGAACAACTTCTGAAAATATCATGAAGATTGGTTTCGCCGTTCTCGAGCCTTAGCGTTACTAACAAACAAACATTTATTTTTACTTACATATGTACATATGTATGTATGTATATACAAAATAAAACGTTTGTATGGGAAAAAGAAAAAGGCTGTTTTTAGGGGTTTTCCAGCAACTTTCGTAATTTTTTCTTACATAAGAACCTTCTCCTAATAATAACAAATACAACAAAAAAAATCAGCCAAATCAGTTCAGCCATTCACGCGTGATGCCGTGACAACGAAAACGGTTTCATTTTTATATATGTATATATAAGATTTTAAAATCGTATTTGAAAATTTATTTTCTTCATATTTTTTTTCGGAAAATTTTCCAGAATTTTCTTAAGTATTCTCCTTGTTTTTGCGGAGACCTGTCCGAATTGGTTGTAATCACCGAAATCGGTCCCGGGGTGCTCCAGTTATAAGGGTAGTAACTAACGTCACTTTCTTTTATATAAAGGGTGATTTTTTAAGAGCTTGATAACTTTTTTAAAAAAAAAAACGCATAAAATTTGCAAAATCTCATCGGTTCTTTATTTGAAACGTTAGATTGGTTCATGACATTTACTTTTTGAAGATAATTTCATTTAAATGTTGACCGCGGCTGCGTCTTAGGTGGTCCATTCGGAAAGTCCAATTTTGGGCAACTTTTTCGAGCATTTCGGCCGGAATAGCCCGAATTTCTTCGGAAATGTTGTCTTCCAAAGCTGGAATAGTTGCTGGCTTATTTCTGTAGACTTTAGACTTGACGTAGCCCCACAAAAAATAGTCTAAAGGCGTTAAATCGCATGATCTTGGTGGCCAACTTACGGGTCCATTTCTTGAGATGAATTGTTGTCCGAAGTTTTCCCTCAAAATGGCCATAGAATCGCGAGCTGTGTGGCATGTAGCGCCATCTTGTTGAAACCACATGTCAACCAAGTTCAGTTCTTCCATTTTTGGCAACAAAAAGTTTGTTAGCATCGAACGATAGCGATCGCCATTCACCGTAACGTTGCGTCCAACAGCATCTTTGAAAAAATACGGTCCAATGATTCCACCAGCGTACAAACCACACCAAACAGTGCATTTTTCGGGATGCATGGGCAGTTCTTGAACGGCTTCTGGTTGCTCTTCACCCCAAATGCGGCAATTTTGCTTATTTACGTAGCCATTCAACCAGAAATGAGCCTCATCGCTGAACAAAACACGCGCGCGAAACACATTTCGAACCGAACACTGATTTTGGTAATAAAATTCAATGATTTGCAAGCGTTGCTCGTTAGTAAGTCTATTCATGATGAAATGTCAAAGCATACTGAGCATCTTTCTCTTTGACACCATGTCTGAAATCCCACGTGATCTGTCAAATACTAATGCATGAAAATCCTAACCTCAAAAAAATCACCCTTTATATACATAGATACATAGATGATAGTTTGTTATATACAAATGTGATAAAGTATACACATATGTATGTATGTACATTTCAAACATATGAAATAATTAAAAAAGTAGGTCTTATTTTCACATTAGCTACAAATATTGTTTTCAAAAAGTATATTCATTAAAATGTATTCAATGTATTGTATCGAAAAGCATCGAAAGCCGGAATGCGGGACTTTAATCCGCTGAACCTATCCTACTCCCAACTCAAGACTCTCCCACGGAACCACCAGATAAGGTATTACTTCATGGGAGTGACAAGATGTTTTACGTCTCTTCTATTGCTCAGACGGACTGACGCCTATTCTGCTGTAACTGTCTTAGTATTGTCATGATGGAAGTTGGCGCTTCGCGAACAACAATTGACCTATATTCATAAATATGCACCGAACGAATTCATATGTTTGCATATACGAGTAAAAGTATAAAAATACTCGTATAAGCAAAACAGCTAACATACGTCTGTAATAGCAATATACTCGTATAGTCCTGAGCATAATTTTTATTCAATTCTCTGTTAAAAATATTTTTAAGTTCTCTGCGCAGTGAACCTTCTCTATACTATACATTCTCTGCATTCTCTATTATATACGTTATCTGATGAAATTGTGTCTGCGGAACAATCCGGCAGTTCTTATATAGTAGATAATAAAACTTCGCCACTCGAATATTCTGGCAACTACGATTTTAGCTGCCTTGTTGTTTATCACATTTTATGAATTATGACAAAAATGTACAGAGCAATTATAAATAAAACACAATTTAATTATTCTTTAATATTTATTTTGTCGCCTTCAAAGTAGTTGCCACCAGATGTAATAGACTTATGCCAACGATCTTTCCAGTCCTGGAAACACTTTTCATAAGCACCTTTTGGGATGGCCTATGCTCTTTCAGCAAATTTTGTTTTATCTCTTCGATCGACTGAAAACGGGTTCCACGGAAGGACAAGGGGAGCAAGAAAAAAATCACAGTAAGCCAAATCTGGTGAATACGATGGTTGATCTATGGTATTCTTTGTGGTTTTGGCTTTAAATTCAGTCACAATGGTAGCTCATTGCGATGGTGCATTATCAACGACTAAAATCTACAAATTGTTCTTTCACAATTCCGGTCGTTTTCAACGGATGTTCTCAAGCCAACTCTGATCCTTCTGATTGACCGTCTGTCCCTAAGGAAAAAATTCATGATGCACCAAACTACGAATATAAAAAAAACAGTAATCAAGCGGCATTTTGAGTGGCTTTAGCGTGTTTTTTGGCTGAACCAATATTGATGAAATTTTAAGAGGTTGTTCGTCATGGATCGGGAAAGGTTTAGAAATAATATGTATGTCTTTCATGAGGAAAAGTCGGAAAATTGAACAATTCCAAAAAGTTAATTTTTTCCATACAATTGTTTTTATTGAATTTTTTTGTTTTGTTTTTCAATTATTTAAATCTTTCAAATTTGGCGTTTGCTTCAAAAATTTTTGAAAATTATTCCGTGAAAATGTTATGTGTTTTTCACACAAAGTGTTCAATTACAGCTTGAAATTTGTCACGATGCCATGAAGAGGTTGCGCTTATATCGGTCGGCGTTCTTTTTAGCATCAACATACATTAGCTGCCCAAGCCACATGAACGAGTACTCCCAAGATGCGATGATATACGTGCGGTATTATGGGTCGCGATCAATCAGAAAGCGATCGTCACGATGTCATAGCAAGACTTTTCAACAGCTTCGATGGACATTATCTTGAAGCAACGCATATATGGTGCTGTTAGATGCTAGATGTACTCCGTTGAGTGGCAAAAGAGAGGTTTGCCGCACGCACACATTGTTCCTTGGATGGTGGAAGGTGGTTACACCAGATCAAATTGATGAAATCATTCAATAATGCGGCAATTCCTGATGCAAAGAAAGATCCAGTATTATACGAAGTGATGAAAACCAATAAGGTTCATGGACCTTGCGGACACCACAACCCCACTTCGGTTTGAATGTCTGTCAATAAATGCACGGAACAGTATCCACGTACTTTTCTTTCGGAAACACAAACTAGAAATGAAGGATATCCACTCTATCGGCGTTGCTCACCAGACGACAATGGCAGAACATTTAGCATTCAATTTAGAGGCGTGAGTATCGAAGTTGACAACACATGGATCGTACCATATTCGCCACTGTTGTCTAATTCACATTCAAAATTCATGTCAATGTTGAGTATTGCAGTTTGGTGTAATCGATAAAATACGTTTGTAAGTACGTCACCAAAGGAAGAAACATAACTACGATTCCTTAAGTGCACGCACAATGTTAACTGCCAAAAAAACCGATGTTGTTGACTTCAGCTGGAAGATTCAAAGTCAAGTTCTGGGAGACTTGCGCTCATACAAATCGATCGATCGTCTTGACTATGAAGACGACGCTGTGAATTATCCAGTGGTATTCCTAAATTCTTTGGACAGGCTTGGTATGACACCGCATCATTTGCGTCCCAAAGTAGGATCTGTCGTTATTATGTTTCCCAATCTTCATGCGCCGAAACTTTGTAATGGAAACCGACTGATTGTGACGCACCTATCGAATACAAAGGGACAGAATGCTTGATCCTATGAATTCCTTTGAGTTCTAACGATTTGCCATTTTCTCAGAAACGTACTCCGTTTTCGTTGAGATGACAGCCAACAAGACCTAAAGATAGTCGCATAGTGTGAGGCATAAATTTATAAATGCTATGTTTTCTACACGGCCGTAGCGTGCTCACGATATGGAAAACCATCTTTTCTGTACACCGGAACAGAAACCGAAAAATGTTGTTTATACAGCTGTGTTACATTGAAAAAATAAATAAATAAATAAATGAGATGATACATTTAACTTTCTTTTCATTTCAAACCATATAATATCACGCAGGACAACGGCTGCGGGGTCAGCTAGTATGTATATAAAAATGAAACCCGTTTTCCGTTGTCACGGCATCACGCGTGAATGGCTGAACCGCTTTCACTAATTTTTTTTTTTTTGTATTTGTTATTATTAGGAGAAGGTTCTTATGTACAAAAAAAAAAATTACGAAAGTTGTCGGAAAACGCCTAAAAACAGTCCTTTTCTTTTTCCCATACAAACGTTTTATTTTGTATATACATATGTAAGTAAAAATAAATGTTTGTTTGTTAGTAACGCTAAGGCTCGAGAACGGCGAAACCAATCTTCATGAAATTTTCAGAAGTTGTTCGCTGTGGATCTGGAAAGGTTCAGAAATAAAACCAAAACTTCTCACAAGAAAAAGTCGAAAAATTGGAAATTTGCAAAAATTGACTTTTTTAATACAATTCTTTTTTCTTTTGTTTTTCAATATTTTGATTTGTAAATTATTTGAATCGTCCAATTTCGGTCGCTTGCTCTTTTATTCCGGCTATTTAAAAAAAAAAAAATTTGAAAATTATTCAGTGAAAACTTTATGTGTGTTTCAAACGAAGTGATCAATTACAGATTGAAATTTGTTACGAAGCAACGAAGACATCGCGCTAATATCGGTCGGCGTTCTTTTTGCCATCAACGCCAAGGCACATGAACGAGTACACCCAGGATACGATGACATACGTGTGGAATTATGGATCGGGGTCAATCAGCAAGCGAACGTCGCGTTGTCACAACACGACTTTTCAAACAACAGTTACGATGTTCTTCTTTGGATGGTGGATAATGGTTCCACCAGATCAAATTGATGAAATCATTTCTGCGGAAATTCCTGATGCAGAGAAAGATCCAGTATCAAACGAAGTGATGAAAACCAATATGGTTCATGGACCTTGCGGACACCACAATCCCACTTCGGTTTGTATGTCTAACAATAAATGAACGAAACATAATCCACTTGCTTTTCTTTCGGAATCGCAAACTGGAAATGATGGATATCCACTCTATCGTCGTAGCTTATCAGACGACCATACAACTTAGAGTAGTGAATATCGAAGTTGACAGCATATGGATCGTACTTTATTCTCCACTGTTGTCTAATTCACATTGAAAACTCATATCAATGTTCAGTATTGCAGTTTGGTATAATCTATAAAATACGTTTGTAAGTACGTTACCAAAGGAACCAATATGGCGGTTATTAGTCTTGAACGATACGGTCGATACGTGAACTGCAATAAAACGCTTTGTAGGGTATTTACTTTTGCAATTCATGAACGTTTTTCGACTGTTGGGGGTCAGCTAGCAATATAATAAATGTTCATTTCGGTTATATTGTTTAGAGACTGTAGTATGTGATGTATGCAATGGAAAGAATCGCAAATGATCCTAAACTAAGATAATAAGAAATAGTTGTGTGTTCAGTTGAGAACACTTATGTTTAAGATATGTGAACATACTGTCGGTATGTACAATAGATTAGTATTAATTTATTATATGTGTATGTACTATACTCTGCATGTGGTGCATACCCGAATTAGGATAATAAAAGCTTTAAATAAAGGAGCTTTGCGCAACCAGACTTGAGTACTGTTTCAATCTCAAAACCCTTCGCATTGTGATCTTACATGTTGGTAAGCCCTAAGTTTTTAGAACACACAAGTGAAAAAAGTTGAAGTGAAAGTGAAAAAGTGTGTTTAAAAAAATATTTTTTTACTAGTATTAAAAAAAAAACGAAAAGTTATCAAAACAAAAATTTTTATAATAACCAAATTCGCATCATAAACCAAATCCACAGTAGGACCAAGGTAAGAACATTTTTAATTTTTTTATTTATTTCATATACAAATATTTATTTTGTTTTTGGGAGAATGGAGAATCAAATTAAATTAGCAGAAGAACTGCAAAAACTTCATTTTAAGTCCATGAGTATGGATATAAATGAATATTTAGGAAATTTAGAAAAACTCCAAGATGGTTGGGACAAAAGATGGTCAGAGTTTCAACAAAACCATTTAAAATTGTCCAAAGATCTCAAAAATAAAAAAGATAATTATTTTAAAAATGATGAAAAAGGGACGGTAGGTACGCTTTATTTAACAGCGTACGCCAAGTTAAGCAAATTGATTGCAATAATTTAAGAAAATAGAAAATGCTCCCAGGAAAATGCAATGCCTTCCACATCCTGGTTTAGTTCGCAGGCTTCAATTCTTATTAACAGAATTAGAAAAAATATATTGAAGACTGCGAAATAAACGATATATGCTATCTAGTCAGCATAAAGAGACTAATAGAAAAAACTCGTGACACTGTGCTTCAATTTATTAGCCAGCACGAAAATCAAGAGTTAAAAAATAAATTCTATGATTTAAGAAATAGATTTTACAAACTCAAAATCTATTACCAAAAAAATGCTGCCAATTTTACGTGGCCTCAAGTTGAAATTCCCATTTTTTCAGGAGATTACGCTCAGTCGCAAAGTTCTAAAGAACTGTTTGAGCAACTGGTAGTCTCTCAAAATGTTTCTGACACGTATAAAATGTGTATTTTAAAAACTAAATTAAGAGGATCGGCTGCTAGTTGTATTGCGACCTGTCTTCAACCTCAACAAATTTTTCAGTTGCCTGGAACCTTCTTAATGAAAAATATACTAATAAAAGGTTACTAGAAAATACTTATTTCAAACAAATTTTAGGTGCTTTTAGTGTACGAAAATTTCAAGAAAAAATTTCTGAAAGTACACGAGCATTGGAAAGCCTCAGTTTGTCTGCAGATAATTTGTTACAAGCTATATTAGACTATAGGTTTGTGCAAAAATTAGACAACAATTTAAGACTTAGGTATGAAAATTCGCTTAAAAACCCTAAGGAAATAGCTACCTTAAATTCACTGCAGTCGTTTCGGAAAAGGAATGCACTAGAAGCAGCACAAGCCTCAAAAACATCATCTAAATTTCAAAATGCAGAATTTAAATGCATAATGGAATGTAATACGAGTACTTCACACAATATATTTTATTGTTATAAATTTAAAGCTCTTTCTACCCAGGCCAAATGGGATGCAGTAATGAAAAACAAATTATGCACCAAATATCTTAAAAAAGGGCACAATATTTTTTTTTTCCAAGATTATTTTATTTATTGAATCTGCTTTTTCTTAAAGCCTAACAATAAGTTATAAAATCTTAAATCTAATTAAAAACTAGACAGGCTCAAGCAAGTGATTGAGCTGTTTTGGTGATACGTCGCTCTTTAATACGCAGGCATACATATGTATCTCTTCTTTTAAGTCGTGTTACGCATGTACCATGGTGAACACCTGATTGTTCTAAGTATTTTTGATTGAAACCTTTGTAATATATCAATATTAATTGCATAGGTCGTACCCCACAGTTGAATGCCATACATCCAAATCGGCTTTATGGCCACATTATATAAAAGCACTTTGTCGTCTAGGCTAAGTTTGGAGTTTTTATTTAAAAGCCAATTTAAATTTGCAGCTCTAATCTTCATACATGTTATTTTACTAGAGATGTGTTTTCTCCACGTGAGCCTTCTATCTAGGTGAATACCAAGATATGTTACTTCGTTCGCTTGGGGTACCAAAATTATATTTATTTTTACTGCCGCGCACATCTTTGGTCTAAAATGTGGCATTTGTTACGGCTCACTATAGCTGTGTCGTCCGCAAAAGTTGATGTTAATACATTATTAGCTGTTGGAAGATCTGCTGGATATATGATGTATAGTGTTGGGCCTAAAACACTACCCTGTGGTACACCAGCCCTTATCTGTCGTTCATCAGATATGAAATCTCCCACTTTTACCATAAATTTTCTATTTTTTAAATAAGACTCCAATGTTTTATACAATTCTAAAGGTACAGTTTTTTTAATCTTATATAAAATCTTTTTTTAATCTTATTGTGTCACATCTTATCAAACGCCTGAGCTACATCTAGAAATATTGCTGAACAGTACTCCCTGTGCTCAAATGCTTTCCTTATCTTGTTAGTAATTCTACTTACTTTCTCTATTGTGCCATGTTTCGCACGAAAACCAAATTGATGCATTGGTATTGTATTATTTTCGTGGAGGAAAGGAGACATCTTTGATAGTAATACTTTTTCAAATACTCTTGAAAGACAGGGTAGAAAACTGATTGGTCTGTATGAAGACGGTTGTGTTAAGTTTTTCCCACGTTTACCTATCAAAATAACTCAATTAGCATTTTTGGTCTGTATGAAGACGGTTGTGTTAAGTCTTTCCCACGTTTACCTATCAAAATAACTCAATTAGCATTTTTGGGGAAATATTATCATGTCCCGGCGACTTTTTTGGATTAAGTTCTTTGATGATTTCAATAACTTCAGAAGGTGAAGTCTTAAGAGACTCGAGCGACTCTTTAGCTGTGTTGGATAAAATTGACAGCTTAAAGTTGTTCTTTGGCAAATTGGATTAGAATACCTTTTCTAAGTGATTTGCAAAGCAATTAGCCTTTTCCTCGTCACTTCGAGCCCAATTTCCACCCAAGTTTCGTATAGGCATGTTTGAGTCAGTTGGTGGCTTCATGGACTTTTGGACTTTCCAAAGGGAATTTTGATTGTTTGAATTTGGACACAGCTTCTTAATATACATTTCGGTGTTCAATTCTTCCTCACGTTTAAGCGTTTTTTTTTTTAATTTACGTATAGCAGATTTTAATTGAAGCTGAGTGGAAGTGGAACGATTTATCTGCCATTCACGTCTTGCACGCCTTTTTTTCATTTACAAGCATTTCTATTTCTCTATTAGAGATTTTTCTGAAACCAAGGGGCTTATAGCTTTTGTTTGGTGTTGCTAAGACAGCTGCGCTAGTTTTTATGTCATTGACTTCTCTTATGCTTTCGTTAATATCTCTTTGTACTCAATATTAATGTGGCTACGGACGTATTTTTTAGATTTTAACCATTTAGACCCACTTTTGGATAAACGAATATGGGTTGTTCATATAACTTTATTATTACAAGAAAGTGATGAGAAGATAGATCAGTACATGTATCAGCCGTTATGTGCGATTTATCTATATTTTTGATTACAGCAAAATCAATTAAATCTGGTATTTTCTTACGATCACTAGGCCAATATGTCGGCTTACCAGGAGATGTTATTTCAATCCTTTCGGATTAATAAGACGTGAGCCCCAGTACGTGTGTTTTGCGTTGTAATCTCCACCTGCTAGAAATCTTTGACCTAGTGTTCCAAAAAAGTCTTTAAATCCGATTTATGTAATTTTAAACTGTCCCCATATAGCCGTAAGGGTTTAAGCCACAACCCCGATTTTTTAGTGATATTGTTGTAGCTTGTAACTATGGTGTAGCATGAGATTCTAGAGCAGTGTTTCCCAAAGTGGGCGATAACGCCACCTTGTGGGCGCTGCAGGTGTCAAGGGGGGCGGTAAGAGACCCAGAAAGAATATGGAGGCGTTGGGTAGAGGCCTGGGGAGTTATTTGTAATTTTATTTAGCTAGGAGGCCTCTTAGACAACGTCTACATGAGCTCTCGACTCTCAAAAACAACTTGTGAACATCAACTAATATGAATTAAAAGATTGCTCAAACTCGGTTCTATACTTCTCTCCGCGTAGTTCATACATCTGTCTTATTTTATTGAATATAGAAAAAATGAAAATCATGTCAATTGGTCGCTCCGTTTCATTACTGGGAATCTCGACAGGATAGAATTAATAGAATACTAACTGTCAAACGTATTGCTTTTGCCATTGCCAAATCTGTATGTGGGCATTTTCTATCATAGTATATTATAATCATTTGCGCAAAGGTGTAGGGTAGGTAGGTTCGAGCTGATGTAGCGCACGTTTTGAGCTTTTGAACTCCTTAAATCTTTTATGTGGAAAATAAAAAAGGATCTTTATCCTTTCTTACAAATGTATTTCTGGGAAAAATAAAATAATACGAAAAGGAGAAAGATCCTTTTTTACAAATGTATTTCTAGGAAAAATAAGAATTCATATTTTTGACTACTATATAATGATTGTGCTTAAGCATTCCTATATAAACAATGTAATATTTATTTTATATTCATTTGTGGTTTTGCGCGCTATAGATTAGCATTATTTACGCCCCCTTTACACTACTCGCGAAGTTAAACGTATTTCTCAAAGCAAAACAATGTCGGAAGTAAAAAAGAAGAGACGGAAATACTGTGCGGAATACAGTAAATTCGGATTCATTGAAAATCCCACAAACCCATCCTCGCCTTTGTGTCTTCTATGTCTAAAAACATTTTCGAATGAAGCAATGAGGCCTTCAAGACTGCAAGATCATTTGAATAAAATGCATCCAGATAAGAGAGACAAGAATGTAGCATATTTTCAAGACATAGAGAAGAAGCATAATACTCAGCCAAGTGTAGCAAAACTATTTTCGGCGGCTGCTAAGCAAGATGACGACAGACTTCGAGCTTCGTACAATATCTCTTTGTTAATTGCTCAAAAAGGCAAACCACATAACATCGGAGAAGAGTTAATATTGCCAGCAATAAATGAAGTAATAACTAACGTGCTTCATAAACCGACCGCAGATATTATCCGAAAAATTCCTTTGAGTAATAATTCTGTGCAAAGACGAATTGATGAAATGGCTGAAAACATTGAAGAATCATTGTGCGATCACCTGAGGACAAGCCAATTCTCAATTCAGCTCGATGAGTCCACTTTACCAACTAATGAAGCATTGTTATTATTTCCCAGAAATTTAGACGGATGGCGCTCCGGCTATGATAGGGTGCCATAAGGGCTTAATAGCGCACTTAAAAAATAAAACTACAGATGTCCTTGGTGTACATTGTGTTATTAATAGACAACATTAAGTTGCTAGAAACTTAAGTGAAAAACTATTTCAATCACTGCAATATGTCATCAAAGGGGTCAATAAAATCCGCAACAGCTCTTTGAGTGATAGATTATTTCATCAGCTTTGTGTTACTAATGACGAGGATTTCAATCGTTTGTTGTTTCATACTGAAGTTCGTTGGCTATCAAGAGGCAATTGTCTGACTCGATTCTACAACCTGTTTGACTCTGTTATAGATACAGAATTTCAAGACAAGCTCATAACATCAAAAAATGATATAGCCTACATGACAGACCTGTATAAACTGTTCAACGACATAAATCTCCAACTGCAAGGCGATAAACTAAATTTAATTAAAACAAAAAACGTCGTTGCTGCTTTCGCAGCCAAACTGCTTCTACTCAAAAACCGATCTCGCAATTGTACCCAGAATTGTGGTCAATCGTTCAACGATTCTTTATAGCATTCCCATTGTCATATTTGTGTGAACGTGGATTTAGTGCTGTGACAACACTGCTTACTAAAAATAGAAATCGTTTGCTTGGTAACCGAATGTTTCTCTGTTTTAATACTATAAAGTTGTGTTTCAATAATCATTCTTATTGGCAGGTGGAGCCCGTAAGAGTTAACTTGAGACCTAAGCTCCGTTGTATGTTACCTATTGCGCTCAGGTTTCAAGTTGGTGGTTATAGTAAAAGTTTCGCTTAGAATTCTCCGTTAATATACATATGTAGGTCACAATAATTAATTAGAAGTTATAGTGGTTTTTAAATAGGTGAAAAAGGGGGGTGCTAAAAAAATATTTATCCTCAAAGTGGGCGGTAGACAAAATAAGTTTGGGAACCCTGTTCTAGAGCATAGTGGTTTAAACGATTTCTAATCAACACTGCCGTGCCACCATGCGCTTTTCCATCCGGATGATTTGTAACATATAGTTTAAATCCCGGTATATTGAAATTATATTTATTTGTTAGATGAGTTTCTGAAATAAGCATTACATCTTTAGTTTCAGACAAAAATCTGATAATCTCTAATTTATGTTGGTTAACACCATTAGCATTCCATATACAGATATTTAGTAAGCTTATTTTTTACTTAATAAATTTTGCAGCATTTGATTTTGTGATTTTATTAAATCTTAGATCATGTTTTGCATGGTAGACATAAGTTGTGTCATACACTGTGTAAGATTTATAATCATAGTTTCAATACCTCCATTTGGAGGATTTTGCGGCAGTTGCATTTGCACAGTGTTGCCTTTCGCCACATTTGCATAACTACCTTGCATATTATTATTGTTAGAAGTTATAGGATTTGAAATTTTTTCTGAGGTTACTATAATTTCATTACGGGGTGTTTGTAACATTTGGTTACGACGTGCTTGAATGCCCTGTGACAACTTCGATTTCAAATCTTTATATACAGGGCAACCTCTGCAGTTAGCAGTGTGACTTCCTCCGCAATTGCTGCATTTTATATTTAGATCTTCTTTCTTAAGGGTGCATTTAGAAGTGGGCTGTCCGATAAATAACCGACCTAACCATGATGCACGCGACTTTTTCAATTTTTTTTTTTTTATTTTTCTACATAATCTCCTTGTAACTCCACACACTTCTCCCAGCGATGCTCCCATCTCTGCAACCCTTCCAAATAGTACTTGGCGTCTTTGTCTGCAAAATACGAGTTCACGAAAGAGATTGCCTCCTCATTTGACGAAAATCTCTGGCCGCCGAGCGCAGTTTTAAGCTGAGGAAACAAAAAAAAGTCGCTTGGTGCTAGATCTGGTGAATAAGGTGGATGGTCAAGCAGTTCGAACCGCAATTCGTGGATTTTCGCCATGGCGACTGTTGAGGTGTGAGATGGTGCGTTGTCTTGGTGGAACAAGACTTTCTTTTTTTGCAAATGTGGCCGATTTTTCGAAATTTCTTCCTTTACCTTGTCCAATAATGATGCGTAGTATGCTCCTGCTATAGTTTTTCCTTTTTCAAGATAGTCGATAGAAATAATTCCATGGCTGTCCCAAAAAACACTCGCCATCACTTTCCCAGCCGAATACACAGCTTTAGGTTTTTTTGGGGCTGGTTCCCCCTTTTCAATCCACTGTTTAGATTTTTTTGTTTCGGGCGTATAATGATGAATCCAAGTTTCGTCTACAGTTATCAATCGGCGCCAAAACTCGGTCTTATTGTCTCTAAACTGAGCCAACAGAGCGCTGGAAATGTTCATGCGCGCACGTTTGCGGTCTAGCATAAGCAAACGCGGCACCCAACGAGCGGACAGCTTTCTCATGCCCAAATCTTGGTTTAATCTGTGACAAACAGTTTCTTTTGACATCTTCATAATCTCAGCTATTTCCCTAACTTTAATCCGGCGGTCGTCTAGTACCAATTGATAAACTTTAGCGATGTTGTCGTTAATGGTTACAGTTTTGGGACGCCCAGGACGTTCATCATCTTCCAAGCTCCTGCGACCACGTTTAAATTCAGCTGCCCAAAATTTTACGGTGGTAAACGATGGTGCAGAGTCACCATACACAGAGTCCACCTCATCTTTGATTTGTGAAGGCGTATTGCGTTTCAAAAAGAAAAATTTAATTACAGCTCGATATTCAATTTTTTCCATTTTGGGGAAATCACCGAAATAGACTCACAAAAACGACTGTCAACAGATAATTGCGCAAGATAAATTTCTGCAATTTTGGCGAGTAGCTATTATAATATGCACAATTTGAAGTAGAAACTTTTTTTTCAGATGTGCCGCTAGCTTCACGTTGAGGTTGGTTATTTATCGGACAGCCCTCGTAAATCACCACATAGCACACAAACACTGCGTAGAGTGCAGTATGATTTAGCATGCCCATATTCTTGGCAGTTAGTACATTGTACCGGACCGTTTCTTTTATGTGGTTCCTCCACAGCTACTCTACGAAGCAGCAATTATTATTTCAAATTATATATTGGATGTGTTTCATTTTTTTTACGATGATTTGAGTTCGGCAACAATTCAATTTTAATCATTGGCTGTGGTATTTTGTTTCTATTACATATATTTACAACTGTTTAAATTCCAAAACCGCATTCTTCCAATGGTTCTTTGCTCTTCAGTTGATACGAATAATAATTTTTGTTTTTATTCGACAAAAATTTAACGATTTTTTCAGTGTAGGACTGAATTTTTGTTTCGTCTATATTGCCTTTTTTCAAAGGCACTATATCAAAATTGTTAGCGCCAACAATTTCACTTAAATTCGCAACAAGAGTATTACTGCTACGCTCGCGCAAATATATTGGAGG
This sequence comes from Bactrocera dorsalis, assembly GCF_023373825.1. Taxonomy (NCBI): domain Eukaryota; kingdom Metazoa; phylum Arthropoda; class Insecta; order Diptera; family Tephritidae; genus Bactrocera; species Bactrocera dorsalis. The sequence goes on along the minus strand of NC_064308.1, from coordinate 18,140,260 downwards.
TGGTTTGGCATTAACGACTGTGGTGGTACCCTTCGCATCGTCGTCTGAACCATTGCTTAGTATGGCAAATCTGTTGTCATTTAAAACTTCCGTTTTATTTTTATTTGGTGTGCCGCCTTGAATTTTTTTAGGATTGGCTGCTGACTTTGAAGGACTTAATTTCCTTTTTATATTAACGTAGCGGTCAATGCCAGTTTGTACAGACGGGCCTTTTTTTGTTGGTACACTCTCATCTTGCGTTGTGATTCTCTTCGCTGCCTGCGCGTTTGCTGATACCTGCAGACTGGTTGCTGTCAGGGCATTTGTTGTTGCCTGATTGTTGTTTTCGGCTGCTACTACTGACTGCGTTCTTTGCTTCGATTCCTTTTATGCCGATCGCCGCGATGACTCATCATTGCCGTTAGACTTTTTATTGCCAGTTGTTGTTGTTGTTGTGTCGACAAAGCTGAAATACGCATTTAAGGAATGCCTACGGCCTTGCTGATGAGGCTGCGAAGCACTCATTATTGTTTGTTTGATTTTTTGTTTTTTTGTTTTCACTTGTTGATTCGTGCACTATTTGTTTATGTTTATTGTTCTTAATTTGTGCGCACTGATTTTAATGTTTGTTTACAATTTAATAAATTGTTTTTTTTTTTGTTTTACTTTTTGCTTGATTTTATTATTAATTCTTTTTTTGGAAAGATTGAATTCACGGAGCGAATTAAATAACATGTCCGTATTCTTTGAACACTCTCTACGCGACACACAATATAAAGGATATAAAGGTATGTAAAGGCGAAAGTTGCCTCACTTGTCAAGGAAACTTTCATTTATGGCTCCACAAAGATAAATCTTCTAAAGCGAAAAGCACAATCATTAAAAATAGGGAAATGATAGATTAAAAAGTGATTGTGAATATGCCCTGCTAACAACAGCAGTTCTTGGTATAAAAGGCCGTAATGGAAGAATTATAAAGGCGCGTGCTTTATTAGATAGTAGGTCTCAAGTTCACCTTATAACCAAACAACTGAAAAATAAATTAAAACTTCCTTCCAGGAGAGAATCTATGACCATTGAAGGAGTTGGTCAAAACAACACAAATACAAATGAAAGAGTTAATCCTATTTAAAATCATTAATATATCCTTTCGAAACAAATTTAAACACCATTGTAGTACAAAAGATTGTGTCCAATGTGCCCACAGAACACATAAAAGTCAAAAAAATTCCAGAGAATATAAAACTGGCCGACCCCTCATTTGGTGTTCCGGGTAAAATTGATTTACTTTTAGGTGCGGACATATTCTTTGATTTGTTAAAAGAAGAGAAAATATCTATTGAAAATGTTAATTACAAACTGCAGAACAGTGAGTCTGGCTGGTTGATTTACGGATCAACTAACATAAGCTCCAAATTTGCTCACTGTGGTGTTGTAACATATTTAGATTAAAAAATAGACAATCAATTTAAAATGTTTTGGGAAATAGAATCAGTTGCAAATAAATGTGTTAATCAAACTAAAGAAGAAACACATTGTAAGGAGCATTTTAATAATAATTTTAAAATTTCTGTAGATGGTAAATTTACTGTAGCTCTTCCATTCAAAAAATAAAATATAAATTTAGGTGATTACAAGCAAAAAGAAGATTTCTTTTTCTGGAGAAAAAACTGAAAAATAATGAAAATGTGAGAGAGCAATATGAACAATTTATGAATGAATACATAAGATTGGACCATTTAGAGGAAATAAAAAATGTTAATATGTTTAAATCGAAATATTAATTACCACACCATTGCGTACTTAAACCAGATAGTACAACTACTAAATTAAGAGTCGTTTTTGATGCATCCTGTAAAACAGATAATGCATTCTGGACCTAAGAAGACTTATTTAATATTTTACTGAGGTTTAGAAAGCATATATATATACATATACAAGTATATGTCTTCACAACAGACATCGAGAAAATGTTTAGGCAAATAAGGATTCGCGCAGAGGATGAAAAATATCAATTAATCTACTGACGCGATGAAGATAATGAAATACTGCGAACATATACTCTTAAAACATTTAGCAGTTAAATGTTTGCAGAAAATTGCAGAAATGGAGAGAAATGATTATCCAGAAGTAGCGGAAATTATTAATGTAGATTTTTTTTACATGATGTCAAGTTAATCCAGGACAATATCAAAATAATTAAAAAAAATATGGATTCAACTTTAGAAAATGGCGTTCCAATAACATAGAACTTTTAAAAAATATTCCTCTTTAAAATAGGGAAAATCAACTTGACGTGAACAAGGAAACTAACAACGAAATTAAAGCATTAGGTGTCACTTGGACTCCATTCGACGACCACTTTCGTATAACTTGCAATTGGAAGTGCAACGACAAGATTACTAAAAGGACCATTCTTTCAGACATTTCCAAATTATTCGACCCATTGGGCTTTGTGAATCCCGTCACAGTTACTTCAAAAATTTTATTACAAGAGATATGGAAATCAAAAACTGATTGGGATGAAAAGCCGTTACAGGAAATAGTGGACACTTGGTTAAAAATCAAAGACGAGCTTCCATTGTTAAATAAAATACGAATATCCAGACGTATTTTATGCAATGGCTCGGTAAATATTGAGTTTCATGGTTTTTGTGATGCTTCGATGAAAGCGTATGGGGCCGTAGTTTATGCAAAATCTGGAAACCTAACAGGTGAAAATTATGTAAATACACTTGCAGTCAAATCACGAGTCGCGCCAATAGAGATAATAACATTACCGCGGCGTGAACTAGGTGCGGCTGTCCACTTAGTAGAATTTATACAAACAATTTTGGAAAGTTTTAAATTTAAGTGTTCTATTTACTTTTATACAGACTTCACAATAGTATTGAATTGGTTACAGCTAGATCCTTGACGTTTGCAGATATTTATGTCGAATAGAGTAAATTTCATATAAACCAACACCAACATAAATAATTGGAGGCATATCTGATCAAAAGACAATCCGACTGATATTATTTCTAGAAGAGTGACACCAAGCGAACTTATCACCAGCAAATTATGGTTTAGAGGACCGGAAATTATTTATACAAATAATTATAAAATACAACAAAAGGTAAACAATGATAATTTAATTATTCCAGAGATAAAGAAATCCAAGATTGTTATGATTCTAACCGAAAAACAAACAATTCTAATAAATATAAATCATAAAATAGTTTCGAATCCCTGCAAAACGTTAAAGCTAACACATTGAAATTTATAGATATCATTAGGAAACAACCATTAATGAATAAAATTTTTTATAAACGACAAGCATTAAATTATATAGTATGTCAAATACAAAAAAAAATACTTTGATCTAGAACTAAAACTAATCAATTTCAACAAACGAATTCCAAAAATTTGCAAACTAGCCACTTTAGCTCCAATTGGCTCCAATTGTAGACAACAATAATATTATAACAGTAGGAGGTAGGATTCAAAGTAGTAATCTTTCAGAGGATGCTAAGCACCCTATACTTCTCCCTTATAAAGATGAAATCGTTCGTTTATTAGTGAATCATATACATGTTAAACATCTACACATTGAACCACAGGGCTTACTAGCAATAACCAGGCAAAAGTTTTGGATTTTAAGAGGTAGACAATTAGCAAGCAAAGTTGTAAATAAATGTTATAGATGCTTTAAAGCAAACCCTCGGCCCCTACACCAGTTAATGGGAAACTTACCGCAAGATAGACTAATAGAAACGCGCCCGTTTTATATTGTAGGAATGAACTTCTTCGGTCCAATTTGGATACATCATAAAATTCGTGGAAAAAAGGCTGATAAAGCATTATGTCTGTGTCTTGGTATCCTTTACCACCAAGGCAGTACACTTAGAAGTAGTATCAGATCCTTCCTCAGCAGCCTTTATAGGTGCCTCAAAAAGATTTATTTCTAGGAGAAGTTGCCCCCACAAAATCTATTCAGATAACGGGACCAATTATATTGGAGCAGTCAGTAGTCTTCGCGAAGTTTTTAAATTATTTGAGAAAGACTCACATAAAGCAGAATTATCACAATATTGTAATCAAAGAAAAATAACCTGAATAAATATACCAGCAAGATCTCCACATGTAGGAGGACTGTGGGAAGCGGCTGTTAAATCAGTTAAAAAACTTTTTTTCCGAGAAATTGAAGGAGTAATGGCTTTTGAAGAAATGTCCACACTCATGACACAAATAGAAACCGTACTTAATTTAAGACCTATTACTCCACTATCAAATAATCCAAATGATCTCCAGGTATTAACACCAGGCCATTTTTTAGTGGAAGAACCATAATCAACTATCGTTGACACGAACTACCAAGGGTTAAGGGACCATTGGAAATCGGTCGAAAAGAATTTTAAAGAATTCTGGAAGCGATAGTCCAATGAATATTTAAATGAACTGCAAAAATGAAATAAATGGCAAGTTCCTTTTGAAAATATTAAAACTGGTACCTTGGTACTTCTAAAAGAAGAAAATATCACACCATTACAGTGGCGCAGATGTCGTATTGAAAACGTCATTTGAGGCCAAGATGGCAAATGTAATGGCACATCAAAAAGAACAATACACAATGTTTGTTCTTTTCCTATCGAAGAAAAAATAAGAGAAGGTCCGATTGAGATAAGTGATAATATACCAAGGCGGTCGACTCGTATAAAAAAAAACTTAATTTTAACATTATTAAGCTTACTTATAGTTTTACCATTTGTAAATGCGTATGGTGGATGGAGTCATGTGTAGAAATTCACGCAAGTGAGGAAAGTTCTCTGATTGCCATTCACTTGGGAGTGACCAGAAACGATTCTTTTACATGTGACTCAAGCAGCTCACGACTTCCGGTCTTTGACCAAGTATCCTCTGGGTAGCCTAGGAACATCCGTTTGAAGGCGAGCTAACGTGAGAAGGCGAAACATCCCCTGCATAGGGTTGTGCGCTGGGTTTGGGACCCGCCACGTAAAAAAACACCCCCAGTGAATAGTCACAACCAGCCTCGGATGAGAGACCCCCCTTTTGATGACGACCATGGCAAACGAAATAAGGACTATGATTTGAGGGCATGCACCTGGAATGTCCGGTCCCTTAACTGGGAAGGTGCCACTGCCCAGCTGGTAGATGTCCTCGTGAAAACAAAGGCTGACATCACCGCCGTCCAAGAAATGCGATGGACGGGACAAGGACAGAGACGAGTAGGTCCTTGTGACATTTACTACAGTGGCCATATAAAGGAGCGCAGGTTTGGTGTGGGATTCGTGGTGGGAGAGAGACTCCGTCGCCGAGTACTATCATTCACTCCGGAGAATGAACGTCTAGCCACAATCCGCATCAAAGCGAGGTTCTTCAACATATCGCTGATTTGCGCCCACGCCCCGACGGAAGAGAAGGACGATGTGACCAAAGATGCCTTTTATGAATGCTTGGAGCGCACTTATGTGAGATGCCCCCGTCACGATGTAAAAATCGTGCTTGGCGACTTCAACGCCAGGGTGGGCAAAGAAGGTATCGTTGGTACTACGGTCGGTAAATTCAGCCTCCACGACGAAACATCCCCAAATGGGTTGAGGCTGATCGACTTCGCCGGGGCCCGAAATATGGTTATCTGTAGTACTAGATTCCAGCATAAGAAGATACATCAAGCTACCTGGCTGTCTCCGGATCGAAAAACTACCAACCAGATCGATCATGTTGTGATAGACGGAAGACACGTCTCCAGTGTTTTAGATGTGCGTGCGCTCCGAGGTCTTGTTGCAGCTAAGATTCACACCCGCCTCTGTGCAGCAAAAAACGCACGCCAACAAACACAAGGAAGGTTCGACGTCGAGAAGCTGCAATCACAACATACAGCCGAACGATTCTCTACTCGGCTTGCACTCCTGCTCTCTGAGAGCACTCGTCAACAACTCGGTATAAGGGAACTGTGGGACGGCATTTCAAACTCTTTACGTACAGCTGCAACCGAAACCATTGGTTTTCGGAAAGTGCAAAAGAACAGCTGGTACGACGAGGAGTGCCGTGTCGCAGCGGAGAGAAAACAGGCTGCCTACCTCGCAACGTTACGATCGACCACAACACGTGCGGGATGGGATAGATACCGAGAGTTGAAGAGGGAAGCGAGACGCATTTGCAGACAGAAGAAGAAAGAGGCCGAAATGCGTGAGTACGAACAGCTGGATAAGCTGGCCGACAGGGGTAATGCTCGAAAATTCTACGAAAAGATGCGGCGGCTTACAGAAAGTTTCAAGACCGGAGCATACTCCTGTAGAACCCCCCAAGATGATCTAGTAAACTGAGCCGTTCGATACCAAACGAGGTTTCAGACAAGGTGATTCCCTCTCGTGCGACTTTTTCAACCTGCTTCTGGAGAAAATAGTTCGGGCTGCAGAACTCAACAGAGAAGGTACCATCTTCTATAAGAGTGTACAACTGCTGGCGTATGCCGATGATATTGATATCATCGGCCTCAACACCCGCGCCGTTAGTTCTGCTTTCTCCAGACTGGACAAGGAAGCAAAAGAAATGGGTCTGGCAGTGAACGAGGGCAAGACGAAATATCTCCTGTCATCAAACAAACAGTCGTCGCACTCGCGACTTGGCACTCACGACACTGTTGACAGTCATAACTTTGAAGTTGTAGATAATTTCGTCTATCTTGGAACCAGCGTAAACACCACCAACAATGTCAGCCTAGAAATCCAACGCAGGATAACTCTTGCCAACAGGTGCTACTTCGGACTAAGTAGGCAATTGAGAGGCAAAGTCCTCTCTCGACAAACAAAAACCAAACTCTATAAGTCGCTCATAATTCCCGTCCTGCTATATGGTGCAGAGGCCTGGACGATGTCAACAACAGATGAGTCGACGTTGCGAGTTTTCGAGAGAAAAGTTCTGCGAAAGATTTATGGTCCTTTGCGCGTTGGCCACGGCGAATATCGCATTCGATGGAACGATGAGCTGTACGAGATATACGACGACATTGACATAGTTCAGCGAATTAAAAGACAGCGGCTACGCTGGCTAGGTCATGTTGTCCGGATGGACGAAAACACTCCAGCTCTGAAAGTATTCGACGCAGTACCCGCCGCGGGAAGCAGAGGAAGAGGAAGACCTCCACGCCGTTGGAAGGACCAAGTGGAGAAGGACCTGGCCTCGCTTGGAATATCCAATTGGCGCCACGTAGCGAAAAGAAGAAACGACTGGCGCGCTGTTGTTGACTCGGCTATAATCGCATAAGCGGTGTCTACGCCAATTAAGAAGAAGAGAAAATGCGTAAATGTAAGTTATTTTAAAAATAGTTCTGGAGTATTTTTGGAAAAAAGAGGGCCTGTTGGGTTGACTAGGACAGCGTGGGATATAATTGTCCAAATCGATCTTGTTCAGTACTCGGTTGAAAAGCAGCAAATTTCAAATCCGCTGAAATATTTAAAAGACTCAACAATATTTGAAAAGGATAAAGTGAACGCAATGGCTTAGCAGCTGCACAACAATATTTAGAGATTGAACAGCTTTACGACATCATCGCGTTCACGGGGAGGAGGATGCAACGGAAGACAAGGTCAGTGTTACCCTTTATAGGGTCATTATACCACTCCTTGTTTGGGCTGATAGATGAAGAGCATGCAGAAGTTCTTACGGAAAAAATAGAGAAGGCTAAGGAGAACGAAAACTACTTGCTGGGATTGCTGCGAAATCAATATTCAGTGGAAGACGTTACTTTAGATGTTCTAAAACGCCAAAATCAAGCTTATTGGGATAACTTTAAAATAATGAACGACTCAATTTATTCAATAAGTTCAATACTCGATGAGCAATTGAAACGCGAGTTATTCATTGAAGCAGCCACCAAACTCAGCACAACAATGGAGACTTTTGAAATGCTTCAAAGACACATTGTAAGCGTCCTTTGGAACTGTAGAGGTAACAAATCGTCACATTATTTTCAATGAAAATAAAACGGTTTTTTATAGCATGACTGATGAAATGTTGTACAGATGTCAACGTATGGTGAGAATGACAATATGTCGACAAGTGCATCCTATCTTTAACGTAGATCATATGCAGAGTTGTGAGATGATGTGAGATTATTAAGATATAAAACAGACATACCACTTACATCGGTATTCTGCTTGAGACGATTGTCTCATGTCTCTAATTGTCACAATCTTAGTTTAATGACTCTGTTAGTCAGGAGTCTAATTTTGGTATTCTGGCAGATACAGTATACTACTATTCAATATAATACTACACTGTATCTGCCAGAATACCAAAATGAGACTCCTGACTAACAGAGTCACTAAATTACTATAGTCACTATTAGAGACATGAGACAATCGTCTCAAGCAGAATACCGATATTAATTTGAAGTCAATATTATGCCAACGCAAGAATTTTGATTACAGCTCTCCTCACCTAACACATGGATATTTTCAATGCCATGAAAGATATAGGCCAAAACTAGTAGTAATCAAACTACCATCCTAGACGGACAAGGCATCATAAAATTAGACACCAATTGCGTTTTGAGGGCGGAGAGGGTAAACTTTTAGGTATACAATCTGAAAAGTTCCGGAATTGAGTTTGAAATACCAGAAACTAACCTTACAACTCCCTAAAACATTTTATGTTAAAAGGATCCATTCAGGCATTCAAAATACCTGACATTCCGCGACCAACTACCATTTGGGGATTTCCATTGGACTAAGAGTGGCATCATATGGTGCACTACGGCATGAATACCACCAAATCCTCTTAGTTGCTGGTGGCGTAATCCTAACAATAATCCTACGACGCATCTGTAAAACAGCAAGGAACGTACATAGTCACATATTGACATTCTTACACCCAATAAATAATAAAACATTATCCACTTCACGAAAGATTTCGAAACCTGAACTCTTTCTTGAAATAAGAGAAGCTTGCCCACACATTTTCTGCTGATAAAACAAATTCTTCTGGCATGCATGCAGATGTGTGTATGTATGTAAGTAAACATAAACACATGTCAGTCACCGATTGATACTCATCGCGTACGGTTGTCGAACAGCGTATTATAGTGATAACAGCGTGATACAGTGATAGCGATATTCATGCTTTCCAGTACACAAGGCATTAAAAAATATTTCATCTGAAAAAATGGAAATTTCAAATTTAAAAGACGGCAGCCTGCTGCTTTTTGTTAAAAACAATCACATCGCAAAAAAAATTTTGTCTACAACATATTTAATCGGCGTGTGTGATGTAAAAATAGAGCTACACCATAACCTTAACTATTCAAAGGGCACTATTTTCGCACCGTGCCTTAATGATATACCTGAGACAGAAATAATTGAAAATTTGGCTGACCAGGGCGTCGTCTCTGTTTATAAATTTATCAAACACATCGACGGAAAGGCTATCCCTAGTGGCGTAGTACTCCTCACATTTGATTTGTACCAATTACCCACAAAATTAGAAATATCTTGGTGCCCTACTAAAGTCAAGCCATACTATCCTAACCCCATGAGGTACAGAAATTGCCAAATGCTTGGCCACACAACAAAACGCTGTAATAAACCGGCAGCATGCGACTCATGTGCACTCCCACCCCACTCTCCCACTCCGTGCTCTCGTACTCTTTGTACAAATTGTTCAGGTAGCCACGCTGCTTCTAATAAGACATGCCCGAAATTTACACAAATGAAACAAATAATTGTCATTAAAACAGACAAAAAATGTACAATGCGTGAAGCATTAACAACATACAAAGCACAGGTGCCTCCAGCTCTCAATGAGTCTTCGATCCTCTTCTCTCATATTATAAAAAATAGACCCAATTCACAACGTAACAATATCAACACAAACACAAATAATTCACAAGCAAACCAAGCATTAGTTAACAACAACAACACAGATATCCAAGTGACAAACGACGCACCAAAACAAAATAAGCAAAATACAACAAATATAATACAAACCCTACCAGTTTCTACTGCAACAACAGACATTAATAACTCTTTTGCCAACAACAATGCAAACAACAATTACAATAACTCAGCAAACAATAACATACACGAAACTAATTATAACACCCAAAACTTTATTGACTCACAAAACACAAATACCTAAATCTCTTCCTTAATTTCTCACCTTTCTACTGACATCCCTCTTTCTTCCATCTCACCATACCCCTCTGATACTACACCACAATGATACAAATACTACAATGGAATATAAACGTGCTTTTGAACAATTACGTAGATTTGAATATTCTAATAAATGAATTTAACCCCGAAATTATTGCGTCACAAGAAACGCATATTCCATTCAACAAAACAGCATACCCACCCAATAAATATCATAGTTTTTTTTCATAATAAACCCTTTATTGGCTCCTGCAAACAGGGAATCGCTTTTTTTTTATAAAAAAATCCATAAATCATAAACTAGTCCCTGTTACATCAAATATTTCCTGTTTAGCAATTGAAATCGATGTTGAGCAAAAAATCACATTAATTAATTGCTACATCCCACCCAACCAAAAATTTAACAATAAAGATATAATTGATTTGTGTAATACATTCTCCACTCCCATCATAATCCTAGGAGATTATAATTCGTGGAGCCCATTGTGGGGCTCCAAATGTGTTAATAAAAGAGGGAAAATTATTGAAGACGTTATCCTTTCCCAAAACCTTATTGTTCTAAATGATGGTTTACCCACGCATTTTTCAACCCACAAAACCTTTACCCATCCTGAAATAATCCTTGCCTCAGCATCTATTGCCCCCAAACTCTCCTCCCGCACATCCACAATAGTGACCATTTCCCACTCCTAACAACCATGTCCCTTCCTATTTGGTATCAAGTCAAACCTCAACCAAAATTACTGATAGAAAAGGCAGATTGGCAGAGATTTCAATCTGCTGCCATATCTGCATCAAATAACAAACCGGTTTCAATTAATATCAACGCCGAAGCCTCTAAAATTAAACAAATAATTCGCCTATCATCCCATACGACAATACCGCAAACAAACTCAAAAAAATTTACTGCCAAATTGCCTTACTGGTCCAACTTGCTTACCATCCTACGAAAAAATAAACAAGCATTTTGGCATAAATACAAACAACACATGACTGATACAAATCTTATTAACTATAAAGAAGCAAATGCTACGTTCAGAAAAGAACTAAAATCAGCCAAAAGACAATCCCTGGAAAAACTCACCTCCAATATAATCCAAAACAAATATGGTCAGATATAAGAATGCTCACAGGTTGCACTTCGCGCACTCGTATCTCATTTAAATATAGCGATCTGGGACCACTCCATGAACCACAAGATATTTCTGAACAATTCGGCAAAACATGGCCTTCCTACTCCCATGACTCCAACTTCCCTCCCGCCTTCAATGTCCTAAAAAATCAAATCATTCAAGAAGATTATTCCAATCCATCCCCTTCATCCTCAGCATTCCTTATAGAAGTCCCGATAATTTTATCTGATTTTGAATCTACAATTTCAAGAATGACAGGGAAAACACCTGGTGGACAAAATTTCCTATCCCATTCTAAAAAATTTACCCTCTACCCTCAAAATCAGACTCATTAACCTTTACAATAATATCCTAGACTCCGGAATCTATCCCCAAGAATGAAAAACCGCTTTAACCATCCCTATTCCAAAGCCAAATAAATCCTCCACGCTCAAATCAAGTTTCAGACCAATATTCCTTCTACCATGCATGTCTACAGTCCTGGAAACAAAATTTACAAATTTGTAAAATCCTTTTTAACCAATCGGAAATTGGCAGCCTATATTAATAATTACACTGGTATACAGTGGTTTTGTTGCTCTGGATAGGAGACTAATTTTAGATATATTTGTGCTCACAATTCACGAAACTATCAATGATTTTGTAAGAATTGCTCTCAATTTTCTTAAAATGTTGATTTTAATTTTAATTCAAAAAAATCGGAAAACAAGAAATAAAATGACGTAAATGTTGAAAATTTTAGTTTTATTTTGAAAGATTAACAAACATTGAAGTAAATAGAGAAAAAAATTTTAAAAACTTATACTATATTCCCTTAAAATGCCTTTTATTAGCTTTTCTTTTATAATTCTTCTTTGGACAATCTCTTTTTAAACACCAGCAGTAATCTGCCATCATGTGACAATCCCAGCGACCCTGATACCGTTCTTCCATCACTTTTAGATCCTGGTGGAACCGCTCTCCCTGTCCTTCACTATAATTTTCTAAATTATCCGGAAATTTATCTAAGTAGATGATTGGGAGGATGGAGTCATGTGCAGAAGTTCACACAAGTGAGGAAAGTTCTCTGATCGCCATTCACTTGGGAGTGGCCAGAAACGATTCTTTTACATATAACTCAAGCAGCTCATGACTTCCGGTCTTTGACCAAGTATCCTCTGGGGAGCTAAAGTGAGAAGGCGAAACATCCCCTGCATAGGGTTGTGCGCTGGGTTTGGGACCCGCCACGTAAAAAAAACACTCCCAATGAAAAACAGCAAACAGCCTCGGATGAGAGACCCCCCTTTTGATGACGACCATGGCAAACGAAATAAGGACTATGATTTGAGGGCATGCACCTGGAATGTCCGGTCCCATAATTGGGAAGGTGCCGCTGCCCAGCTGGTAGATGTTCTCGTAAAGATAAAGGTTGACATCACCGCCGTCCAAGAAATGCGATGGACGGGACAAGGACAGAAACGAGTAGGTCCTTGTGACATTTACTACAGTGGCCATATAAAGGACCACAAGTTCGGTGTTGGATTCGTGGTGGGAGAGAGACTCCGTCGCCGAATACTATCATTCACTCCGGAGAATGAACGTCTAGCCACAATCCGCATCAAAGCGAGGTTCTTCAACATATCGCTGATTTGCGTCCACGCCCCGACGGAAAGAAGGACGATGTGACCAAAGATGCTTTTTATGAGTGCTTGGAACGCACTTATGAGAGATGCCCCCGCCACGATGTCAAAATCGTGCTTGGCGACTTCAACGCCAGGGTGGGTAAAGAAGGTATCTTTGGCACTACGGTCGGTAAATTCAGCCTCCACGAGGAAACATCCCCAAATGGGTTGAGGCTGATCGACTTCGCCGGGGCCCGAAATATGGTTATCTGTAGTACTAGATTCCAGCATAAGAAGATACATCAAGCTACCTGGCTGTCTCCGGATCGAAAAACCACCAACCAGATCGATCACGTTGTGATAGACGGAAGACACGTCTCCAGTGTTTTAGATGTGCGTGCGCTCCGAGGTCTTAACATCGACTCGGACCACTATATTGTTGCAGCCAAAATTCGCACCCGCCTCTGTGCAGCAAAAAACGCACGCCAACAAACACAAGGAAGGTTCGACGTCGAGAAGCTGCAATCACAACAGACAGCCGAAAGATTTTCTACTCGGCTTGCACTCCTGCTCTCTGAGAGCACTCGTCAACAACTCGGTATAAGAGAACTGTGGGACGGCATTTCAAACTCCTTACGTACAGCTGCAACCGAAACCATTGGTTTTCGGAAAGTGCAAAAGAACAGCTGGTACGACGAGGAGTGCCGTGTCGCAGCGGAGAGAAGACAGGCTGCCTACCTCGCAACGTTACGATCGACCACAACACGTGCGGGATGGGATAGATACCGAGAGTTGAAGAGGGAAGCGAGACGCATTTGCAGACAGAAGAAGAAAGAGGCCGAAATGCGTGAGTACGAACAGCATGATAAGCTGGCCGACAGGGGTAATGCTCGAAAATTCTACGAAAAAATGCGGCGGCTTACAGAAGGTTTCAAGACCGGAGCATACTCCTGTAGAACCCCCAAAAGTGATCTAGCCACCGATGCCCAGAGCATACTTAGATTATGGAGGGAACACTTCTCCAGCCTGCTGAATGGCAGTGAACACATAACACCAGGAGAAGGCGAACCCGATTCCCCAATCGATGACGATGGAGCAGACGTTCCATGAAGAATTTCGAATAGCAGTTGCTCGCCTGAAGAACAACAAAGCGGCAGGGGCCGACGGATTGCCGGCTGAGCTATTCAAACACTGCGGCGAAGAACTGATAAGGAGCATGCATCAGCTTCTTTGCAAAATATGGTCGGATGAAAGCATGCCCAACGACTGGAATTTAAGTGTGCTATGCCCAATCCATAAAAAAGGAGACCCCACAATCTGCGCCAACTACCGTGGAATAAGCCTCCTCAACATCGCGTACAAGGTTCTATCGAGCGTATTGTGTGAAAGATTAAAGCCCACCGTCAACAAACTGATTGGACCTTAAAAAAAAAAAAAAAAATCCTTTTTAACCAATCGGAAATTGGCAGCCCGTATTAATAATTATAAGTCCCAATTATACAGTCTTCATAATGGCATTCCGTAAGGATCGCCACTTTCAGTAACATTGTTCGTAATTGCGTTCAATGAAATCAACTCAATCATTTCCTCCAACTCGAAAGTAGAACATTTCACTTATGCCGATGACGTTTTAATTTTTTCTAATTTAAATGATCTCAATGACGTTAATTACACCATCTTAAACATCCTAAAAAATATAAACAAATGGGCAGAAACATCAGGTGCCAATATATCAGCAAGCAAATGTTCTACTTTCCACATCTGCAGAAAACGCAGATGTTTTTCCCCTTCATTATCTCACTCCAATATCCATATCCCGCACACTAATGTACTACAAATTTTAGGCTTAACTTTTGATCATAAGCTAACGTATAAAGAACATTGTAAAGCTATTAGAGCTAATTTATTACTAAGACTTAACATAATTAAATTTCTGTCATCCAAATATTGTCAAATTCACCCACATACACTTGTAAATATCACAAAAGCATTAATGTTATCAAAAATTGACTTTGGATGTTACATCTACGGACACTGTTCTGAAGCTGTTAAATGCACCGTACCACACCGCTGCGCGTAGAAGTATCCGCGCATTCCCAACGTCGCCAACAAAAGTTATCCTGACAGAAGCTGGATTACCAGAAATCACGTCCAGAGTAAAACGTAATACAATGATGCTGATTCATAAACTTTACCACTGTAAAAACCAAGTTTTATTCGAACAAAGAAAACGAAATGTAAATTTTCCACCATAATAATGAAAAAGAAATCATATGTGAATTCCTGGAATGTAATTTTAACAAGAACTTTGACGGACTCATTGGTAACAATATCTTAACGAAGATAAATGCGATAATAGACTACCCAAACAGAATTATAAAAACAAATAAAACAATACTGACTTTTTATCTAACAAAAGAAGTAGAAATATATAACGAAATGAGCTATAAAGAAAATGAGGTGGAAATCTTCTGTAATGACATAAAAGATAAATGCGTCACAGAATTCGTCGACACCAATCACCTTCACGGTGTAGACAAAAATAAACTTGTAAATATACTAAAAAGATATAAAGGCGTATTTTACAACGAAGATGATAATTTAACATTTAAAAGTTCAACAAAACATGGAATAATAACCAAAAATGATATTCCGGTTTACTCTAAAATCTACCGATACCCAGAAATACACAAACCGGAAATAGAAAAACAAATAGATCAAATGTTAACCCAAGGTATAATTAGAGCATCCTCTAGTCCTTACAATAGCCCTATTTGGCTGGTACCAAAGAAGCTGGACGCAACCAATGAAAAATGGCGTCTTGTGATCGACTACAGGAAGTTGAACAGCGTAACTACAGAAGACAGATTTCCAATTCCTAATATAGATGATATATTTGACAAATTGGGAAGATGCCAATATCTTTCCACTCTCGACTTAGCCAAAGTTTTTCATCAAATTGAAATGGACGAACGCGACATACATAAAACAGCGTTCTCCACTGCAAATGGACATTGAATTTCTAAAAATGCCCTTCGGATTGCGAAATGCACCGGTAACGTTCCAAAGGCTAGTGAACGATATATTAAAAGAATATATCGGCAAAATCTGCATTGTGTACATAGACAATATTCTAGTATTTTCTACAAGCGTAGAATAGCACCTAGAATCATTGAGCAAAACTTTAATGAGAATAAAAGAAAAAAATCTAAAGATCCAATTAAATAAATGCGATTTCTTAAGACAAGAAACAAAATTCCTAGGTCACTTGATTACAAAAGATGGTATAAAACCAAACCCTCAAAAAGTGGAATCAATAGAAAATATTCTACTTCCAAGAAGCGTTAAGGAAATTTTTAGGTATTACGGGATACTATAGGAGATTTATTAAAGATTACTCTAAAATAGCATACCATTTAATAAAATATTTAAAAAAGGGCTCAAAAATAAACATTAATGACCAAGATTACAAAGATTCTTTCTTTAAATTAAAAATGTTGATAAAAAACTATCCCCTTTTAATCCACCCAGATTTCACAAAAACTTTTACTCTTGTGACAGATTCGACTAATTTTGCTCTAGGAGCAGCCCGTATGCAAGATAACAAAACAATTTCATTTGCCAGTCGTACTTTGAATGGACATGAGAAAAATTATAGCACTATAGAGAAAGAGTTGTTAGCCATAGTGTGGGCCACTAAATATTTTCGCCTTTTTGGTCGCAGATTCACCATTAAAACAGACCATTGTCCATTGGTTTAGTTGAATAATATAAAGGAATTTGATTTCGATATTTTATACATTAAAGGTAAAGAAAATGTAATTGCAGATGGTCTAAGCAGACTAAATTATGAAAATAATTATATGGTACAATTGAATTTAAATAAAATATTCAATGATGACGACATAGATACTGTACATAGTGCAGAAACGGATAGTACATACTTCATAAAAATAACAGAAAATGCAATCAATATATATAAAAATTAACTTATAATTCAAAGAGCGCAAAGGCAGTCAATAACAAAGAAAATAATACATCAAAGGAAAATAAGAAACATAATAAATATAACACTTGAAAGCGACATTTTAAAAATAATGCAAGAGACCCTACCGGAAAAAGGATTAATCGTAATTTACTGCCCAGATGACAAATTATTTCTACAAATTCAAGAGTTATATATAAAATTTTTCGCAAAAAATGCAAATCTGAAAATAATGAAATCAAACATAGTGTTAAAAGATGTAACAAACAAAGGAGAACTCTTGACGTTGATAGAAGGGAAACATCTGAAAATAATCACAGGGGAATAAATGAAATATTTGAGGAAATAAAAAAACACACTACTACCCTAAATTACAAAAAGAAATACATAAATAATTGTGAAATATGCAATAAGGCGAAGTTCGACAGAAACCCTATCAAACATAGTTTAAATATTACGGAAACTCCTAAAAACATAATGAAATTGTTCATTTTGATATTTGGTACCCACAAAGAGGCATAATGTACCTTACAAGCATCGACAAATTAACAAAATATGCAACAGCCAAATCATTAAGGGACAGAACTTGGATATCAATTGTAAATGCCATAAAGGAAAGAATTCAATATTAGGCAAACTTTAGTAACAGACAATCAATTAGATACAAGTACAGTACCAATAAAACAATTCTTAAAAGATAATAAAATAAACCTACACCTAACGACCACTTATAATAAAACAGGAAATGCAGATGTTGTAACTGCTTATAATAATACCATACATTCTACGACAAAAAATAGGCCAATTGATTTCATAAACAACTTACTTTCCGAACAAGAACTAAACAAACTCGCGGGAAAATTACAAAAGCAAAAAGAAAATATAAAAAATAATATCAATAAAAAAGAAAACAGGGTAAACATACAAGATTTTCAGAATAAATATATTTATAAAGAATCATAGAGTTAACAAAACACAACTACATGGGAGTAGACAACTTTAAAGAAGAAGGAAATCACTTAATATCTAAAGATTCAAAGTTTAAAAAAGCATATAAGACTCAAGTTAAACGAAAATTTAAATTTCAGGAATGGCAAAATTACAATACTTTTAACGATAATAACGGCAATCAATGGACTTCTACAAATAAACAAGCTTGAAAACCAATCGGGATACGCTAAAATAAGAATCAGAGAGATAGAGATAGTATATCAAACTGCAACGGTAATCCAATTAAACAAATTCAAGAAAACATAGCTTCGCAAAGCATAACATACTACACCCTAGTATATTATCAACAGAAGAAATTGAAAAATTCAATATTGACATTTTTAAATTAAAATACGTAAAGACAGGACTCCTTTCATATAAAGATGACGCATTACTTTTAACTATAAAAATACCAATCACACACGTTAAAGCAGATCTAATACTAATAAGACCCTTACCTAATAGGCAACATTTTGAAATGATAGGGGAACAGAAATATGCAATTATGTACAATAGGAAACAAAATATAGAAATATACAAAAGGAGCACATTTCAAAAGCTTAAAAGAAATTAACGTTTGTCCTTTTAATCAATGTAAATACGAATATAACAATGACACAATAATCGAAGATATCGAAGACGATACTATCCTGATTAAAAATGCATATAAAAAAATGAAACAAGACTGTGACAATAGAAAAATTGTACTCGAAGGAAATGCATTAATAAATTTTTATAATTGAAAAGTTGAGATAAAAAATAAATCATTCCAAAGCCAAAAAGTTATTGTAGAAGAAAGATATATTTTCCCTGAAAAAAAACTGATGTATTACAGTTTGAGAAAGTAATACATTTTTCAGAGATAATAATAAATCAGAAACAAATTATAACAAATTGGAAGAATTAAAAATGCACAAAAATGTAAACTATGGCAAAGCATACTAATAATATTATTAATAGCAATAGGAATATTGGTAAAATGTATAATATATAAGAGAAATAAAAATACGAATTTAAACGTAGAGCTACAAATCCAACCTCTTTTAAATGAGGAAAACACAAGAAAAATAATTGGTCTAATGTCAAGCTCAAAACTATAACTATACTTTTATAATCATAAGTAAGTTTCATAATCACTAGTAATAATAAGAAAACTTGGCAGCATTCAATATTAGATATTCAATGGAGACCATTGATAGCGGGATTCTGTAACCAGTCTCTAGTCTCTATTTGAGACATTTTGAGGCAAAGTCTCAATTTGAGACTAGTTACTATTCACTAAACAGTCTCTAGCGTTAGTCTCAAAATATTGAGACCTGGTAGTTAGCCGGTCACAAAACTAAAAAGAGCTCTTGTCTGTCATTTTGAATATACTGAATAGAGATCATCATAGATATTAATCGATTGTCGTATTTTTATATTTTGTAAGCAACTCAAACACGAAAAAGTTAAAAATGAATAAATTTTACATAAATTTCGTAAATATTATGAAACAAAGTCAACATATATTTTCATTTTTATTGATAACTATGTTTTTTGACGATGTTATAGATATTTTAATATTTGTTATCGACATATTTATTTCCATTCAATTGTAAAAACATCTCTGAATGATGAAATGTAATAGATTTTGTGACTGTCACTTACAGAATAGCAAAATCGTCTCAAGTCTCAAAAATTGTCTCTAACTTAAAATCTCAAATTTAGAGACTTGAGACTGTCTCACGTTACAGAATCGCACGGTGAATCTAGGGATGGAGGAGTAGGCTTGCCACCCGTACTTTATTATAAAGTATTTTACGTTATTTCAGGTAATTGTACTATATACTTTATGAGAACAATAAAGTTCACAAAAATGCTTTAATCCGCATGATTTGATTTCTTTGAGATTTTGAAAAGTTTAGTCGATTAATTTGTTAAACGAAATTTATACATTGGTGATTTAGTGCTGAATCGATGTTACCACTCGTCGGCGCCACATCACTCAAACACTCGTTTTGTACAATTACGGGGCATCTCGACAGGATAGAATTTATAGAATACTAGCTGCATTGCCGTGCCCATTGCCTGTGGAGACTCCACATTGCTCATAGCTTACTAGACATAGAATACTATCTAGTTTGCCATGTATCGTAAGCTAGAAGCTGTCACTTCAGCAGTTTGACAGCGCAGTTTTCATTTCTATGAAAATTTTGAAGAGGCAACATATCCCATTTGCACATATGCCGATGGCATTTTCAATTTGGCAATATGAAATTTATAAGAGCGAGTATTAAGACGGTTGTGTTATATTATAAAAATAAAGTACATGTTCAAAATACCTGAATAAATGGTTTGATTTTAATAACACGAACTGGTTATTTACACTGGGTAATATAAATTTAAAGAGTAATATAGAATTTGACAATATTGTAAACATAATTGAAAATTTAAATCTACAAAAACTTAATGTGGATATGGATGATCTTTATGGAGAAATCGCTTTATTAAACCAAGTTTATAATCAATTATGTACTTCTAAGGGTTTTGCAGAGCTATCAACTGCACAAAAATGGCAGCAGGTATTTAATATGAGTGATAATTTTTTAAACTTGTATAAGGTAATTTCATTTTTATTGTCTATTCCCGCCACGTCAGCATTCACAGAAAGAGTTTTTTCTGTGATGAATAGCAAATGACGAGACGAAAGAAACAAGGCGTCTCTGAATTTGATAAAAAATGAATTACTTATTTATTTTAATTTAAATATAGAATGTAAAGATGCTGTGCAATTGTTCAGTAAAGATGCTAATTTGATACAAATTGCAAAAAGCAATAAAAAATATGTTTTTAAATATAATAATAAAGAAAAATAAACTATACTTTATTTTGATAGTATGTACTTTTTTTTCTTATCTATAATAACCAACAAACATATTGACATACATACACCCAATAAATAAAAAAACATTATCCACTTCAAGAAAGATTTCGAAACCTGAACTCTTTCTTGAAATAAGAGAAGCTTGCTTACACATTTTCTGCTGACAAAACAAATTCTTCTGGCATGCATGCAGATGTGTGTATGTATGTAAGTAAATGGGGTATTCCATATCAAATCGACTACTCATGAACCCGACCCCTTTAGATTTTGCTGAAACTTATCCATCCTTTCTACCCTTTGAAAAACATTTTTGAGAATTTTTTCAAAATTTTTTGTCCAATTTCAAAAAAGTTATGAATTTTGCAATTTTTTGCTAAAAAAATGGCTTATTTTCAAATAGCCATAACTTTTGTAGAAATTGACTTTTGGGGACCTTTTTTTTTAATTTTTGTTTTTGAAAGAACTTTTCGAAAAAATACACGAAAAATAATTAACACCATCAACTATATAAAATAATCGGTTTTTTTAAGTAAAATCGTAATTTTTTTTTTGGAAGTTCGCCATTTTTTTCCTTGAAAAAAACTTCAATTAATTTGACAACTATCCCTGCTAATCTCGGAGTGGGCCGATTTGTTTGTTTTTTTATTTATTTATAAAAAAAGACAATTTTTTTTTTCCGTAAACTTTATTTCTATCATATGAAAAATATAATTTAACGATTTTATGATTTTACAAAAACAATACAAGAATAATTTTTTAATTTTTTCTCTGGCGTTTGCATATTTTACAAATTTTATGTTCAGTAGAGTTTGAAAATTTTTTAACATACAAACAACCATTTTTGTTAATAAATAATTTTTTGTATTGTTTCTGTGAAATCATAAAATCGTTAAATTATATTTTTTATATGATAGAAATATAGTTTAGGGTTTTTTTTTTTTTTG
Source organism: Bactrocera dorsalis (assembly GCF_023373825.1). Taxonomy (NCBI): domain Eukaryota; kingdom Metazoa; phylum Arthropoda; class Insecta; order Diptera; family Tephritidae; genus Bactrocera; species Bactrocera dorsalis. The sequence continues at coordinate 18,118,608 of NC_064308.1, read as the reverse complement.
GCGCGCTGGGGTGCGCCACGAGCTGCGGATTGGAATCGGGGTATGCGGCCGCGATGGATGGGTGGCCGATTCACTTCGCGAGCCGCGCTACGATGTAACAGCGTGTGATGCGGCCTGTGGCATATTTGACACAGCCCTCGTGACTCACACTCCTGAGTCGCATGTGTATGTGATAGGCAATTGTGGCAATGCCGTGTGCCTGGGCAACTTGTTGCCGATGCATGGGTCGCATACCCATAAATATCCCACAATAATGCAAGCGATGTGGACGCCGACGGATGGGGCACCTTAGGGTCTCCGAAGTCCGTGATGGGTGTGGTGGTGGTCGAATACCACCACGAGGTGCGGATGGAAGGACCGCTGCAGGCGTGGTTGCCGGTACAGGTGCCGGCGTAGTTGCAGTTCGGGGCGATGGTGTGGGCCCGGTGCGTGGCGCATTGGTAGCCCGAGCGGTTGGCGTGGTTATCATTGGCGTATCTACCTCCATAGTTATCTGTATAGAGAAGATTCTTGATTATTAATCTATCCTACACTGAGCTATGGGCCATCGTGCCACGATATGTGGCATGAATGGGTCGTCGTATTGGACGACTGTTTTTAGTAGTTTTTTTTTTTGTTATTTGCTTGCGGAATATAAATTTTAACGGTTGGAATTAGCGCGTTTCTCGTTTTTTTTTTACGTTTTATTTAATTAGTTATTGTATAGCGGGAACATCGGCGTGTTGTTTGCGGTTGATTTCGGTTTTATTATACGGATTGGTCATTACGCGCGTTTTCGCTATTATCTGCGGTTGGTAGGAAGCACAGTTTAACGAGCGGTCTGGTCAGCGTTCCGTTTTGAGTACGCAGATCAACTACTCGGATATGACCGTCGGAGCCGTGATGTAGCTTCTCTATGCGGCCAAGCCGCCACTCAGTAGGGGGTAGACAATCATCATGAATGAGGACGCAGTCTCCAAGTTTAGGGGCTTGTTCAGGAGTCTTCCAACGGTATCTTTTGTGGAAATCCTTTATGTACTCGTCCTTCCAGCGGCGGCTGAAATCATGATGGAGAATTCTTATTCGTTCCCATCGATTTAATAGGGATAGCGACTCCACGCCTGGCTCCGAAATGGCCAGGATGGGTGCTCCTTTTAGAAAATGCCCTTGAGTTAAGGCGGTGAAATCTGAGGGGTCTTGCGATACTACTATGAGTGGCCGTGAATTGAGAACGGCTTCAATTCGATTTAATAACGTCGTGAACTCTTCGTAATTGAATTTATAATTTCCAGCTACCAGTTTGAAATGGGATTTGAAGCTTTTTACCGCGGATTCCCATAAACCGTACATATGAGGCGCGCTTGCCAGTTGATACCTTGAGCGGCGTACTTTTGTACGATGTCGGCCGACACTTGCTTTAGGAAATCCACAAATTGCTTTTTTGTGGCTCGCTGAACTCCAATGAAAGTTTTGCCATTATCGCTCATGACTTTTGATGGGTAGCCATGTCGAGCGACGAAGCGAGCAAATGCCGCGAGAAAAGCTTCCGTCGTCAGATTACTACATAGCTCAAGATGTACTGCCTTTGTCGTGAAACATACATGGCATAGACGCCTTTACCTGGAAAGGCCCAGCAAAATCAACACCTGTTGTGGTAAAAGGCAGAGCGAAATTGCAGCGTTCAGGTGGAAGTACTGCCATAATCTGCGTTCGCATCTTCTGTTTGTGCATAGTGCAAATCTTGCACGTGAAGATGCACTTCTTGATTTGCGGCTTAAGACGGGGGATATAATACTCCTGGCGTACCATATGTTGCATGAGGCGATGTTCGGCGTGTAGCATTAAGATGTGGATGTAATTGAGGAACAATGTGGCAAATGGTGACCTCTCTGGAATTACTATGGGATGGCATTCGTTATATGTTAGGCTCGAATTAGTAAGCCGACCATTGGCACGAAGCAGACCTTTCGTGTCCAGAAATGGGTTTAGATCTAAGAGTGATCTCTTTTTATCAATCGGCTTCGATTCTCTTAGTAGTGATATATCGCGGCTGAAGTAGCGCGCTTGTGTGTATGCTATTAGTGCGACCTTTGCCTTTTGTAACTCTAGGTGCGTCACTGTGTTGCATGGGAAATTATGTGATCCCCTGATTTTGCTTTTGAGTTGCTGTATAAATTTGAACATATAAGCAACTACTCTGAGAGCTTTTGGAAACGATGAAAATCGTTCAAGGATGTCGGTATCATCCAATAATGTGTGAAAAGTAGCGATTTTTCGACCTTCTGGGCGATAATGATACGCATGGGGGATTGTGGCTAATAATCGGGAGATTCTATCAACCATTGGGGGCCATTCCACCAGAGGGTGCTAGTGGCAAGGTGCAGTGGCTTGCACCCTCTTGTACCTAGATCGGCAGGATTGTCAGCACTGGCTACGTGACGCCAAGCGGCTGATCCCACTAGGTCAAGAATTTGAGACGTTCGGTTAGAAATATACGTCTTCCAGGCATGTGGTGGTTTTTCCAACCAGGCTAGTACAATTTCTGAATCGGACCACATATATAGTTTGCATTTAGTTATGTTTAAATGCATTTGCACCATGGCTACTAATTTGGAAAGTAGCAGTGCGCCACATAACTGAAGTCGTGGGAGACTTATAGTTTTTAAAGGTGCCACCTTTGCTCTTGCTACTAATAAGTGGCTTGTGGTCGTGGTGTCACTTTGCGTGCGCACATAGATAGTAACGCAGTATGCCTTTTCAGAGGCGACACAGAAGCCATGTAATTCGAATTTATGATCGGGGGAGTAATTTACCCATCGCGGAATTTGAATCTGAGAAATATCATTCAGATTATTTGCGAACTGAGACCATTTTTCTAAGCGAAAAAGTTTCACTTGTTCGTCCCAGTCGGTTCCATCTAGCCATAATTCTTGTATTAAGATTTTCGCTTGGATCATAATTGGAGAAAGCCATCCTGCGGGGTCGAAAAGTTTTGCCACCGAGGATAGAATCTGTCTTTTTGTGATGGCTGATAATGCGGATATGGACTCTGTCGTGCATGAGAACTGATCCGATATCGCATACCATTGGATGCCTAGTGTTTTTGTTGTACTTTCCTTTTCGAATATAAGGAAATTAGTGTCCAACAAATTTTCGTTTGGAATATTTTTGAGTATATTTGGGTGATTTACCGCGCTGTGGCGCGCCACATTTTCGCACGTATCTCGGGAACGGTTCGTCCTACGGCCATGATCACATTTCGGTAGCAAATGACGTGACAAATAACTTTTGTTTTATCCATTTTGCCATGAGATGCGTATTTCAGGCGCTAGGCAGACAATTTCACGATTTAAGGCGAATTTCCGAAATTTCCAAGGCCGGAGTTGGGGTTGAAGATGCAATCCGATCTTAAAACAAAAAGTTGCATTGGAATCAGGAAGTACTAAGGCAACTTTTCCGCACTATTAGAAATCCCGAATCGAAAAAATTCCGGAATCGACCCACCCTAACGGCTGCTGTTCATAACCACCATGAAATATATCTGTGGCGCATACTGGCACTTTAAGGTGAATGCCTGAACTTGCCTCTTTGTGGCAGCTCTACTTTCGGTTGTGGAGTAGGTGCAGTTGCTCTTAATAGCTTTAGTTGATCAGAAATCATTGCTTTTGTGTCTTCGAACTGGTCTAGGCAGTGTTCATATTTGGAGTAAGCCGAGGATTTAAAATTTTTTGGTAGATCTGAGTCGTCAGATTCTACGATTGCGTCATATGCCGCTTGGAGACGCGTCCAAAAATTATCTAAATTGTCTTTTTTGATTTCTAAGACCGATTCCGAATTGTCTTGAATCGGTGAAGATGGAAATCGAGTGCAGTATCGTATCAAACTGTCACTCTCAGCAATGAATTTTGTGTAAGAAATGTCTTTACCCCTCTTTAGTTTTGTGGCACCTTGCTTTGAGCGTGTAGTTTCTGCCCGTGTACACGGACTTTTTTCGTCTGAAATCGTTTTTGGAACTTTTAGTAAGTTTTTGTTTTAGATTCCTTTGAGTCTGAGCTCATTTAAAAGATGTATATAATAAATCAAAACGTCTTAGTGAAAACTAGACTTGTAGATGTTTTGAAAATATTTCGTATATTAAATGTTGAATATAAGACTCTTTTGTATGTAAGAGTTTCAAAAAAATCAATAAAAGCAATGGCTTTTTAATCAGCTGAGATTTGAAAATATTTTCGTATATGTATATAATTAGACGAGAACTTTTTTAGGTAAATAAGAGTTTTGAACGAAATTGAAATAAAGATAACGCTTCACGTATTTAATAATATGCGCAATCGCGAACTCTTTTAAGTTAATAAGAGTTTTAAAATGAAGTAAATAATTAATCGCTTAAATTTGATTTAATTATTTTTTAATGACCGGAAATATTTTATATGTTTTATTTTTCTATATATAGTTGTCTTATATATTTTTTATGTCCAAATGTCCTATAGGGTATACCTATAGGTGGATGTTTTATTTATTATGTGCTAATGAGCGCTCGTATTAGAGATCACTGCACTTTGTACATATGCATGTATGTAAATATGTATTACGCTTTGGTTTTTTACACAATCCTGCTTGTTTTTGTTGGTCAAAAGTGAAGGGGTAAAACTCCAATTAATAATTTGTTTTGAGTTTCGTGGGCAACCACGGGCAACTCCGTGTGGTCAACTGCCTGTGGGCAACTGCCTCGTTTTCTTTATTATATTTTCTTATATACAATATTTTACTTAAGTCTAGATACAAATATTAATCTTACATTCTAGTAAGTACATCTGCAATCCACTTGAGATAGGACATATGTTACAAGTGGAAAGATTCATCTTACAATCTATGAATTACATTTTGGGACCACCTAAGGCGGACAGTATTAGCAAAGTACATATAATGTTTCAATACGGACCATATGGGTCGAAAGTGTCATGTTACATATGTATGTATTTATGACAGATAAAGAATAAGTTCATGTAATATGAACTGGTGGTATTAACTTGCATTTACATGGGTCAAACCACGTCAAGTGGTCCATGAAATTTTCGAAAATTAAAAAATTATGTAAAATATTATTATTTAAACAAGTGGACCGTGAAAAACTATTTATAATTTTTCTTTGACTTCACAAAATTTCATCGATTTATCTCTGGTAGTTTATGAGAAAATAATTTTAAATTTTTATAGTACACTAAATTTCAACCTTCAATAACTTTAACAAAAAAAATAGAGTTTTGCCCGAATATTTATATCACGGGGTTTGCGTCTTATCCCCTTCCTAATGAACTGCTAATTTTCAAAATCAGTAATTTTGCGAAATTTTCATGGACCACATGCAATGCGCATCCAATAAAAATAAAAATGCATGGGGACACAAATCATAAATAGATTACAGATGAGATAACATTAAACACACACACATGTATTAAATTGTACATACACTCGAAAACAACCCCCTATCAAGCAGCATAAACAATATGCTGCAACACATACAAACATATATACATACCCATATATTTAGTTATTTAAAGCAAGGCATACACGCACCAATTATTGTATCAATTTCAACGAATTGTACAACTGATTGCTACGTATATCGGGCAGTTGTATGAGTTGTATCAACTGGTTGGATGAAAATCAAAATTTTTTGATATTTTGTGGAGTTGGTTGTGTTAGTTGGATAGTGTTTGAGTTGGTCGTGCGATTTCAAACGATTTCGCCATTTTATTTCGGCTGTCGAAGGGAGCGCGTCATATGTAATAATTAAAGCAACAACTTCCGAACTCATGTTTAAGCAACGAAGTGAATATTCAAAATGAAGTTAGCCTCAAAATTGTATTAAAAGTTGTGTCGTGTGTATCGGCAAGGGCAATTTCTAGCCCTTATGCGTGTATGCCTTGCATAAGATAGTTTCCTAAAATAGTATATAAACAATGAAAATAGCAAAATAAAATTAGAATACAAGATTTTTCACTCAAAAAAAGACTTTCCATTTCCCCCCACCAGTGGTAAGGTTTGACAAAATCTTTATTGAGTTATAACATTTGGTCCTATCGAGGCTAAAAAAAAGAGGTCAGCCAAATTCAAAAAAGCTCTGTTATATACATATACAGGCAAAATTAAATATTGCAATTATAATTGTAAGACGTATGTATATTCCCGCATATTGACTAAATAAAAATAATAATTGTATGACGGGTATTTCCGCCTATTAAACCGATCACATAAGCCGTTTTAGCAGACACTAAACGCAGTGATCTAACTGCTATCCAAGAAATATTCAGCGGCTGTGAGTCGAGGCACAGCAAGGTCAACTAGGCGACTAAATTAATATATGTATCTCCAACGATTTCTTTGGAGAAAACCCAGCAGTCAAATAAATAAGAGTAGTGTTGTGAAAAAAATTCTCATAATAGAAACAGGAAGAAAATTCTTAAAGCCCAAGGGGATTTGTCTGAAAAGGTGTTGCATACGTTCAACACTAGTCATTAAAGAAACAACAAGTTGACGATGTCATCAAAACTCGTGGAAAATATCAAAAAGAATTGGATGCCAATCATGAAAAACTGATGGCAGATGGCATTGGAACAGAAGACTACTTCATAAAAGAAGTATATAATAATGCAACAACTAAAATAGAAGACATGGTCAATCCTCTAAAAAAGAGCATTACAGAAGACATGGCTTTAATCGAAACCGAAAGAGAAATTGAAGAAATTCAAATCTAAGCTAAACACCAAGATTTGGATCGAAAAACTCCCATGTTCATGAGGAAAATTGAAAGCCTCAGAAAAAAATGAAGGATTAAACTATGGAATTAATCAGTGGCGTAGCTACAATTTTGGGCGCCCGGGGCCAAGGATGGGCTGCCCTTTATCTACCTACCTACAAGTTTCATGAAGTTGTTCGAATAAAAGTGAATTTTTACAAAATATCTTCGATATTAAGTATATAAAATTTAGGAACTAGAAGCCACGCAAATTCTGAAGTTCCAAAATTCTCACAATACGGTTTTTGAGGAAATTGATAGTAAATTTGCAGACATCTTATTAAAAGCCATAGAAAAAACCTTCTTTCGCCCTATATCTTGTTCACTTTTGACACAATTTGGAGGAATTTTTGAACGATTTGGAGCTTTTAAATACCATTTTTGAAAATTTCGAGAAATAAAAGTATTTGTTACATTCAAAGCATAGGGTAACTGTGAGAGTGACACGTCGCAACGACAGAGTAAAAATAAAGATATTGTTGCGATCAAAGCTAGAAAAGTGCATCTAAGTTCTATCACTATTTTTAAGAAGATATAAGCCAAAAGATATAAGACAAATCCAAGGACTGAAGAGTATTCGACTAAAAATTAATATTTTTCATTGTTATTCAGATTATTACATTGTGAGTGTACAACTCTTTATCATTTATAATAAACTAGCTTTTTACCCGCGGCTTCGCCCGCAGTAGAGCCATTAAATAAGTATGAGAGATAAAGGGTAAGGGTATAATAATAGAAATGAGTCAAAATGATAACTAAATTTTATTGCTTGGCTGAGATCAACAATTTTTAAAAATTCCTACAGACAATGAAGATTCAACACCTTAAAATATGCGTATTGAAATGCAACAACTAATGTTTAAATATATTTCACCGTAACAAAAATCAATAATTCTGAATTCTAACAATTTAAAAAAATAAAATACAAAGTATTAATCTAGGATATTTTTATAGACCATGTTATAAGTTTTCCCGTCGGGTGCAAATACATATATGTGTGAATTCTGGGCATTAGATACACGTGAACAGGCTACATAAAGTTGACCATGAGAGAAGTATGGGTTTTCTAAATGCACTCCTGCTACCAGTAATGATTGTCCTTGTGCCTTGCTTATAGTAACAGCAAAGCTAAGCTTTGCAGGAAACTGAACCCTTTTAAATTTGAATGGAAAGTCAGTGGAAATAATTGGTATCCGAAGTATTATAACAATATTTCCCTTACCGACACCTGTTAAAATAGTAGCACCAAGTATGTTCTGTCCCAATTTTGTTATCCGAAGCTTTGTTCCATTACATAGGAAAGGGGCATCTAGATTTCGCATAAGCATTACTGGTATATTTAGTTTCAATTGAAGTTTATGTGACGGTACACCCTATAGTTCAAGTGAATTTGAAAACTCCACAGGATATGAAGTACTTAGTTCCGTATCTATAATTGTATCCATTGACAAATATTCCTTCATTTTTCCTTGAACCTCGTTTAAAATATCAGTGCAAAGTCCAAAGCGTTCTTAATTCATTTATACCTCTTTTTTGCCGAAAATTGGTTTGTTTTAATTGTTCTATTAAAGTTTTAATTATCAAAATTTCAGATTCAGTTTTCTGTGTAATAATTCCTAGGCTGTGGTGATTTTGCTCGTTAATACTGTAAAAATTTCTATTTTCGTCTGCTATTATATTTTCAAAATAAGATAAATTAGTAATGTGGAATAGGTCCCCGTATTCTTCATAAATGGAAACATCTCCATTTTCGATAAGTACGTAGTCTTGTCGAGTATAGTCTATAACATCAGCGGCTGCTGAGCTGATTAATGCAGTCAAAATTAAAATGATCATATTGGAAACCTATAAAATTATGATTTTATATTATCTTTATGAATAATTCTATTTCTATTATTAATTATTATTTTATTCTCTAAATTTTCCTTAACTTGCTGTTTTTTATATCTAGGTTCTAATTTATTTCTCTCTCCTATTATTTTCTCGTAAATGATTTGGCCAGGATGATATTGCTTATCTGATCTATGTGTATTATGAAACGTTAGCATTTTCTCCTGTGCTTGTTTTAAAGTTGTTGGCAAATTTTCATGGTTTATTTTATTATAAAGTACTTCATTCGGTTTAAAATTTGTTACTGAATGTATTGTTGAATTGTATTTTTGTGCTGCTCTAAGTATTGTTTCTAAATTACTGACAATATTGTATTCTTCTTTTATACATATGGCTATTTCAATTATTGTTGAATGGACTCTTTCAACTTGTCCGTTAGTTACGCTGTGACGTGGATCACAAAAATAAATTTCAATATTTAACCTTTGCATTAAGGATTTAAATGTTGGTGTGGTAAAGCTTGGTTCGTTGTCTAAAGTAATTTGTTTTACATCTGTGAAGCTTTGAAGCAATTCTAAAACCTTTTCTTCAATATTTGATTTATCTCCTATATGTTTTAATACTAAGAATTTTGAACAAGCATCTATACATGTGATAAATTTAAGTTTTTGTGCGTAGAAAATGTCTAAATGAAGTTGTTCCCCTTCTTTTTCTGGAATTGGGGCCTTGCCTATTTTTTTTTTCGTGGGATGACGATCATATTTATTTTTATTGCATATCATACAATTTCGAACATATTCTTTCATTTTTTTCCTCATTTCTGTCCAGTAATATAATTTTTCAATTTGTTTGATATTTTCATTATAGCTGCGATGAGCTCTATTATGGGTTTGTTCGATTAATCCGGACTGATCTTCTCTATTAATAATATCCATTGGAAAAAATTTTGTGAATACAAATTTGTTCTGAAAAGTTTGTTTGAGAGTTTCCTGGACTTCATGCAAATCTTCAACGGTGCAGTGAATCCCCGTCACTAGCTTTGGCTGAATATATTCTTTCAAAATTGTTACTAAATTTTCTACTGTATCAAATTCTATTAAATGCCTTTTATTTCCAAAGGTTTCAATTAACTCATGGACAGTAAATCTGTTCTTACACAATATTATTTGTTGTTTAAATTGATTTATGGGTTTTTGTGTTTCTTGTATTTGAACGCTTTCACTACTCTGTGCTGAATGTTGAGATTCCTGACTGTGGGAATCATCGGAAATGTTATATAATTCAAGACGCGACAATGCGTCAGCTACAATATTGGATTTACCGGGTTGATATACATTTTTGGATTAGGATTGCGAGGTGATAAAGCAAATGTTAATGGTTGATGATCAGTGTGTATTTCTAAATTGGTTACACCATAGAGGTAATTTCGTAGATTTTTTAATGCCCAAACAATGGCATAATGCTCTTTTTCATTAGTTGCATAATTTCTTTCTGTTTTATTAAGAGTTTTTGAAATGAAGGTTATTGGTTTACCCCCTTGTGATAGTACCGCACCCATTGCAACGTTAGATGCATCGGTAGTTAATACAAATGTTTTTGAGTAGTCAGGCTGTATCAATTCCATTTCTGAAGCTAATTGTTTTTTTAATTTATTAAATGCATTTATTCCTTCTTCATCTAGAGTTATTTCAAATTTTTTTGATTTATTTTTAGAAATCCTACCGTTATCTCCTGATAGGTATTTTGTCAAAGGTTTGGCTATCGAAGCATAGTCTTTAACGAACTTACGATAATATCCTGCAAGTCCCAAAAATCCTCTTAATGCTCGCAAACTTTTTGGTATTGGATAGTTTAAGATTAATTTTATTTTATTTGGGTCTGTTTTGATGACATTTTGAGCTACTATATAACCCAAAAACTCTATTTCCTCAGCGAAAAATTTTGATTTTTCTAATGAAATTTTCATATTAGCATTTTTTAATATTTTTGTAATTGTTTCTAAATCTTTTAAGTGTTGAGTTACGTTTTTCGAAAAAATAATTATGTCATCCATATATGTTCTCGCAATATATCATCCATTGCTCTCTGAAAAATTCTAGGGGCATTTTTTAACCCAAAAGGCATCCTTAAAAATTCATATTTCCCATTATTAACGGAAAAAGCTGTTTTCTCAATATCATTTTCTGTCATTAAAATTTGATGAAACCCTGATTCTAAATCAATGGTTGAAAAATATTTTGCTTTGCCTAGATTAGACAGTATTACGTTTGTATCCGGGATCGGATAACGATCAGAAATTGTATGCTCATTTTTTTTGTAGTCAATTACCATTATAAGTTTTGGTGTTCCATTGTCGTTTGTACCCTTTTTTGGTACCAGCCAAATTGGTGAGTTATATGGACTTTTACTATGTCTTATTATATTATCGTTAATCATTTTATTTATTTCCTCATTTACAAACGAGTTTACAGATAGGGGATATGGATATTGTCTGCTCCATATCGGATCCTCATTTTTCATTCTTATTTCCGCTTTTACATTTGTCATGAAGGGAAAGCTTCTTTTATTAATATTTGAATGCATTTGAGCAATTTTTTCTTTTATTTTAGTTTTAAGTTGAATTAATCTTTCATCTTGATTTTCAATATCTAACTTTTCGGAATTCTTTTCTGAATAATAATCATTATCATCATTAATTTCTGAGCCATTTTCACCCAGTATCGAATAATTATCGTTTATGTTGCCGGCAAATTCATCGGCTGAGGTTGTAGAACTTTTTCTTTCCACAATATTTTCTTTATATAATTTGCCGGTATTATCATCGGCTGGCTTTGTAGAACTTTTTCTTTCCACAATATTTTCTTTATATAATTTGCCGGTATTATCATCGGCTGGCTTTGTAGAACTTTTTCGTTCCACAATGTTTTTTTTATGATTATTTTTTTCATTTTGCTGGTATAAATCTTCAGCTGGCGTTTTAGGACCTTTTTGTCCCAAAATAAATTTTTTTAATATAATATTGCCGGTAAAATCTTCGGCTGGCGGTGTAGAACTTGCTTGTTCTACAATTTTATTTTTTTCATTTTTAATATCACCGATACTTTTCTCGGCTAGTTTTTTGGAAGCTTTTTGTTCCTTAGTTTTGTTTTCAAAATAAATATTCATGCTACTTTTTTTATTTTCTGAGTTATTTTTTACCCTATAATTAATTTTCCCATTGGACACATCGATGAGTGCCTCAATATTTTTAAGGAAATTGTATCCTAAAAGGAGATCCGATTCTAATCCTTCTATTTCATAGAAGATTTCTTCGACTCCAAATAGGGTAATTAAGTGGTAAAATTTTATTATGGAATAGCCATTCACGGTTTTTATGCGCTTATAAATGGCTAATTCGTTTTTATTATTATAAACCCCAGGCTTAATGTAGCATGAGGTTGCTCCCGTATCAATTAGAGCTTTTAAATTTTTATTTAATTTTGGGTCATGTAATTTGAGATAGGGGAGTTCGTCCCCTCTTCGCCTAAAAAATGGCTCTCGTTTATATTGTTAATTCGCTGACTTTTTTCTTGCGGGCGAAAGCTATTATTATTTTCTCTTTGCCGCTTTACCCCATGGGCTTCCTGATTTTGCCCCCTATTGGCCTGAAAGTTTGCATTGGTTTGCAAAGGTTTTAAATTTTGATTATTATTGGTATTTCTTTGTTGTTGGTAAAAATTATTGTTACTTTGTTGTCCCCTCATATTAGAATCTCGATTATAAAGTCTGGATACAGAAGGATCTATATCCATTGGGGTTGGTTTCGGATAATTATAATGTGTATTGGTATTGTTCCTTTGAGGAAATCTTAGGTTATTGTTTGGGTAAGTTGGCTTCATTCTATTTCTATCAAACATAAAGTTTTGAGCAAATCGAGCTCTTTGATTATTCGATTCAAGTTCCTGTGCTTTTGCTAAAGCGTCAGGTAAATCTTGTGGGCTTGAAGAGAAAATTATGTCTCGTAATGGTGTGTTTAGTCCTGTTATGAAGATCCTTAAGGCATGTTCTCTGTTTTTGTTGTTTAATTCTTTGGTCAAGTCTGCGTTGTTTCCATGTGTCATAATGGTTTTATTTATTAATAGCGTCAACTTTTTGTTGACGAGATTGTAGTATTCTACAACCGACATTGCACCTTGCCTTAAGATGCTTAATTCTTGTTCAATTATGTGTATTGGACGTTTGTCCGCATATGCAAAGTCTAGACGAGATAGAATTGCATCGAGATTTAGTACTGTTCCGTGATTTGTTAATGCATCATTTGCATCATGCGTTATTTTATTTCTTAGTATTGTGAGTGCGGCGAAGTACTTTCTACTGCCCTTCACGCATAGGCTCATAGCGTTAAGCGCTGCCTCTCTCCAACTAACATATGAATTGATCCTACCAGTAAATTCAGGTACGGATTTAACTACATCTAATGATTCTTGGCAGGCTATATTGTCGTCTATCGTCTGTGTTAAAAAATCAGTTGCACTAGTAGTATTGACTGTTATTTGTGAGCGTAATTGCTCTACTTCTTCACGTAATGCTATATTGCTGTCAGCAATAAGGCGAGTTATTAGGTCTACGGTCAAAGCGTCACCGTTAGCCATTTTGTCTAATTTTTTGCTAAAAATTTTTTATTTTATCCCTTCTAGGAAGAGGTGCTTTTTTATTCTGGAGGGTCTGGAGTTCAGAATCGCAGAGAATTTTAAATTGTTATAAGCTGGAGGGTCCCCCTTGCGGTGGTGAATCGCAGCTTTTAATTATTTAATTTATTGGTTGTACAAACCATTAGTTATAGTTTTTGTTTCTTTATTTTCTTAGTTTAGGACATTTCTTAATTTCGTGATCGCCCTTACAAAAATCGCAATATGACAATTTTTTATATTTGATACTTGGGCTATTTCTGATCTCTAATATACAAGAATATTTTAATTTTAACTTACAAATATATTCTGCTGTCTCTTTTAAAATTTCTGCTGATGATGCTGTTGGTGTTACCGAAGTTTCCTTTATGCGTGCTGCTACTACTGTTGACACCTCCGCTGATGTTGTTACCCCTGTTGCTTGGCTGTTATTCTGTTGCACTTTTAAGTCACTCTTTGACAGTTATTTTTTGAGTGGAAGTTTTTCACTTACACTTTTTTTGGTCACTGTTATTTTTCTAATAGATTATTTAAAAATAAATTCTTGTTGTTTTCTTTTTATCTTGCGATTGTCATTTCGTTAAATGTTCTTACTCAAGCAGTTATTTTTTATTGAAAGTTTTTCTCTTACACTTTTTTGGTCACTGTTATTTTTCTAATAGATTATTTAAAAAAAAATTTCTTGTTTTTATTATCTTGCGATTGTCACTTCGTTAAATGTTCTTACTTAAAAAGTTTATCACTTTCTTATTTTAGTGGACACTTTTTACTTGATTTTTCATACCTTTAAATTCACAATTTTTAATAACGTGACTTTTTATACTTTTAATTTCACAGTTTTTAAGAACTTGATTTTTTATACTTTTAATTTTACAATTTTTAATAACGAAATTTTTTTAATTTCACAATTTTTAATAACGCGATTTTTTATACTTTTAATTTTACAATTTTTCACAATTTTTAATAACTCGATTTTTTATATTTTTAATAAATTTAAACTTTATTAGGCACTTTTTGATTCGTGCCCCACGTTGGGCGCCAATTAATTCCCGTAACGAGGGAATTTTAAAAAAATATATATTTTACATCCGCGAACGCGCGGATTAAATAAAAACGCTTGTCGTTACTCTGGATTGTAAGATACAAATCAAATCTTTATTTCTAAAATACTAGTATTTATACAATTTAGTTTTGTTTACTTAAGGTTAGAGCTGAAGTGTAAGCATCAGCTTGATTGAGTCCAGAACAAAGTGTTAAATTACATTTTTAGCTGTGACATCAAATTCCAACGAGCGATATGGATTTTTGGATATAGAACGGAAAAAGCGTATCGAATTCTTAAATAATCAGAAAAGTCAATTATGTTTCTAGTTTATGAGGCAGTGTAATTGCGGAATGCAAAGATTCAATTTTGTTTACAGTTATGCTAAGGTTTTTATGCGGAGGCTATCGTTAACTTGCACGCTTGAATTTCATCTGCTGGTGTCCCCCTCTGAATCACTGGGAGGGTTTGACGGAAATCACCAGTCAATAAAACTACCATGCCATTTTAGATATACCAGATTTTCGCTTCCGAGGCATTTTCTAAGAAAATCAGAGGAAGAATTAACATCAGCGAGTAAGATCTAAAATAATAAAATGACTGCTAACCACAAAAATTACGGATTACCCCAAAAAGTTGAATAGTTTTATACTGCATCCAACGACAGAAGAAAATAACAATAAATATAGAAAAATTAATATTAAATATTATGTTAATACAACTCTAACAAATAATTTCGACCAAATTAGTTATCACATAAACGGTAATCACGGACTTTTATTTAGATCATTAAAAGAGAAATAATTCTTTCATACATAACTTTTGTGTATCTTGAACCGTTTTCGCAGCGCAAACAACGGAAGCCCTCAAAGATAAATAATTTCCCTCGTTTTTTACACATTTACCACTGTTCCTTCGCTCCTATTGTTCGCAGCGTAGTGCTATATAGCCTATAGCCTTCCTCGATAAATGGACTATCCAACACAAAAAGAATTATTCAATTCGAACCGGTAGTTTCGGAGATTAGCGCGTTCAAACAAACAAACTCTTCAGCTTTATAATATTAGTATAGATTTTGTAAACAAAAAAAATTGTTGAAGTATTTTTCTGAATATTAAAAAACAGCGAAGATCGTTTTGCCGCCCCCAAGACGTTGCGCCCGGGGCGACGGACCCATTAAGCACTGAAAAGTCATTAAGTTTCAATGACAAAAATTCCACTAAAACTTTAGAAATCCATTGCTTGCCGAAAGAGGATGTGTTTCGCTTTGTTTTAGATGACCATTTTAATGATCTACGAGCCACCAAAAGAAATATATTTGGTCAAGAGTAGCGCCTATGTTGAATCGACATTTCGCAAAATTGAATTTTGGACCGACTCTGAAATAGTTTTGCATTGGATTAAAACACATCCATCCTCACTACAAACCTTCGTCACAAACAGAGAGTCCGAAATCCAAGAATTGAGGTGGCGAAATGTGCCAACGAAACAAAATCCTGCGGCTCAAGTGTCTCGGGGTTGTAAAGTGGACGAACTGAATAATTCGATATGGTTTGGCGGTCCACAGTTCCCCCTAGAAGACGAAGCATTAGAGACGGAAAAATACATTTTCAATCATTTCAACTACTGAGAAAAATTCAATATCGGACCTTATTGAAAAATTCTTTTCTCATAAAAAATTGCTTCGTGTGGTCGCATACATATTACGATGCATCAGGCGACCACCAAACTCCTCCATGGGACAACATTTGACTTCAGAAGAACTAAACTTGAGTTTTCTAAAAATTGCACAGGTGGTCCAACATTCAGAATTTTCGGATATCATTCAAAAATTGCATAAAGGTATCGCTTTCGTGCAAATTAATCCGAGTAGGAGATCGCCTATTAAATGCACTTCTCTCATACCACGCCAAATTTCCGCTTTTACTAAATACAAGTTCGCACTTCGTTACGACATATTTACGGTTCTTGCACATTCGAAATCATCACGCTGGGGCTAACCAACTTCGTCGGCGCCGATCGCAAGCTGCGCGAGTTGAAGGAGTCGTTTCTGGCCCACGCAACGGAACTGAAGGGACTCGCTGCAGACGAGGGTTCAGCTTCATCTTTATACCACTGCGGTCGCCGCACTTCGGCGGATTATGGGAGATCGCGATGAAGTCCGCCAAACATCTTATCGTTCGAGCAATCGGCAACGTGCTCTTCACAGCAGAGGAGCTATCAACACTGCTGGCCGAAGTGGTAGCGATCCTCAGTTCTCGGCCCCTAACACCTCTGAGCCAGGACTCCAACGATGGAGAAGCGTTAACTCCAGCGCATCTCTTAATGGGGTGCTCTCTGCGAGCACCCCTACCAGCACATGTAGCAATGCACCCAATTCATTGCTGCGAGAGATGGCAACTTGTTTGCAGTTTTGGCAACAGTGGTCCAAAACATACCTGACGGGTCTTCAGAAGCGCTCCAAATGGCTACACCCGAAACGGAATCTGCAGCCCTCGTGAATTTATCCTTCGATTTAGGTTTCAAACTTATTATTGCGAGAAAAATACAGATTATGAAACAAAAATTATCAATTCCAATTTTTTGGTAAACAAAGTGGTTATAATCGAAAAGTCAACCATATGCTTGCATTACATAGTGTCTTATTTTATTAAAAATTCAAACAGAAAAATCCTTTTACAATGCGTGTTTCATAATGCAAAACGATGACTGCCAAGTTTTGTGAATCTTTCGATGACTTCTTCGGCGGTGATTTCGATGTCATGATGCATATGAAGCAACGTTAATCCAACAAGTCTTTCTTGAAGCATGGTCGTCCTAAGTCATGTTTTGATGCGGCGAAGATAAAAGAAAGAACGTTCAAAGCTCGCGTTTGTTACGGGAAGTGTACAGAATACTCGCAGATAGGTGTGGATTGTTGGCAATATGACGAATCTCGCTGCCTTCAATTTTTTGTTGCTGCAGCCAGTGACATTGCCAGTAGCTTAATTCACCTTTGAATTTCAATTTTTGTACGCCTTTTTCATCATCCATAAGATTCCCGAATCTTTCTATCAAGCATCCGATTAGATCATCGATTTCGTTTTCTTTTAAAAGACTTTCTTTTTCGGGAGTTTTTCCGCCATTTTCTTGGCTTCTGAATAAATCAATCGGAATATTTCATAAACTTGTTCGCTCTTTTTTTCCAACGTGGCAAGCAACGTCCCAATAATTTTTGATGCCTTCGCCAAATCAATTGCTTCCTTTTGAAGAACTACGCTGAGCGAATGGGTGAGCGATAGAATGTCGCTGAGACAGAAGAGCCCGACGATAAATTCGAACTTGCACAATGCCGATATGAGAACTGTTGCTTTGCCTGCTGTTTCTCTGTTCTTCCACTCCCTGATTTTTGACAGAGCTTCGATGATCAACGGTAACTTCGCAACAAATTGGAGGACAGCATCCTGCCTCTCTACCCATCTTGTTTCACACAACTTGACAATTTTTTCACCAAGTATCTTTGCTAATACAGTCACACGTTTTGGAAATGAGTTCTTGAAGAATTTGTCGACTTCTCGTATGGCACTGGCAACGTTTTCGATTAATCGTACTTTCACTGACTTTGAAATAATGTTTTTGAGTTTGTGCGAGAAACACGGAGTCATGACAGCATTTTTTGCTTCTTTCCGAATTTCGTTGACTGCTCCGATATCTGACAGCATGACCGCACATCCATTAGTCCCTATCGAAGCGCATTTCTCCATTCGGAGATTCATTTTCTTCAAGTCTCCAAGAACAATCCTCCGATGGCAGATCCACTTAAAGACAATTCTTCATCGGTTCGGTAATTTTTTCCAGCAGTCCTGTAAGCCATTAATCCATCTTCATCCTCGCTTTCTTCTGGTTCTGTGTCCTCCGCGAGAGTATTCTTCGAAAGTTGACCGAATGCGTCCAAAAAAGATACAAAGTCTTCTCGTTTGCATGCTTCGCCAGAAGAAAAATCGACGTATCTGAGTACAACGCTAGTCTGTAACGAGAAACATTATTCTTCTGTAAATTTCTGTTTATTTTCTTGGGAACAATCATTATCGGAGAGTTCAGACAATAGGCATCAATTATTATATTTTTACGGAAATTCTACTTTTACGTAATAATTGGCAGGATGAAAGTATTACCTGAGCTTTTCCCGACAGATCTGGAGATTAATCGAAAACATTCGTGTAAAACACAGCACGAGCCACTCGTTGCAAAATTTTGTCCAGTATCTCTGCCCTGCAGCATTCAATTAGTTGGTTCTGAATCGTTTTACTGGTATAGGTCGCTTTTGAAGATATGCTCCCAAGGTTTTGCTCCAGACTTGTGTCACCTGATTCGATTCTGAATCTCAGCAAAGCCCTGAAATTTCCTTCGTTTTGCACGGGCGTTTTATTTTTTCGAATATCTCCGTCATCTCTATGCCCACGAAGTAGGATGTTCTGATGTTTCCGCAAAAAATTACCGTTTTCGCAATGGGGATGAGTCGTTTTCTGTTCTCTTGCGTTTGCGAAAAATGTTTTTCGTCGAGAAGATTACGGACGATTCATTGTGGATTTTGATAGTCTCTCACTAAGTCCTTCCCCGTTGCCATTGCATTCTTATGGTACATATTTTGAGAATGAATTTCTAACACACTCTTAATCCCAACCAAATTTTTGAAATCAGTCAACGGCTGCGTCACAAGTACCCCAAGCGGAGTATTTCCCCGATAACCTCCTTGATTTCGAGGCGTAAACCATGGACAATATTTGCAGAATAGCCCTTTCCCCATGTCAGATAATACGAGCCACTCTGCATGAGAATCCAAGTGTTTGAAAGCGACGTAGTGTCTTATTTCTTTGCCAGAAACAACTCTCGACGAAAATGTTAAAGTATAATTTTTTGGAGGAGTCCAAGGATTTTCAAGCAAAATTTGTTTCACGTGATCGTCAATTTTTTGTCCCAAAAAAATTACCAACATCATTGGAAATGTTTACAGCAATGATAGAAACTTGCGCAATGACGGAGTTTTTAGACGAAGACAGTGTTTCGCTGCCCGAATTGTCAATGCCTTCATCATGTTTAGGTAGACTGTGCGTCACTGCACGAGGAACCTAGTTTTCTTCTGAATGTACTGTCGCAAAATCTTCATCTAGTTTTCTTTTTTTCGCAGGTGCAAAGTAGGCCGAGATGGACTTTTGTCGAGATGACTGCAAGATAGGAATTATGAATATA
Source organism: Bactrocera dorsalis (assembly GCF_023373825.1). Classification (NCBI taxonomy): domain Eukaryota; kingdom Metazoa; phylum Arthropoda; class Insecta; order Diptera; family Tephritidae; genus Bactrocera; species Bactrocera dorsalis. Next base: position 18,099,062 of record NC_064308.1, on the reverse strand, counting down.
AAATCAAGTTACCAATTGAATAAAGAAGAAAAGTACCAATATTGTATCGTACTAAAAATAATATAATAATATACATGTCGCTTTTTATGCACCTAAAAATGCCAGAAAAAACTTTCACTAATCATATTCTCCAAATATTCAAATCCTTGGTAGTAAATTTAATATGAAATGACATTTATATTTTTTTAAAGTGAAGCTGCTAAGAAAAACTGCACAGCATTCGAAAAAAAGGTTTTCTGAAATTTTGCACCTTATTCGACTTTTTTTTCAAAACTCTCATTCTATATAAAGATTCCTGAAGTTTGTTACGGAACACCAAACCGGTTTAACAGCTTAGCGAAGGTCTATCATATTTGAGATCGACATTTCAAAGTCGCCCGTGGCGTAGTGGTTAAGCTGGCAAGTCACTTGCGCAGCCTAGGGTTCGAACCTGGCCGAATTTTTTTTCTACAAAATGTGAATACAAATCGGGAACATTTCCCGACAGAGCCGGGAAAATTTCCGTGCCTGATTTCGAGGCGTTTCCGGACCAGCTGTTATCGTCGGGAATCGCCGTGTTCCGAGGACGAGGAAGTTAAAAGGTTCCGGGAATAGAGCATATGCTAGCGGTGAGCATATTTACAAAAACTATTAGGATTCCGGGAATAGAGCATATGCTAGCAGTGAGCATATTGTTACAAAAGTAGTATTAAGTTGTATTTGTATTGCTATATGCATCCCTTACGGGGCATCTCGACACGATAGAATTTATAGAATACTAGCTGTCAATCGAATTGCTATTGCCATTGCCAAATCTGTACGTGGGCATTTGCTAGCATGATAGAATCATTTGCGCAAAGGCGTAGGGTAGGTAGGTTCGAGCTGATGTAGCGCATGCTTTGAGCTCTTGAAAATTTTATTTTATCATTTGCGAAATGCCGTCGGGTAGGTAGCTGATGTAGCGTACATTTGAAATCTTTTATGTGGAAAATAAAAAAAAGGATTAAGATCCTTTTGTTTACAAATGTATTTCTGGCAAAAAGAAAATAATACCAAGGATAAAGATCTTTTTTTTACAAATGTATTTCTGGGAAAAATAAGATAATAAGAAAAGGAGAAAGATCCTTTTTTACAAATGTACTTCTGGGAAAAATAAGAATTCATACTTTTGGACTATTATATGATAATTGCGGCATAAATTTTATATACCAATTGAAATAATATATTTAAAATGCGCAATAATATTTTGATTTATGCTTGTAGTTTATTAAATTCAAGACTTCGCTCATTCCCAACCCAATTTGCATAATTTTTCTGTAAATTAACAATATTAAACTAAATATTGATTTTTTGAAAGAATGTTATTTTGAAAATGTACTTTATTTTTATAATATAACACAACCGTCTTAATACTTGCTCTTATAAATTTCATATTTCCAAATTGAAAATGCCGTCGGCATATGTGCAAATGGGATATGTTGCCTCTTCAAAATTTTCATAGAAATGAAAACTGCGCTGTCAAACTGCTGAAGTGACAGCTTCTAGCTTACTAGACATGGCAAACTAGATAGTATTCTATGTCTAGTAAGCTATGAGCAAAGTGGAGTCTCCACAGGCTATGTGCACGGCAATGCAGCTAGTATTCTATAAATTCTATCGTGTCGAGATGCCCCGTTATTATGAACAATAGCTGTAGGTATATGGAATAGCATTTGTCTTGTTGTAGACATCTGGCGCCGCGGCTGTCTGCTTGTCGAAACAATAGACATCTGGTGCCGCAGCCGTCTGCTTATCTACTTAAACAATTGCTGAGTCTGGCGCCACGGCTATCTGCTTGTCTAAGCAATAGCTGCATTTGGCGCCGTATAGCATTATGTTCTGGTAATTTCCAGACGCAATATTCTAGAAGGACACGTCGGCATCAGCGAGAAGTGCGTGGCTATATAAGCCGTGGCAGCGCCAACGTAATCAACCAGTGCTAAGAGTAAACTGGTATAGTGTAGACGAGTTGTAAAATAAAGAGATTTTGTTGAAGTGAATTAAACGGTTTTATTTGTCAATCCAGAGATACGAACCTAGTAAGGAGTAAATTCGCAACAATATGTACAAAAACTATTAGGATTATGGGAATAGAGCATATGCTAGCGGTGTGCATATGTACAGTAGGCAGCAGTCAGCGTCGCTAACATATGTATGCACATACAAAAAATAAGAAGAAATAACGTTATACCCAGACAGACATGTGCTTTCCGTACTACTATTTGTACTACAATGAAAGCTCATGAAACCATACACCAGCATAGTGACACACATCTAGTATGCCTACCTAGTACATTCAACAGCTGAGGTAATTTTTTTTAAATATATAAAATGAAAATGGACGTTACCAAAGTGATAACCGCAAACTACCAAAAAATATTGTATTATCGGAGAAAAAAAAATATTTTACATTAGCTCTTAGAGCTTTCAAATCAAGCAAAAAATATATCAGGCTTGCGTTAGAAAAAATAATTTTAAAGAGATATCGAACTTGCTGGTCAATGGTAAATATTAAACAGGTAGTTTTTAACATATAAAGAATTTTTTACCTAATAGGTGGAAAATTCTCAATTCTGGGAAAGGGATGTTCAGCTTTTCAGCGAGAAAAAAGTTTAAAAATGCATTCCGAGTGAGCAGGGAAACGTTTTTTATTTAGTGGACGCATTAAAAAATGTGCGCAAAAAGGATACCTTTTGGCGTAACGCCATACCACTTGAAAAACGAATTGCTGTCGCTTTATACACGTTAGCTTCTTCCGCAGAATATAGAACAGTTGGTAGTCTTTTTGGAATCGGTCGCACAACAGTAGGAGCAATAGTTTTACAAGTTTGCGAAGAAATAGGCAAAGTGTTTAAGAATGAAGTATTCAATGCATATCCGCCGAATGATGTGAAAGTGAATGAAATAGTCTATGGTTTCGAACATTTAGGATTCCCGCAATGTTATGGCGCAATAGATGGGTGTCACATTGAAATAAAGCCTCCAAAAAACGAAGCCAGCGATTATTATAACTTTAAAGGGTGGTACTCGACGGTTTTATTTGCATCAGTAGACTATAGATGCAGATTTACTTATATCAATGTTGGTACACCAGGACGAAGCAATGACTCCTCATTACTTGAGCAGTCGGCTTTGAAAAAGTGTCATTCCGATAACGAAATTTTTAAAAAATATGCAAAAACAATCGAAGGCATTGAGGTGCCGATACTCCTTATAGGAGATTCAGCATTCAAACTGTCTAAATACGTTATGAAACCATTTCCATTTTCTGTTAGTCAACCAGAAAGTGAAAAAATATTTAACAGACGCATTTCATCGTGCCGAAGAGTTGTGGAAAATGCTTTCGGACATTTAAAGGCTCGATTCTGACAAATTAGTCGAGGTCTGGAAGTTAATTTAAAAAATGTTAACCTTGTTATAAAATCTTGTTGCATTATTCATAACATATGCAACAATAGAAATGACACTGTCAATCTGCAATGGATTCAGCAAGCAAACGCTGGAAATAACGGAAGGCAACCTCTAGAGCACACATAGACAGACAAGAAATCATATGCGGAATTGAAATTCGACAGGCAATTATGACACATTTTATCCACGGTAAATATTATTTGTAATTTTTGTGCCGACAATTGGGGATTTTCACTAATTTTTTTAATGATCTATCTTTCACCACCTTGCGTAAATATCTTATTAGGAGCATTTCGGCCCGTGTTATGCATTCAATTCTCTTTCAGAAACCTCTCTATTAAGTGCTGGACAGTAGAACATTTACCATTTCAGCTATAGAACGCTGACTTTTCCTAAGCTTGAAGTGGTAAATAACTAATTCCTGTTGCTCTAGGCTAGTGCGTTTGCCCATGAATAAAAATTAGCTTTTATTCGGGACGCTGCTTACACTTTAACACCAAAAACTGTATAATCCTTCAAACCTAACTTATATAACAGACAGCAGTATCTATTGTTGGAAATTTTTCATATAACGGGGTAGTACTGTTAAAAGCTGGCGGCATCATATAAGCTGCTCATTTTAAAAATAATATTTTCTCATTATTTTCAGATGTGTAAAATTAATGCTGTAAATTACAAAAAAATTAAATATTTATTCTTAAGAGAAAGTAATGCTCTTTATTTCGGTTTTAATTTGTTTGAATATCTTTTTTAATTCATTCATGTTATTACTATCTAATGACTATTCTTGTGACTGCATCAATCAAGCTGACACTCACGGCCAGCGCAATAAAGTGTTGACGATTTGCGCTAAGTGTGCCAACACTGCCCACAATCGTAGGACTTCCTCCAAGTTTTTATTTTTTCTCTTGGACTTAAGTGACGTAACAATTCGGCTACCATATTTTGCAAATCCTTCTTCAAATTCAGGATGACCATTTAAAACGTTCAGTAAAATCTCTGTTGTTTTCTCCATTCCCACGAAGCGTTGAGCATCCGCTCCAGCACAATCGGGTTAGAATAGTTAGTTCTTGTCATTTACGAGATAAATACAAAAAATGCGATTTTCGTGGAAAAATCAGGTTAAGAGCACCGTACTACCTTGTCGGTGTGAGTTTCGACCAGAGATAGATGTTTAACTCCTCTCTCAATGGAAGTGAGAGAGCAATTTCTAAACGTCAAAACCATCTAAACTTTGACAGTTGATCGAGTTCTGGAGGTTTTGACGTTTATCAATTGGAAACGAGCGATGGCCAGATTGAAATCTTGCCAAACAAATATGTAAACGGAGGGATTTGTTGCATCGTTCAAAACCACTTTTAAAATATGTAAAACAATGAAATAAATTTGTGAAATTTAAAGGTATTTGATGAAACGTTTTGTAATTTGAAGACTCATAGTATTATTTTGAATGGAAAATGATTAAAAACATTTAATGATTGAGAGCTATTATTGGGTATTGAAAGTTCAAAATTCAGTTCTTCTAATATACTGTAAACAGATTTAAATAGTTTCTCCATATAATAAATAACCACTACATAGTAATTTTTATTCGTACTAAATGTTGGGTGTTTTAATTTAAAATGCCCAAAAATTCTTATTTTGTTCGATCTGGCCATAATGGAAAATGTTATAAAAAACGCTTATTTTGAGGTGCTCTGACACTGGAATAAGTTGAACATCCCTTTATTTCTGGTTTCGGCTTTGTCGCAATGGGCACTTTTATAGAGTGTTCAATTCTGAGGAATATGTGTCTAAAGTCAAAGCGATGCCATAAAATGCCTTTGAGCTGTAGAAATTTAAAGATAAAACCACGATTTACGTGTATTTTCAATGGAAAATTTCTACACGCTTTGGTCCAGTCCCTAATGTAAATATTAAGTGCTCAAATTTTCAGGGAATTTTTTTAGGGTATTTCAAAGGAAATTTCATGAGGGGATTGAAAAAAATTAATCTTTGAAAAACCCTAATGTACATAAATCGTATATTTTATCATTCAAAACTTATATTCAAATGTATCATGACAATATGTGTTTATGTTCGCTTTCGTGAATTCAAATTATATTATCATTTATCAGTACCCTACCGGCAACTCAGCTAACTTTTAATGCACTTTAATCTAACTATTTCGCAACTAAAGGCGGTTGATACTTGGACTATTTTTCATGAAGCCAACTGACTATTTTAATATTGCCATGTCCTAGGCACTAGTCAATTATCCGACTCTGCATGACTTTTCAACTAACTTATGCCCGGTTTCACAGTCCATACTTATGTTGTGCTTAAGATAAAACAGGAAAATAGTGTTTTACAGTTCATACTTAGGTTATGCTTAAGCACTGAAAATTGGAGTCTTAAGCAATGCTTAAATAACAGCTGATTTTTGTTTTGAATTTGCTTTGAATTTTCAGCGACATCTTTCGTAGCGTAGGGCAAGTGTCCGTTCGCTTGCACTTAATAACAGCTTATAACTACTTTTCCTTCAGTTCCAATGGGTGCTCCGACTCGCTAGTGATGAAATTTGGGGTTCTTTTGTTGTTTTCATCCATTTTTGATATAATTTTCCTTGCAAATTTATGTATTGTCTGTTATAATTTAAATATTTCAAACATATTTTTATGAATGACATTTGTAAAACATATGTTGCCCACAACGTTGCCATATATCATAATAAAATTTTGTAGAAATTAAGCATTGACTGTGAAACGCAAACGACTGCTCAGTTTGCAACAATGCTTAGCTAAGATTTTATTTAGGCACAACTTAAGTATGGACTGTGAAACCGGGCATTAAAGTTAGCTACTTAGTAGTTGACTATATATTAGCTATTTATTTAAGTTAACTACAAGTTGGTTACTTAGCAGTTAGTTAAAAATTAGTTATTTAGTAGTAAGCTATCAGTTGACTTTTTTAAATTAGCTACAAATCAATTACACAAGTTAAAAAAGGCCGAAAAATAAATTATTAATTTTCTGTTTTATTCTTCTTATTTTTAAACATTCTGCATGGAAATGCCGTTTTTTAATGATTTTTAAGGCATTCCTTATCTCCTTTTCGTTGTCTTCAAAACCAAGCGAACGACAAGCATTTATTTAAAATATTTAAAATATATTTGAGCTATGTTATTGGAAATATATATACCTATATGCTTTCAATATATGGGTTACCCATTAAAGTTTGGTAAAAAGCTTTGAAATCTTTCAAACGCTTCTTGCCGTGGACTCCATCCAAATTGACTTCTATGCACACACTTTGGGAAAGAAACATCTGTCAATGTTTTCGTCAGGCGTGCTTTTAACAAAGCCTTCATCCTGTTAACCTGTTAAGTAAGTTATAAAAACTTTTAGTATAGTAATGCATTTTAGCAAGGTATTAAATTCATGGAACACAATTTTTAAGACTTACGTAGAGGTCACGATTGTGTTCATTAATAATAGTGTTGAAGTCGTGTAAGTCGTTGACACTTTTTATGGCGAAAACTGCACGTACATTATTGTTGGTTACATCTTGGTGAAGAACCCTTTCCGTCAACACTTTCTGTTCAGGACTTCATAATTATGTCATTTTGGATGACAATAGTTTCTGCATTGCATTTGGTAATGAATAATAATAATAATAAGAATTAAGATGTAGTGAAATTATTTATATTTAATATAAATAATAATCTGTTTTAAAAGGATTAATTACTCTGCAGCTTTTGTATAGTATCTGAAATGAATTTTTTTACATTTAAATTAATTTAAGTTTCGCTAATTTTTTGCAATTCGAATTTCTTACTGTTCATCTCCTTAAATTGTTGCTCAATACTTTCCTTGTAAACCCATTTCTATGAAGCCAAGTTATATACAACATTATTATTGTAGTTAATACTTACACTGAGGCATTGATTGAATACTGAATGTGGAACGTTTAATATTTAGTATCGACATCTAAACTTTTTATACTTTTTTTATTAACTATAATAATTTTTTTACAATTATGAGCATTATTTCATGCGACACGAGCAACCCAAAACATTGTAGTTGGTTCGTTTCGCATGGAAAATACTAGATGACCGCTTTAAATTTTAATTACTTGCAACCATGCAAGAGTGGCACTAAAAGAAATCGATTACCACTTGGAAATCCAGCAAACTTTAACTCAACATCTTCTATAGCAAATCTCTCTTCCTCCCCCATGTTATTCTGATCAACTAGACAAGTACCTAAAATTTTAGCTGAGTTAAATGGTTCCTGAAAAAACTCTCGATACTTCTGAATCGGCGCCCTAATATTGATTCTGATCCAAGTGTTGAGAAGCTTGTGATTTGTATCAGTATAAACGGTCGAATAGCGCAAAAGTTATTAGGGCAAACGGTGGTAAAAAAATGTTCTGAGGTTGCGACAGCAACAATATCCCCATTTTTTCAATATTCCATTTTTCGCTGTTTTGTCACGATTTTTTCATATTGTTTGCGAATATGAATTTGTTGCAGAATCTCTGATGGCTTTTTCACGTATTTTTTTTTGCTTTTGAAGATAATCTTCAAATGGATATGAAGAAAAATTTATTAGTGGCCCAAACTTTTTCACACAGTCACTTATATGCAGAAGACCATGAATATTGTGAGATATGCTATTTTCCCCAAAAACTACAGGGAAATTTTCTACAAATAGTTCTAATAATATTTGAGCATTTTCAACATTTCTATCACACGTTCTCAGACAAGATAAACGGCAAGCACAGTGAAGTAAAAGGAATTCATAATAAAAATCAGCATGAACTTTGTCCTTTAAAACCAATATGCCTGTGTATAACAGAAATTGACGAAACTCAGTGGCTTTCCAGTTGAAAAGTTCTTCCAATCCTATCGGAAAGCGAGAGAATTCCCGAGGGACGTATTTTCTTAAGGATTTGAGGTGGGTGGAAATTTCTGCTTTTACTTCCTTGTTGATTTTGAAGTTAGTTTTGTCTGTATTCATTCGAACGAGTATTTTCTTCGTCACTCCGAGATCTATAAGATGCATTGGATCAAGGGGTACTTGTGTTATCATTTTTAGACCAAGCTCTTCACATGGAGATTACTTCGATGATGCTTTAAGTATTTTCTTGATGAAAAATCGGCATCAGAAATGAGTTCGTGCAAGATTACGGAATACGTGAGCACATTCCTGTTTTCTTGCTGATTTGGATACATTTTGTACAACCATAAGAAGAAGTGTGACCAAGGATACCGCAAGCAAATGCTTTGGCAGGGGCATCACAAATAAGCGCTCGAATTTCAAATGCAATTATCTTGTTTTCAAACAATATTCCGTTATCAAGTAAATCTTTTAACTCTGTGACCAAGTCACCTAAGGAACTAGCAATGTTACCGGGTTTACTGTTTCCAACGTAAACCCCAATAGGGAAAATAGAAATGTTGTTAAAGTTAACAATTTTAGTCAAAATCGGCCAAAGTTGCATTCGAGACTTTTTAAATAATAGTAATCCATCAATATTCAAATCAATCACTATTTTGTGGCAATCGTTTAATATACTTGGAATTTTAAACAGATGTTTTCTTAAACCAAAATGGCAATACACACCAGGAAAAACATGTCTTACGCATAACCGTTCCCTTTTCCCAATAAATGAGTTTGCACTCAAAAGTACATCTAAATTTTCTTCAGCTAAAATATGCAACAACTATTCGAAACACTTGCGAGATATGATATTTTTGAAATACCAATCACCGATTTTTTCTTTTAAAGTTTTTTTTATTGCAAATTTTTGCTCGAAAGTATTGCCAATATCACTACTTTCCATATGGCCTTCGTCATGACACTGAGCATTAACAGAGGAGCACGTGGCTTCTAATTGAGCTACACTATTAGACAAAAGTTTACTAGAAAACACATCTTTTTCCTTTTTGATTAACCGTCTCAAATGCCTTTTGCTTACACCCCTCATTTTACTTTGTACAAATATACAATAATTAAAATTTAAAGCAGTCAGTTTGAAAATTTGTACTATTTTTAATTTAATTAATAACTTTATCTTTTGAAATTTTGTGTCACTTTTGCTTGCACACGATTGATCAACTGATTCACGGACAATTAACTACAGCCTACTAATAACGAAAAGAGAGATTCCAAAGAACTAACAGTAAAGATGCGAAAATAAATCAAAAACAAAAACACTTGCATTCTCTATGCTCGCCCTGATGTGGGGTATTTATGCATTACATTGTAGTTAGCTTTTAGTTAGTTCATAAAAGTTAACTAGAAATGTGTTTTTTGCGTAGTTGACTACCGAATTGCTGGCAGGGTAATAACATGTGTGCGCTGCTCATATGTATGTACATATGTACATAAACTGTGCGTATGATATTGGCACACAAATAATGCATACACAAACCTACATATACATATATCTCCATACACATGGAAATATGTCACCAGCGAAAACTACAAACTTACTCTACAAAAACAACAATTGCCTCAAATAGCATCAGTGGCGTCACAAGTCAATATGGCAGTCAAATGGCCGAAGCCCAAATGTAGTAAATCTTACAACGAAAACAATTTCATTCATGAACGCAAATGAACTTTCAACCCGCATATTTACGCTGTTGTGTTGGCGAAGCTGTTAGGGCGGCAAAGGAAGCGGTGGCAATCGCCGATCGTTCGCTTATTTTTTCAGTACAGCCCCGATTTTCCACCAACAATACAATGCGGTGTCGCTTTGACGTCGCAACAAGTGCGGAACACATAAAGCGCGATACGACATGGCAGCACGACAGTGAACTGTAAATGGCGTCGTGAATCCTTCTACAGGAACATTTGTAAGAAGGCAGCGACATAACAATGGCCGGCATGTACTAATATCTCTCACTTCAATGAAATTTTAATATTTTGTTCAAAGTGAAATTTTTTGTGCAAAAATTAAGTAAATAGTCAAACTTATTTGTTTTAAATTACCAATTGTTATTAAAGATGATATAACAGAGCTATTTTATGCTTTTCTTTGTAAAATAACGTCAGGTTTGTTAGAGCTGTGAATAATTTTACATTTTACATATTAGTGGCATCACTCCTCTCTACTGTCAACTCTGTTGTCGGCTCAGCTTTCGTCGGCAAATATAAAAATATGTTCAAATTAGCGGAGCGACAAATGGCGGCCTGCAGTCATGTAGTCGTGCAGCTGTCTAAATAACTGTATCCATAAGAACCTGTGTATTTTAATATTTGACAGATGTCGCTTGCAGTCTGTAGCGCTGTGTTCAGCACTTCAATCCTTCGACAGATTGACTCTTCATGAAAGCAAAAAACATTTCAACGGAAATTTCTCATGAAATATTGAGTGTACATATTTACATTCATACGTTGCATGTAGACAAATTTACAAACATTATGCATATGGTTGGTTCTTTTATATTTGTTTACATGCACACAAAATTATATAAGCATATACTAGCTGACCCCGCAGCCGTTTTCCTGCGTGAAATTATGTGTTTTGAAATGAAAAGAAAGTTAAATCTATCATTTCTTTTTTTTTTAATGTAACACAGCTTGATAAAGAACATTTTTTGGTTTCTGTTCCGGTGCGTAAATGTACAGAGAAGATAGTTTTCCAACTCGTGAGTACGCCACGTATTTTTGGCCGTGTGAAGAACATAGCAGTTCCAAATTTATGCCACACATTTTTAGCGACTATTCTTGTGTCCTGATGATCATCTCAAATGCAATTTTTACTGGAAACGGAATCCGTTTCAACTGAAATGGCAAATCGATAGAACTCAAAGGAATTCGTAGAATCAAGCATTCTGCCCCCTTGTATTCGATAGGTGCGTAAAAATCAGTCAGGTTCCATTACACAGTTTCGACGCATGAAGATTGGGAAAAATAATAGTGACAGATCCAACTTTGAGACGCAAATGATGCGGCGGTATACCAAGCCTCTTCAAAGAATTTAGAAATTCCATTGGATAATTCACGGCGTCAAGACGATCGATCGATTTGTATGAGCGCTTTTCTCCCGGAATTTGACTTTGAATCTTTCAGTTTAAGTCATCAACTTCGGTATTTTTGGAAGCTATAATTGTACGTGCACTCAAGGAATTGTAGTCACGATAATTTGGCCAATGTTCGGATAAACATTCGTGATGAGTTCATCTTTCGTGAATCGATAAACGGCAGATGCAATTGATATCAAACCACCGAAAGTATCAACCGGAATTGATCCCTTTCCAATATTTAGCGAAGACCATGTAAAATGGCTTCGACAATGTCATTTTTGTTCGTATCCCATAGTAGACGCGGATTGGAAGGCTGATATGTCGAAATGATTATCGCCAAAAGTGTGCGAATTTCATTTGCATTCCAGTGGTTATCATTTTCCAGCAATTGTAATTGCTGGCTTGCTTCTCAAAAAAAGTTGCACACACCTTATCATTCACAGTACGCAATGACTCAAATAAAGTTGAACCACAAACATTTATCAATAGCAATCGAAGGTATTAGCAATCGTCGTGTTGTCGTAAGGTGGATTGTGTAAATTCGTCCTAATGCATTAGTTGAGAACACTCCTGGATGTGCTGGATATACTGGTTGGCCTTGCGGTGTTTCCACTGGCTGTACTGTATTCTCTGGGTTGAAATACACTCCTTGGTCATTCTCCAAATTAACTGCGAGACGCACAACAGTCGGAAAACGTTCATGAATTGCAAAACTAAATATCCTACAAAGCGCTTTATTGCAGTTCACGTATCGACCGCATCGTTCAAGACCAATAACCGCCATGTTGCTTTCTTTGATGACGTATTTACAAACGTATTTTATCGATTACACCAAACTGCAATACTCAACATTGATATGAGTTTTGAATGTGAATTAGACAATAATGGTGAATATAGTACAACATATGTGTTGTCAACTTTGATATTCAATCTTCCAAATTGAATGCTGAATTTTCTGCCATTGTCGTGTGGCGAGCAACGCCGATCCACTCTATCCATCATTTCTAGTTTGTGTTTCCGAAAGAAAAGCACGTGGATACTGTTTGCATTTATTGTGAGACATACACACCGAAGTGAGATTGTGGTGTCCGCAAGGTTCATGAACCTTATTGGTTTTTATCTCTTCGTACAATACTGGATCTTTCTTTGCATCAGGAATTTCCGCATGATTGAATGATTTCATCAATTTGATCTGGTGTAACCACTATCCACCATCCACAATCCAAAGAAGAATGTATGCGTTCGGCAAACCTTTCTTTTGCTACTCAACAGAGTACATCTAGCGTCTAACAGCACCATATATAATATATGTACATTACTTCAAGATAAAGTTCATCGAAGCTGTTGGTTGAAAAGTCTTGCTGTGACATCGTGACGATCGTTTGCTGATTTACCGCGATCCATGATACCGCACGTATGTCATCGCATCCTAGGAGTCATGTGGCTTGTGCAGCTAATGTATGTTGATGCCAAAAATAGCGCCGACCGATATAAGCGCGACTTCTTCGTGGCATCGTAACAAATTTCATTCTGTAATTGATCACTTTGTGTGCAACACACATAACATTTTCACTGAATAATTTTCAAAAATTTGTGAAGCAAACGACAAATTTGAACGATTCAAATAATTGAAAAACAAAACAAAACAAAAAAAATTAAAAAAAAAAATTGTATGTAAAAAATTAACTTTTTGAAATAATCCAATTTACCGACTTTTCCTCACGAAAAAGCATATCGTTTTTTTTATTTCTAAACCTTCCCCGATTCACATTCTCTGAAAATTTCATCAAGATTGGTTCAGTCGTTCCCTTAGCGTTACTAATAAGCAAACATTCATTCGTTTGTATGGGAAAAAGAAAAGGGATGTATTTAGGGGTTTTCCGGCAATTATTCAAATTTTTCTTGCCGTAAAAACCTTCCTTGAGCCTCAGCGAACATTTAAAAGAAAAGAATTGGCAAAATTGGTCCAGGCGTTTTTGAGTTATGCGCTTACCAACACATTTTGCCATTCATTTTTATATATGAGATGTATGTGCGACAGCTAGGTCTTTTAACCCCTTGACGTATTTCCACGAGCCGATGTATTTCCTCGTGGTACAATTTCTGTGCCTAACATGATTATCACGAGCCTGGCTCGAGGTGTGTAGAAGTGTACATTTGATGAAGAGAATTGAAATTTTCCCGTTATTTTCGGCAAATAATGTAAACAAAAAGCATTGCTTCAGTTGACTGCATTATCTACTGCAGATCATTTTCATAATTATCGTATTAAATCGTAGTATTTTATTTTATGTAAATTTGTAAAACAAGTGTGCGACAGTTCGTAACAAAACTGGTTTGTTTAGTGCAAGTTGCGAGCGAACAGTTGGAAGCGAATTTTGTTGCGCTAATTGATACGTCAAGGGGTTAACATGATATAGAAGCTTTTAATGACCAAAACAAATATATATTTATTAGGGCGATTAAAAAAAAATATATGTTTTTTTCGTTTGGTACTCGGAAAAATAGGTGCCTAGACACCTCTAAGAAAGCCTCTTCAAGCATGAGTTCTTAATTGTAATGTAATCACAACATTATTATTTCGTATTGAAGCCGTACTCATTTCACGGCCACTAACAACGTTCTCGCAAGATTCCTCAGATCTTACAGCCCTAAACCCAGGGCACTTTCTCAAAGCAGCACCCATTCTGGCCACACCTTAGCCAGGCGTGGAGTCGCTGTCCTTATTAAATCGATGGGAACGAATTAAAATTCTCCATCATAATTTCAGTCGCCGAGGAAGGAAGACTATTTAAAAGACCTCCACAAGAGGTATCGATGGAAAAAATCAGAAAATACACCTAAGCTTGGAGATTGTGCCCTAGTTAACGATTTTTTTCTCCCTCCGACCCAATGGCGGCTTGGCTTGGAACGCTAACTAGCCCACTCGTAAAACTATGTTTTTTACCAACCACCGATAATAACGAAACGGTGTCAAAACTCGTTAAAACCACCGCCGAAATAAACAATAATTAAACAATATAACTAAATTATTTAAAAGCTCGTCCGAAATAACGATCCATTTGTGCCACATATTGTAGAAGAAACTCCGAGTGATATAAATCTATAATCACTTACTCTTCTTCCACATAGGGCAATATGGATGCTGATACGAGTATACCGATTACACGCTCAAGGAAGCAACAACCGCGCGCTCGAACAAAAATTGTATAAAGTTGTGCTTATTCCTTTAAAAAAAAAAAACGTTGATTAAAGTTGTGATTTTTCCTTTTCCTAATAAATAAATAGTGTAATTCCTTCGTCGGAAAACGAAAAAGGTAGTTTTACTGTTCAAGGTGGTGATATCTATCTATATATATATGTAGGTATAAAAGAAAGTGATGTTAGTTACTACGCTTATAACTGGAGAACGCCTGAACCGATTTCGGTGATTAGCACCAATTCGGACAGGTCTCCGCCCAAACAAGGAGAATACTTAAGAAAATTCTGGAAAATTTTCCTAAAAAAATATGAAGAAAATAATCTATATATATAAAAGAAAGTGATGTTAGTTACTACGCTTATAACTGGAGAACGCCTGAACCGATTTCGGTGATTAGCACCAATTCGGACAGGTCTCCGCCCAAACACGGAGAGTACTTAAGAAAATTCTGAAAAATTTTCCGAAAAAAAAATATGAAGAAAATAAATCTATATAAATAAAAATGGATCGTCAAAATGCTCATAACTTTCATACGACTGAACCAAATTTGACGATTCTTTTTTTATAATTTTCGTTGAGGTTCAGGGATGGTTTCTGCGGAGAAAAATTTCGAATAATTGCCGGAAAACCCCTGAAAACAGTCCTTTTCTTTTTCTCATACAAACAAATGAATGTTTGTTCGTTAGTAACGCTAAGAGAACGGCTGAACCAATATTGATGAAATTTTAAGAGGTTGTTCGTCATGGATCGGGAAAGGTTTAGAAATAAAGAACCTGTATGTCTTTCATGAGGAAAAGTCGGAAAATTGAACAATTCCAAAAAGTTAATTTTTTCCATACAATTGTTTTTATTGAATTTTTTTGTTTTGTCAATTATTTAAATCTTTCAAATTTGGCGTTTGCTTCAAAAATTTTTGAAAATTATTCCGTGAAAATGTTATGTGTTTTTCACACAAAGTGTTCAATTACTGCTTGAAATTTGTCACGATGCCATGAAGAGGTTGCGCTTATATCGGTCGGCGTTCTTTTTAGCATCAACATACATTAGCTGCCCAAGCCACATGAACGAGTACTCCCAAGATGCGATGATATACGTGCGGTATTATGGGTCGCGATCAATCAGAAAGCGATCGTCACGATGTCATAGCAAGACTTTTCAACAGCTTCGATGGACATTACCTTGAAGCAATGCATATATGGTGCTGTTAGATGCTAGATGTACTCTGTTGAGTGGCAAAAGAGAGGTTTGCCGCACGCACACATTGTTCCTTGGATGGTGGAAGGTGGTTACACCAGATCAAATTGATGAAATCATTCAATAATGCGGCAATTCCTGATGCAAAGAAAGATCCAGTATTATACGAAGTGATGAAAACCAATAAGGTTCATGGACCTTGCGGACACCACAACCCCACTTCGGTTTGAATGTCTGTCAATAAATGCACGGAACAGTATCCACGTACTTTTCTTTCGGAAACACAAACTAGAAATGAAGGATATCCACTCTATCGGCGTTGCTCACCAGACGACAATGGCAGAACATTTAGCATTCAATTTAGAGGCGTGAGTATCGAAGTTGACAACACATGGATCGTACCATATTCGCCACTGTTGTCTAATTCACATTCAAAATTCATGTCAATATTGAGTATTGCAGTTTGGTGTAATCGCTAAAATACGTTTGTAAGTACGTCACCAAAGGAAGAAACATGGCGATTATTGGTCTTGAGCGATACGGTCGATACGTGAACTGCAATAAAGCGCTTTTTAGGATATTTAGTTTCGCAATTCATGAACGTTTTCCGACTGTTGGGCGTCTCCAGTTAATTTGGAGATGGGATGAAATACACTCTTTTGGCCAAAGAGTGTATTTCATCCCAGAGAATACAGTATAGCCAGTGGAAACATCGTCAGCAACAAAATTAACATTGACGAGTTTTTTCTTAACTTTCGTCAGTGATGTGTTTGTGAGAATATTGCTCTATTCGAAAATACCTTGATATTGCACATGGAATGCATCATCGAATATTTGCGCAGAAAGCAAGGCCAACCAATAGATTGACATCCAGTTGTCTTATCAACTAATGCATTAGGACGAATTTACACAATCTACCCCAAAAACGACGATTGTTTCTACCTTCGATTGCTATTGATTAATGTTCGCGGTTCAACTTTATTTGAGTCATTGCTTACTGTGAATGGTATATGGGAATATGTGCAAGTTTTGGAGAAGTAAGCCAGCAATTACAAATGCTGGAACACGTTAATCACTGGAATGAAAATGAAATTCGCATACTTTTCGATATAAACCTCGACATTGTCAAAGATATTTTACATCGTCTTCGCTAAAAACTGGAAATGGTTCAATTTCGGTTGATATTTCCGGTGGTTCGATATCCATTCCATCTTCCCTTTATCAATTCACGAGGGATGAACTCATCACAAATGTTCGGACATTGGCCAAATTATCATAACTACGATTCCTTAAGTGCACGCACAATGTTAACTGCCAAAAAAACCGATGTTGTTGACTTCAGCTGGAAGATTCAAAGTCAAGTTCTGGGAGACTTGCGCTCATACAAATCGATCGATCTTCTTGACTATGAAGACGACGCTGTGAATTATCCAGTGGTATTCCTAAATTCTTTGGACAGGCTTGGTATGACACCGCATCATTTGCGTCCCAAAGTAGGATCTGTCGTTATTATGTTTCCCAATCTTCATGCGCCGAAACTTTGTAATGAAAACCGACTGATTGTGACGCACCTATCGAATACAAAGGGACAGAATGCTTGATCCTATGAATTCCTTTGAGTTCTAACGATTTGCCATTTTCTCAGAAACGTACTCCGTTTTCGTTGAGATGACAGCCAACAAGACCTAAAGATAGTCGCATAGTGTGAGGCATAAATTTATAAATGCTATGTTTTCTACACGGCCGTAGCGTGCTCACGATATGGAAAACCATCTTTTCTGTACACCGGAACAGAAACCGAAAAATATTGTTTATACAGCTGTGTTACATTGAAAAAATAAATAAATAAATAAATGAAATGATACATTTAACTTTCTTTTCATTTCAAACCATATAATTTCACGGAGGACAACGGCTGCGGGGTCAGCTAGTATGTATATAAAAATGAAACCCGTTTTCCGTTGTCACGGCATCACGCGTGAATGGCTGAACCGCTTTCACTAATTTTTTTTTTTTGTATTTGTTATTATTAGGAGAAGGTTCTTATGTACAAAAAAAAAAAATTACGAAAGTTGCCGGAAAACGCCTAAAAACAGTCCTTTTCTTTTTCCCATACAAACGTTTTATTTTGTATATACATATGTAAGTAAAAATAAATGTTTGTTTGTTAGTAACGCTAAGGCTCGAGAACGGCGAAACCAATCTTCATGAAATTTTCAGAAGTTGTTCGCTGTGGATCTGGAAAGGTTCAGAAATAAAACAAAAACTTCTCACAAGAAAAAGTCGAAAAATTGGAAATTTGCAAAAATTGACTTTTTTCATACAATTCTTTTTTCTTTTGTTTTTCAATATTTTGATTTGTAAATTATTTGAATCGTCCAATTTCGGTCGCTTGCTCTTTTATTCCGGCTATTTAAAAAAAAAAATTTTGAAAATTATTCAGTGAAAGCTTTATGTGTGTTTCAAACGAAGTGATCAATTACAGATTGAAATTTGTTACGAAGCAACGAAGACATCGCGCTAATATCGGTCGGCGTTCTTTTTGCCATCAACGCCAAGGCACATGAACGAGTACACCCAGGATGCGATGACATACGTGTGGAATTATGGATCGGGGTCAATCAGCAAGCGAACGTCGCGTTGTCACAACACGACTTTTCAAACAACAGTTACGATGTTCTTCTTTGGATGGTGGATAATGGTTCCACCAGATCAAATTGATGAAATCATTTCTGCGGAAATTCCTGATGCAGAGAAAGATCCAGTATCAAACGAAGTGATGAAAACCAATATGGTTCATGGACCTTGCGGACACCACAATCCCACTTCGGTTTGTATGTCTAACAATAAATGAACGAAACATAATCCACTTGCTTTTCTTTCGGAATCGCAAACTGGAAATGATGGATATCCACTCTATCGTCGTAGCTTATCAGATGACCATACAACTTAGAGTAGTGAATATCGAAGTTGACAACATATGGATCGTACTTTATTCTCCACTGTTGTCTAATTCACATTGAAAACTCATATCAATGTTTAGTATTGCAGTTTGGTATAATCTATAAAATACGTTTGTAAGTACGTTACCAAAGGAACCAATATGGCGGTTATTAGTCTTGAACGATACGGTCGATACGTGAACTGCAATAAAACGCTTTGTAGGGTATTTACTTTTGCAATTCATGAACGTTTTTCGACTGTTGGGGGTCAGCTAGCAATGTAATAAATGTTCATTTCGGTTATATTGTTTAGAGACTGTAGTATGTGATGTATGCAATGGAAAGGATCGCAAATGATTCTAAACTAAGATAATAAGAAATAGTTGTGTGTTCAGTTGAGAACACTTATGTTTAAGATATGTGAACATACTGTCGGTATGTACATTAGATTAGTATTAATTTATTATATGTGTATGTACTATACTCTGCATGTGGTGCATACCCGAATTAGGATAATAAAAGCTTTAAATAAAGGAGCTTTGGGCAACCAGACCTGAGTACTGTTTCAATCTCAAAACCCTTCGCATTGTGATCTTACATGTTGGTGAGCCCTAAGTTTTTAGAACACACAAGTGAAAAAAGTTGATGTGAAAGTGAAAAAGTGTGTTTAAAAAAATATTTTTTTACTAATATTAAAAAAAAAAACGAAAAGTTATCAAAACAAAAATTTTTATAATAACCAAATTCGCATCATAAACCAAATCCACAGTAGGACCAAGGTAAGAACATTTTTAATTTTTTTATTTATTTCATATACAAATATTTATTTTGTTTTTGGGAGAATGGAGAATCAAATTAAATTAGCAGAAGAACTGCAAAAACTTCATTTTAAGTCCATGAGTATGGATATAAATGAAGATTTAGGAAATTTAGAAAAACTCCAAGATGGTTGGGACAAAAAATGGTCAGAGTTTCAACAAAACCATTTAAAATTGTCCAAAGATCCCAAAAATAAAAAAGATAATTATTTTAAAAATGATGAAAAAGGGACGGTAGGTACGCTTTATTTAACAGCGTACGCCAAGTTAAGCAAATTGATTGCAATAATTTAAGAAAATAGAAAATGCTCCCAGGAAAATGCAATGCCTTCCACATCCTGGTTTAGTTCGCAGGCTTCAATTCTTATTAACAGAATTAGAAAAAATATATTGAAGACTGCGAAATAAACGATATATGCTATCTAGTCAGCATAAAGAGACTAATAGAAAAAACTCGTGACACTGTGCTTCAATTTATTAGCCAGCACGAAAATGAAGAGTTAAAAAATAAATTCTATGATTTAAGAAATAGATTTTACAAACTCAAAATCTATTACCAAAAAAATGCTGCCAATTTTACATGGCCTCAAGTTGAAATTCCCATTTTTTCAGGAGATTACGCTCAGTCGCAAAGTTCTAAAGAACTGTTTGAGCAACTGGTAGTCTCTCAAAATGTTTCTGACACGTATAAAATGTGTATTTTAAAAACTAAATTAAGAGGATCGGCTGCTAGTTGTATTGCAACCTGTCTTCAACCTCAACAAATTTTTCAGTTGCCTGGAACCTTCTTAATGAAAAATATGCTAATAAAAGGTTACTAGAAAATACTTATTTCAAACAAATTTTAGGTGCTTTTAGTGTACGAAAATTTCAAGAAAAAATTTCTGAAAGTACACGAGCATTGGAAAGCCTCAGTTTGTCTGCAGATAATTTGTTACAAGCTATATTAGACTATAGGTTTGTGCAAAAATTAGACAACAATTTAAGACTTAGGTATGAAAATTCGCTTAAAAACCCTAAGGAAATAGCTACCTTAAATTCACTGCAGTCGTTTCGGAAAAGGAATACACTAGAAGCAGCACAAGCCTCAAAAACATCATCTAAATTTCAAAATGCAGAATTTAAATGCATAATGGAATGTAATACGAGTACTTCACACAATATATTTTATTGTTATAAATTTAAAGCTCTTTCTACCCAGGCCAAATGGGATGCAGTAATGAAAAACAAATTATGCACCAAATATCTTAAAAAAGGGCACAATATTTTTTTTTTTCCAAGATTATTTTATTTATTGAATCTGCTTTTTCTTAAAGCCTAACAATAAGTTATAAAATCTTAAATCTAATTAAAAACTAGACAGGCTCAAGCAAGTGATTGAGCTGTTTTGGTGATACGTCGCTCTTTAATACGCAGGCATACATATGTATCTCTTCTTTTAAGTCGTGTTACGCATGTACCATGGTGAACACCTGATTGTTCTAAGTATTTTTGATTGAAACCTTTGTAATATATCAATATTAATTGCATAGGTCGTACCCCACAGTTGAATGCCATACATCCAAATCGGCTTTATGGCCACATTATATAAAAGCACTTTGTCGTCTAGGCTAAGTTTGGAGTTTTTATTTAAAAGCCAATTTAAATTTGCAGCTCTAATCTTCATACATGTTATTTTACTAGAGATGTGTTTTCTCCACGTGAGCCTTCTATCTAGGTGAATACCAAGATATGTTACTTCGTTCGCTTGGGGTACCAAAATTATATTTATTTTTACTGCCGCGCACATCTTTGGTCTAAAATGTGGCATTTGTTACGGCTCACTATAGCTGTGTCGTCCGCAAAAGTTGATGTTAATACATTATTAGCTGTTGGAAGATCTGCTGTATATATGATGTATAGTGTTGGGCCTAAAACACTACCCTGTGGTACACCAGCCCTTATCTGTCGTTCATCAGATATGAAATCTCCCACTTTTACCATAAATTTTCTATTTTTTAAATAAGACTCCAATGTTTTATACAATTCTAAAGGTACAGTTTTTTTAATCTTATATAAAATCTTTTTTTAATCTTATTGTGTCACATCTTATCAAACGCCTGAGCTACATCTAGAAATATTGCTGAACAGTACTCCCTGTGCTCAAATGCTTTCCTTATCTTGTTAGTAATTCTATTTACTTTCTCTATTGTGCCATGTTTCGCACGAAAACCAAATTGATGCATTGGTATTGTATTATTTTCGTGGAGGAAAGGAGACATCTTTGAAGGTAATACTTTTTCAAATACTCTTGAAAGACAGGGTAGAAAACTGATTGGTCTGTATGAAGACGGTTGTGTTAAGTCTTTCCCACGTTTACCTATCAAAATAACTCAATTAGCATTTTTGGTCTGTATGAAGACGGTTGTGTTAAGTCTTTCCCACGTTTACCTATCAAAATAACTCAATTAGCATTTTTGGGGAAATATTATCATGTCCCGGCGACTTTTTTGGATTAAGTTCTTTGATGATTTCAATAACTTCAGAAGGTGAAGTCTTAAGAGACTCGAGCGAGTCTTTAGCTGTGTTGGATAAAATTGACAGCTTAAAGTTGTTCTTTGGCAAATTGGATTAGAATACCTTTTCTAAGTGATTTGCAAAGCAATTAGCCTTTTCCTCGTCACTTCGAGCCCAATTTCCACCCAAGTTTCGTATAGGCATGTTTGAGTCAGTTGGTGGCTTCATGGTCTTTTGGACTTTCCAAAGGGAATTTTGATTGTTTGAATTTGGACACAGCTTCTTAATATACATTTCGGTGTTCAATTCTTCCTCACGTTTAAGCGTTTTTTTTTTTAATTTACGTATAGCAGATTTTAATTGAAGCTGAGTGGAAGTGGAACGATTTATCTGCCATTCACGTCTTGCACGCCTTTTTTTTCATTTACAAGCATTTCTATTTCTCTATTAGAGATTTTTCTGAAACCAAGGGGCTTATAGCTTTTGTTTGGCGTTGCTAAGACAGCTGCGCTAGTTTTTATGTCATTGACTTCTCTTATGCTTTCGTCAATATCTCTTCCTGTATTTATTTTGTACTCAATATTAATGTGGCTACAGACGTATTTTTTATATTTTAACCATTTAGACCCACTTTTGGATTAACGAATATGGGTTGTTCATATAACTTTATTATTACAAGAGAGTGAGCAGAAGATAGATCAGTACATGTATCAGCCGTTATGTGCGATTTATCTATATTTTTGATTACAGCAAAATCAATTAAATCTGGTATTTTCTTACGATCACTAGGCCAATATGTCGGCTTACCAGGAGATATTATTTCAATCCTTTCGGATTAATAAGACGTGAGCCCCAGTACGTGTGTTTTGCGTTGTAATCTCCACCTGCTAGAAATCTTTGACCTAGTGTTCCAAAAAAGTCTTTAAATTCGATTTATGTAATTTTAAACTGTCCCCATATAGCCGTAAGGGTTTAAGTCACAACCCCGATTTTTTAGTGATATTGTTGTAGCTTGTAACTATGGTGTAGCATGAGATTCTAGAGCAGTATTTCCCAAAGTGGGCGATAACGCCCCCTTGTGGGCGCTGAAGGTGTCAAGGGGGGCGGTAAGAGACCCAGAAAGAAAATGGAGGCGTTGGGTAGAGGCCTGGGGAGTTATTTGTAATTTTATTTAGCTAGGAGGCCTCTTAGACAACGACTACATGAGCTCTCGACTCTCAAAAACAACTTGTGAACATCAACTAATATGAATTAAAAGATTGCTCAAACTCGGTTCTATACTTCTCTCCGCGTAGTTCATATATCTGTCTTATTTTATTGAATATAGAAAAAATGAAAATCATGTCAATTGGTCGCTCCGTTTCATTACTGGGCATCTCGACAGGATAGAATTAATAGAATACTAACTGTCAAACGTATTGCTTTTGCCATTGCCAAATCTGTATGTGGGCATTTGCTATCATAGTATATTATAATCATTTGCGCAAAGGTGTAGGGTAGGTAGGTTCGAGCTGATGTAGCGCACGTTTTGAGCTTTTGAACTCCTTAAATCTTTTATGTGGAAAATAAAAAAGGATCTTTATCCTTTCTTACAAATGTATTTCTGGGAAAAATAAGATAATACGAAAAGGAGAAAGATCCTTTTTTACAAATGTATTTCTAGGAAAAATAAGAATTCATATTTTTGACTACTATATCATGATTGTGCTTAAGCATTCCTACATAAACAATGTAATATTTATTTTATATTCATTTGTGGTTTTGCGCGCAATAGATGAGCATTATTTACGCCCCCTTTACACTACTCGCGAAGTTAAACGTATTTCTCAAAGCAAAACAATGTCGGAAGTAAAAAAGAAGAGACGGAAATACTGTGCGGAATACATTAAATTCGGATTCATTGAAAATCCCACAAACCCATCCTCGCCTTTGTGTCTTCTATGTCTAAAAACATTTTCGAATGAAGCAATGAAGCCTTCAAGACTGCAAGATCATTTGAATAAAATGCATCCAGATAAGAGAGACAAGAATGTAGCATATTTTCAAGACCTAGAGAAGAAGCATAATACTTAGCCAAGTGTAGCAAAACTATTTTCGGCGGCTGCTAAGCAAGATGACGACGGACTTCGAGCTTCGCACAATATCTCTTTGTTAATTGCTCAAAAAGGCAAACCACATAACATCGGAGAAGAGTTAATATTGCCAGCAATAAATGAAGTAATAACTAACGTGCTTCATAAACCGACCGCAGATATTATCCGAAAAATTCCTTTGAGTAAAAATTCTGTGCAAAGACGAATTGATGAAATGGCTGAAAACATTGAAGAATCATTGTGCGATCACCTGAGGACAAGCCAATTCTCAATTCAGCTCGATGAGTCCACTTTACCAACTAATGAAGCATTGTTATTATTTCCCAGAAATTTAGACGGATGGCGCTCCGACTATGATAGGGTGCCATAAGGGCTTAATAGCGCACTTAAAAAATAAAATTGCAGATGTCCTTGGTGTACATTGTGTTATTAATAGACAACATTTAGTTGCTAGAAACTTAAGTGAAAAACTATTTCAATCACTGCAATATGTCATCAAAGGGGTCAATAAAATCCGCAACAGCTCTTTGATTGATAGATTATTTCATCAGCTTTGTGTTACTAATGACGAGGATTTCAATCGTTTGTTGTTTCATACTGAAGTTCGTTGGCTATCAAGAGGCAATTGTCTGACTCGATTCTACAACCTGGGGTCGAATCGTTACATCCGTGAACGTATCACTCGTCACGTAAAAGTCTGTATTTCGTATTATGACATACGTGATCGTAACGCTTATATACGTGATCGTAACGCTTCTATCGTAATCTGGCATGATGACACACGTGAACGAGTATATAAACGTATCCGTTCGTTCGAACCGTCACTCGAACGCAAACTACCGATCGTAACAGACGAATTATTTAAAAATGTGAGTATTTGGTAAATTTTAAATTTAAAATTTTTAATAATAAATCTATTTTAGGACAAATTATAATAAGCTAAATCCTAAACAAAAAGATGTGATGGCAGAATTCATGTCAAGCCATCCATGTTTGGCAAAAAATAACCTTCCAAACTCTGCGCAAGGAAGAATTGCATCCAACAAATTATGGGAGGAATGGCGAAGCAGCTTAATGCCGTGGGGCCACCAGTTAAAGATGCTAAGTTGTGGAGGAAGGTATGTATATAATTTATATGCAATATATTTTGATAAAATATTAATTTTTATGGTTTTTTTAGGTTTTTGCTGATCAAAAATATCAAGCAAAAAAAAAACTTTCCTTCAATAAGGCATCAAAGCAGCGAACTGGTGGAGGGCCCTATAATGAAAAGTTGATCACTGCGACGGACGAACTGCTAATTGAAGCAGCTGGACTCGAAGCTTGCGTAGAAGGCATAACAAATATTTCTGCATTTGGAAATAACCCAACTACGCAAGCTTCGACGTTTATCGTTAACTGTGATAGCAGTGATGAGGAGGCAAGCCCTTTCCCCAGCTCCTTACCAGGCCCAACACCTTCCACACAGTCGCTACTCGATACAAAAATACCAACAGAAAAAACTCCACGCACACCGAGGAGAAAAAGTAGGAGTGACGAGAAGTTGGAGTTACTTCAACAAAACATGAAGTCGCTATCGGCTTTTCAAAAAGGCATAGACCAGAAGCTTGATAGGTTAGTAGCAGCACAAGAAAAAATGCTGGCACTACAGGAAAAGCTGGTTGCCATTAAGTTGGAAAAGCACCGCATCCAACAATCAACAAGGGAAATAGACCACGAGATAAAAAAATTGGAGCTCGAAACCTTACGAAGGAATTTATTATAAAACTTGGTACATTTATGTAAATATTTTTAGTTTTAAGCATTTAATGAATTTTTCGTTTTAAGTATTTAATGAATTTTTAGTTTTAAGCATTTAATGAATTTTTTAATTTAATAGAGCTTTATTTTTTTTTGAATTTTATTTATTTAATATTTAAGAAATGTGATAAAACCAACAAACGTGATGAAACGACTAATAAAAATAATGCGTTTATATGAACAAAATTTTTGTATTTCAGTTCAGAAGGGAAAAAAATTTACAAGAATAAATACATAGACATTTTCATCTTCAATTTATTAAAGAGTGCATTATTTGATCCCTTATTGTTTGGCCGATTGCGGTAAGGCGGTTCGCTACCCCAGTGTCGATATCCGTTGTTTGATCAGATTCGCAATTCTGAGGATCATAATTTATTTTAAATTTTATGCAGATGTTGTGTAATGCTGCACAAACGTTAGCAAATCTTGCCACTTTTGTCGGATGGTACCTTCCTCTGCTGCCATATCCTAAAATTCTCCAGCGTCCTTTTAAAATTCCGATAGTTCGTTCGACGGTACATCTTGCCTTGGAATGTATTTCATTGAACATAGCTTCACTTGCACCCTCCGAAGCGTTTCTGTAAGGAGTTATGCACCATGGTTCCAATGGGTAGCCAGAATCCCCTGTTAAAATATAAATAAAATAAATGTGGTAAAAAGAACAAAATGAAAATATACCTAAAAGCCATGAATTTTCATTCCTGTTGTGCTGAAATCGTTCTTCCAAAACTCTTCGCTGGTCCGAGTGTTTCCAAACAAATGAGTCGTGGGCTGCACCACCGTATTGACAGTTAAAAGCCAAAATTTTGTAAGTGTGATCACATATCTGACAATACAAAATTTAACAAATATGCATAAATGTATATTCAAGAAATATATTATAAAAGCAACTTACTATCATAGCGTTGATACTATGGTAGCCTTTTCTATTGAAGTACATGTGCTCGTTCACTGTGGGTTTTTATAAGCCGATGTGGGTTCCATCAACGCACCCAATAACTAAAAATTATTTATAATTAGTAATATTACTATTTTAGTAAAGTGTATATTCACCTCCTGGAATTTTATATTGCTGCACAAACCACTCTTTACACGTAAGGGAATTCTCTGGTGTAAACCGTATAAACTGAGGGCACAACTTCGTTTCCATTTCTTTAAGTACATGGGATGTCAGCTTCGAAACAGTGCTTTGACAAATCCCGATTAAATAGTCACTACCTACACTGTGCTGGTATCCACCGCCAGCCAAATGTGAGAGCGTGGTTGCTAATTGTAGCACTGGAGGCACTGCTCTGACGTCAGATTGCGTTAAACATATATTATTTAGGACATATTCAAAAGCCTCTTTACTTAGACGAAATCGTTTTAAAAATCTGCAAAGAAAACTTCATTAATGAGGTTTCATGATTTAATTTTTATATACCTACGCTGTGTTCGGCAGTGCCAAAGGATTGCTCCGATTTCTTAGTTGCCTCCGCACTATTTTTTCATCACTATCACTCTCACTAGAGCTCAAATAAAAAAACAAAGTCGGATCCATCTTGATATTCAACCGTTTGATGTTTAAACTAACAAATTTATTAAATATTTTGCGACAGTTTTGACAGTTCCACATCAATTGCGACCTAAAAATACGATCCATAGCAATGTGGAATTTAAAAACTATTGTGAATTGAAAACACATTACGATCCGTTCGCTTTCGTATGTCATAATGCCAATCGCCACATACGATTGACGTATCACGTAATTTTCTTTCGTACGTTTGCCGATCCGTGCACGGATGTAACGATTCGACCCCTGTTTGACTCTGTTATAGATACAGAATTTCAAGACAAGCTCGTAACATCAATGAGTGATATAGCCTACATGACAGACTTGTATAAACTGTTCAACGACATAAATCTCCAACTGCAAGGCGATAAACTAAATTTAATTAAAACAAAAAACGTCGTTGCTGCTTTCGCAGCCAAACTGCTTCTACACAAAAACCGATCTCGCAATTGTACCCTGAATTGTGGTCAATCGTTCAACGATTCTTTATAGCATTCTCATTGTCATATTTGTGTGAACGTGGATTTAGTGCTGTGACAACACTGTTTACTAAAAATAGAAATCGTTTGCTTGGTAACCGAATGTGGCGACTTGCGACTGTTCTTATTAAACAGCATCAGATTCATCCTTCACATTAGTTTTTATAAATGGATCCATTATTTTAGTTTTATTTTTAATAAAAGTTTCTCTGTTTTAATACTATAAAGTTGTGTTTCAATAATCATTCTTATTGGCAGGTGGAGCCCGTAAGAGTGAACTTGAGACCTAAGCTCCGTTGTATGTTACCTATTGCGCTCAGATTTCAAGTTGCTGGTTATAGTAAAAGTTTCGCTTAGAATTCTCCGTTAATATACATATATAGGTCACAATAATTAATTAGAAGTTATAGTGGTTTTTAAATAGGTGAAAAAGGGGGGTGCTAAAAAAATATTTATCCTCAAAGTGGGCGGTAGACAAAATAAGTTTGGGAACCACTGTTCTAGAGCATAGTGGTTTAAACGATTTCTAATCAACACTGCCGTGCCACCATGCGCTTTTCCATCCGGATGATTTGTAACATATAGTTTAAATCCCGGTATATTGAAATTATATTTATTTGTTAGATGAGTTTCTGAAATAAGCATTACATCTTTAGTTTCAGACAAAAATCTGATAATCTCTAATTTATGTTGGTTAACACCATTAGCATTCCATATACAGATATTTAGTAAGCTTATTTTTTACTTAATAAATTTTGCAGCATTTGATTTTGTGATGTTATTAAATCTTAGATCATGTTTTGCATGGTAGACATAAGTTGTGTCATACACTGTGTAAGATTTATAATCATAGTTTCAATACCTCCATTTGGAGGATTTTGCGGCAGTTGCATTTGCACAGTGTTGCCTTTCGCCACATTTGCATAACTACCTTGCATATTATTATTGTTAGAAGTTATAGGATTTGAAATTTTTTCTGAGGTTACTATAATTTCATTACGGGGTGTTTGTAACATTTGGTTACGACGTGCTTGAATGCCCTGTGACAACTTCGATTTCAAATCTTTATATACAGGGCAACCTCTGCAGTTAGCAGTGTGATTTCCTCCGCAATTGCTGCATTTTATATTTAGATCTTCTTTCTTAAGGGTGCATTTAGAAGTGGGCTGTCCGATAAATAACCGACCTAACCATGATGCACGCGACTTTTTCAAAATTTTTTTTTTTATTTTTCTACATAATCTCCTTGTAACTCCACACACTTCTCCCAGCGATGCTCCCATCTCTGCAACCCTTCCAAATAGTACTTGGCGTCTTTGTCTGCAAAATACGAGTTCACGAAAGAGATTGCCTCCTCATTTGACGAAAATCTCTGGCCGCCGAGCGCAGTTTTAAGTTGAGGAAACAAAAAAAAGTCGCTTGGTGCTAGATCTGGTGAATAAGGTGGATGGTCAAGCAGTTCGAACCGCAATTCGTGGATTTTCGCCATGGCGACTGTTGAGGTGTGAGATGGTGCGTTGTCTTGGTGGAACAAGACTTTCTTTTTTTGCAAATGTGGCCGATTTTTCGAAATTTCTTCCTTTAGCTTGTCCAATAATGATGCGTAGTATGCTCCTGTTATAGTTTTTCCTTTTTCAAGATAGTCGATAGAAATAATTCCATGGCTGTCCCAAAAAACATTCGCCATCACTTTCCCAGCCGAATACACAGCTTTAGATTTTTTTGGAGCTGGTTCCCCCTTTTCAATCCACTGTTTAGATTGGTTTTTTGTTTCGGGCGTATAGTGATGAATCCAAGTTTCGTCTACAGTTATCAATCGGCGCCAAAACTCGGTCTTATTGCCTCTAAACTGAGCCAACAGAGCGCTGGAAATGTTCATGCGCGCACGTTTGTGGTCTAGCATAAGCAAACGCGGCACCCAACGCACGGACAGCTTTCTCATGCCCAAATCTTGGTTTAATCTGTGACAAACAGTTTCTTTTGACATCTTCATAATCTCAGCTATTTCCCTAACTTTAATCCGGCGGTCGTCTAGTACCAATTGATGAACTTTAGCGATGTTATCGTTAATGGTTACAGTTTTTGAACGCCCAGGACGTTCATCATCTTCCAAGCTCCTGCGACCACGTTTAAATTCAGCTGCCCAAAATTTTACGGTGGTAAACGATGGTGCAGAGTCACCATACACAGAGTCCAACTCATCTTTGATTTGTGAAGGCGTATTGCCGTTATAGTGGTTTTTAAATAGGTGAAAAAGGGGGGTGCTAAAAAAATATTTATCCTCAAAGTGGGCGGTAGACAAAATAAGTTTGGGAACCACTGTTCTAGAGCATAGTGGTTTAAACGATTTCTAATCAACACTGCCGTGCCACCATGCGCTTTTCCATCCGGATGATTTGTAACATATAGTTTAAATCCCGGTATATTGAAATTATATTTATTTGTTAGATGAGTTTCTGAAATAAGCATTACATCTTTAGTTTCAGACAAAAATCTGATAATCTCTAATTTATGTTGGTTAACACCATTAGCATTCCATATACAGATATTTAGTAAGCTTATTTTTTACTTAATAAATTTTGCAGCATTTGATTTTGTGATGTTATTAAATCTTAGATCATGTTTTGCATGGTAGACATAAGTTGTGTCATACACTGTGTAAGATTTATAATCATAGTTTCAATACCTCCATTTGGAGGATTTTGCGGCAGTTGCATTTGCACAGTGTTGCCTTTCGCCACATTTGCATAACTACCTTGCATATTATTATTGTTAGAAGTTATAGGATTTGAAATTTTTTCTGAGGTTACTATAATTTCATTACGGGGTGTTTGTAACATTTGGTTACGACGTGCTTGAATGCCCTGTGACAACTTCGATTTCAAATCTTTATATACAGGGCAACCTCTGCAGTTAGCAGTGTGATTTCCTCCGCAATTGCTGCATTTTATATTTAGATCTTCTTTCTTAAGGGTGCATTTAGAAGTGGGCTGTCCGATAAATAACCGACCTAACCATGATGCACGCGACTTTTTCAAAATTTTTTTTTTTATTTTTCTACATAATCTCCTTGTAACTCCACACACTTCTCCCAGCGATGCTCCCATCTCTGCAACCCTTCCAAATAGTACTTGGCGTCTTTGTCTGCAAAATACGAGTTCACGAAAGAGATTGCCTCCTCATTTGACGAAAATCTCTGGCCGCCGAGCGCAGTTTTAAGTTGAGGAAACAAAAAAAAGTCGCTTGGTGCTAGATCTGGTGAATAAGGTGGATGGTCAAGCAGTTCGAACCGCAATTCGTGGATTTTCGCCATGGCGACTGTTGAGGTGTGAGATGGTGCGTTGTCTTGGTGGAACAAGACTTTCTTTTTTTGCAAATGTGGCCGATTTTTCGAAATTTCTTCCTTTAGCTTGTCCAATAATGATGCGTAGTATGCTCCTGTTATAGTTTTTCCTTTTTCAAGATAGTCGATAGAAATAATTCCATGGCTGTCCCAAAAAACATTCGCCATCACTTTCCCAGCCGAATACACAGCTTTAGATTTTTTTGGAGCTGGTTCCCCCTTTTCAATCCACTGTTTAGATTGGTTTTTTGTTTCGGGCGTATAGTGATGAATCCAAGTTTCGTCTACAGTTATCAATCGGCGCCAAAACTCGGTCTTATTGCCTCTAAACTGAGCCAACAGAGCGCTGGAAATGTTCATGCGCGCACGTTTGTGGTCTAGCATAAGCAAACGCGGCACCCAACGCACGGACAGCTTTCTCATGCCCAAATCTTGGTTTAATCTGTGACAAACAGTTTCTTTTGACATCTTCATAATCTCAGCTATTTCCCTAACTTTAATCCGGCGGTCGTCTAGTACCAATTGATGAACTTTAGCGATGTTATCGTTAATGGTTACAGTTTTTGAACGCCCAGGACGTTCATCATCTTCCAAGCTCCTGCGACCACGTTTAAATTCAGCTGCCCAAAATTTTACGGTGGTAAACGATGGTGCAGAGTCACCATACACAGAGTCCAACTCATCTTTGATTTGTGAAGGCGTATTGCCTTTCAAAAAGAAAAATTTAATTACAGCTCGATATTCAATTTTTTCCATTTTGGGGAAATCACCGAAATAGACTCACAAAAACGACTTCTTCTTCTTCACTGGCGTAGACACCGCTTACGCGATTATAGCCGAGTCAACAACAGCGCGCCAATCGTTTCTTCTCTTCGCTACGTGGCGCCAATTGGATATTCCAAGCGAGGCCAGGTCCTTCTCCACTTGGTCCTGCCAACGGAGTGGAGGTCTTCCTCTTCCTCTGCTTCCCGCGGCGGGTACTGCGTCGAATGCTTTCAGAGCTGGAGTGTTTTCGTCCATCCGGACAACATGACTAGCGTAGCCGCTGTCTTTTAATTCGCTGAACTATGTCAATGTCGTCGTATATCTCGTACAGCTCATCGTTCCATCGAATGCGATATTCGCCGTGGCCAACGCGCAAAGGACCATAAATCTTTCGCAGAACTTTTCTCTCGAAAACTCGCAACGTCGACTCATCTGTTGTTGACATCGTCCAGGCCTCTGCACCATATAGCAGGACGGGAATTATGAGTGACTTATAGAGTTTGTTTTTTGTTTGTCGAGAGAGGACTTTGCTTCTCAATTGCCTACTTAGTCCGAAGTAGCACCTGTTGGCAAGAGTTATCCTGCGTTGGATTTCTAGGCTGACATTGTTGGTGGTGTTAATGCTGGTTCCTAAATAGACGAAATTATCTACAACTTCAAAGTTATGACTGTCAACAGTGACGTGAGTGCCAAGTCGCGAGTGCGACGACTGTTTGTTTGATGACAGGAGATATTTCGTCTTGCCCTCGTTCACTGCCAGACCCATTTGCGTTGCTTCCTTGTTCAGTCTGGAGAAAGCAGAACTAACGGCGCGGGTGTTGAGACCGATGATATCAATATAATATCGGCATACGCCAGCAGCTGTACACTCTTATAAAAGATTGTACCTGCTCGATTCAGTTCTGCAGCTCTAATAATTTTCTCCAGCAGCAGATTGAAAAAGTCGCACGATGGGGAGTCGCCTTGTCTGAAACCTCGTTTGGTATCGAACGGCTCGGAGAGGTCCTTCCCGATCCTGACGGAGCTTTTCGTGTTGCTCAACGTCAGTTTACACAGCCGTATTAGTTTTGCGGGGATACCAAATTCAGACATCGCGGCATAAAGGCAGCTCCTTTTCGTGCTGTCGAAAGCAGCTTTGAAATCGACGAATAGGTGGTGAGTGTCGATCCTCCTTTCACGGGTCTTTTCCAAGATTTGGCGCATGGTG
The DNA here is from genome assembly GCF_023373825.1 of Bactrocera dorsalis. NCBI lineage: Eukaryota > Metazoa > Arthropoda > Insecta > Diptera > Tephritidae > Bactrocera > Bactrocera dorsalis. Next base: position 18,065,725 of record NC_064308.1, on the reverse strand, counting down.
AATATCTGGTCGGTTGTTGATTTACCAGGTCTGAAGCCACACTGATAAGGTCCAATCAGTTTGTTGACGGTGGGCTTTAATCTTTCACACAATACGCTCGATAGAACCTTGTACGCGATGTTGAGGAGGCTAATCCCACGGTAGTTGGCGCAGACTTTGGGGTCTCCTTTTTTATGGATTGGGCATAGCACATATTTTGCAAAGAAGCTGATGCATGCTCCTTATCAGTTCTTCGCCGCCGTGTTTGAATAGCTCGGCCGGCAATCCGTCGGCCCCTGCCGCTTTGTTGTTCTTCAGGCGGGCAACTGCTATTCGATCTTCGTCATGGCCGGGCAATGGAACGTCTGCTCCATCGTCATCGATTGGGGAATCGGGTTCGCCTTCTCCTGGTGCTATGTGTTCACTGCCATTCAGCAGGCTGGAGAAGTGTTCCCTTCATAATCTAAGTATGCTCTGGGCATCGGTGGCTAGATCACCTTTGGGGGTTCTACAGGAGTATGCTCCGGTCTTGAAACCTTCTGTAATCGCTTCTCGGCCTTATGGCTAAGATCAAAGTGTAGCACAAAAACGACTGTCAACAGATAATTGCGCAAGATAAATTTCTGAAATTTTGGCGAGTAGCTATTATAATATGCACAATTTGAAGTAGAAACTTTTTTTTCAGATGTGCCGCTAGCTTCACGTTGAGGTCGGTTATTTATCGGACAGCCCTCGTAAATCATCACATAGCACACAAACACTACGTAGAGTGCAGTATGATTTAGCATGCCCATATTCTTGGCAGTTAGTACATTGTACCGGACCGTTTCTTTTATGTGGTTCCTCCACAGCTACTCTACGAAGCAGCAATTATTATTTCAAATTATATATTGGATGTGTTTCATTTTTTTACTATGATTTGAGTTCGGCAACAATTCAATTTTAATCATTGGCTGTGGTCCTTTGTTTCGATTAAATATATTTACAACTGTTTAAATTCCAAAACCGCATTCTTCCAATGGTTCTTTGCTCTTCAGTTGATACGAATAATAATTTTTGTTTTTATTCGACAAAAATTTAACGATTTTTTCAGTGTAGGACTGAATTTTTGTTTCGTCTATATTGCCTTCTTTCAAAGGCACTATATCAAAATTGTTAGTGCCAACAATTTCACTTAAATTCGCAACAAGAGTATTACTGCTACGCTCGCGCAAATATATTGGAGGTGGTTTGGCATTAACGACTGTGGTGGTACCCTTCGCATCGTCGTCTGAACCATTGCTTAGTATGGCAAATCTGTTGTCATTTAAAACTTCCGTTTTATTTTTATTTGGTGTGCCGCCTTGAATTTTTTTAGGATTGGCTGCTGACTTTGAAGGACTTAATTTCCTTTTTATATTAACGTAGCGGTCAATGCCAGTTTGTACAGACGGGCCTTTTTTTGTTGGTACACTCTCATCTTGCGTTGTGATTCTCTTCGCTGCCTGCGCGTTTGCTGATACCTGCAGACTGGTTGCTGTCAGGGCATTTGTTGTTGCCTGATTGTTGTTTTCGGCTGCTACTACTGACTGCGTTCTTTGCTTCGATTCCTTTTATGCCGATCGCCGCGATGACTCATCATTGCCGTTAGACTTTTTATTGCCAGTTGTTGTTGTTGTTGTGTCGACAAAGCTGAAATACGCATTTAAGGAATGCCTACGGCCTTGCTGATGAGGCTGCGAAGCACTCATTATTGTTTGTTTGATTTTTTGTTTTTTTGTTTTCACTTGTTGATTCGTGCACTATTTGTTTATGTTTATTGTTCTTAATTTGTGCGCACTGATTTTAATGTTTGTTTACAATTTAATAAATTGTTTTTTTTTGTTTTACTTTTTGCTTGATTTTATTATTAATTCTTTTTTTGGAAAGATTGAATTCACGGAGCAAATTAAATAACATGTCCGTATTCTTTGAACACTCTCTACGCGACACACAATATAAAGGATATAAAGGTATGTAAAGGCGAAAGTTGCCTCACTTGTCAAGGAAACTTTCATTTATGGCTCCACAAAGATAAATCTTCTAAAGCGAAAAGCACAATCATTAAAAATAGGGAAATGATAGATTAAAAAGTGATTGTGAATATGCCCTGCTAACAACAGCAGTTGTTGGTATAAAAGGCCGTAATGGAATAATTATAAAGGCGCGTGCTTTATTAGATAGTGGGTCTCAAGTTCACCTTATAACCAAACAACTGAAAAATAAATTAAAACTTCCTTCCAGGAGAGAATCTATGACCATTGAAGTAGTTGGTCAAAACAACACAAATACAAATGAAAGAGCTAATCTTATTTAAAATCATTAATATATCCTTTCGAAACAAATTTAAACACCATTGTAGTACAAAAGATTGTGTCCAATGTGCCCACAGAACACATAAAAGTCAAAAAAATTCCAGAGAATATAAAACTGGCCGACCCCTCATTTGGTGTTCCGGGTAAAATTGATTTACTTTTAGGTGCGGACATATTCTTTGATTTGTTAAAAGAAGAGAAAATATCTATTGAAAATGTTAATTACAAACTGCAGAACAGTGAGTCTGGCTGGTTGATTTACGGATCAACTAACATAAGCTCCAAATTTGCTCACTGTGGTGTTGTAACATATTTAGATTAAAAAATAGACAATCAATTTAAAATGTTTTGGGAAATAGAATCAGTTGCAAATAAATGTGTTAATCAAACTAAAGAAGAAACACATTGTAAGGAGCATTTTAATAATAATTTTAAAATTTCTGTAGATGGTAAATTTACTGTAGCTCTTCCATTCAAAAAATAAAATATAAATTTAGGTGATTACAAGCAAAAAGAAGATTTCTTTTTCTGGAGAAAAAACTGAAAAATAATGAAAATGTGAGAGAGCAATATGAACAATTTATGAATGAATACATAAGATTGGACCATTTAGAGGAAATAAAAAATGTTAATATGTTTAAATCGAAATATTAATTACCACACCATTGCGTACTTAAACCAGATAGTACAACTACTAAATTAAGAGTCGTTTTTGATGCATCCTGTAAAACAGATAATGCATTCTGGACCTAAGAAGACTTATTTAATATTTTACTGAGGTTTAGAAAGCATATATACATATACAAGTATATGTCTTCACAACAGACATCGAGAAAATGTTTAGGCAAATAAGGATTCGCGCAGAGGATGAAAAATATCAATTAATCTACTGACGCGATGAAGATAATGAAATACTGCGAACATATACTCTTAAAACATTTAGCAGTTAAATGTTTGCAGAAAATTGCAGAAATGGAGAGAAATGATTATCCAGAAGTAGCGGAAATTATTAATGTAGATTTTTTTTACATGATGTCAAGTTAATCCAGGACAATATCAAAATAATTAAAAAAAATATGGATTCAACTTTAGAAAATGGCGTTCCAATAACATAGAACTTTTAAAAAATATTCCTCTTTAAAATAGGGAAAATCAACTTGACGTGAACAAGGAAACTAACAACGAAATTAAAGCATTAGGTGTCACTTGGACTCCATTCGACGACCACTTTCGTATAACTTGCAATTGGAAGTGCAACGACAAGATTACAAAAAGGACCATTCTTTCAGACATTTCCAAATTATTCGACCCATTGGGCTTTGTGAATCCCGTCACAGTTACTTCAAAAATTTTATTACAAGAGATATGGAAATCAAAAACTGATTGGGATGAAAAGCCGTTACAGGAAATAGTGGACACTTGGTTAAAAATCAAAGACGAGCTTCCATTGTTAAATAAAATACGAATATCCAGACGTATTTTATGCAATGGATCGGTAAATATTGAGTTTCATGGTTTTTGTGATGCTTCGATGAAAGCGTATGGGGCCGTAGTTTATGCAAAATCTGGAAACCTAACAGGTGAAAATTATGTAAATATACTTGCAGTCAAATCACGAGTCGCGCCAATAGAGATAATAACATTACCGCGGCTTGAACTATGTGCGGCTGTCCTCTTAGTAGAATTTATACAAACAATTTTGGAAAGTTTTAAATTTAAGTGTTCTATTTACTTTTATACAGACTTCACAATAGTATTGAATTGGTTACAGCTAGATCCTTGACGTTTGCAGATATTTATGTCGAATAGAGTAAATTTCATATAAACCAACACCAACATAAATAATTGGAGGCATATCTGATCAAAAGACAATCCGACTGATATTATTTCTAGAAGAGTGACACCAAGCGAACTTATCACCAGCAAATTATGGTTTAGAGGACCGGAAATTATTTATACAAATAATTATAAAATACAACAAAAGGTAAACAATGATAATTTAATTATTCCAGAGATAAAGAAATCCAAGATTGTTATGATTCTAACCGAAAAACAAACAATTCTAATAAATATAAATCATAAAATAGTTTCGAATCCCTGCAAAACGTTAAAGCTAACACATTGAAATTTATAGATATCATTAGGAAACAACCATTAATGAATAAAATTTTTTATAAACGACAAGCATTAAATTATATAGTATGTCAAATACAAAAAAAAATACTTTGATCTAGAACTAAAACTAATCAATTTCAACAAACGAATTCCAAAAATTTGCAAACTAGCCACTTTAGCTCCAATTGGCTCCAATTGTAGACAACAATAATATTATAACAGTAGGAGGTAGGATTCAAAGTAGTAATCTTTCAGAGGATGCTAAGCACCCTATACTTCTCCCTTATAAAGATGAAATCGTTCGTTTATTAGTGAATCATATACATGTTAAACATCTACACATTGAACCACAGGGCTTACTAGCAATAACCAGGCAAAAGTTTTGGATTTTAAGAGGTAGACAATTAGCAAGCAAAGTTGTAAATAAATGTTATAGATGCTTTAAAGCAAACCCTCGGCCCCTACACCAGTTAATGGGAAACTTACCGCAAGATAGACTAATAGAAACGCGCCCGTTTTATATTGTAGGAATGAACTTCTTCGGTCCAATTTGGATACATCATAAAATTCGTGGAAAAAAGGCTGATAAAGCATTATGTCTGTGTCTTGGTATCCTTTACCACCAAGGCAGTACACTTAGAAGTAGTATCAGATCCTTCCTCAGCAGCCTTTATAGGTGCCTCAAAAAGATTTATTTCTAGGAGAAGTTGCCCCCACAAAATCTATTCAGATAACGGGACCAATTATATTGGAGCAGTCAGTAGTCTTCGCGAAGTTTTTAAATTATTTGAGAAAGACTCACATAAAGCAGAATTATCACAATATTGTAATCAAAGAAAAATAACCTGAATGAATATACCAGCAAGATCTCCACATGTAGGAGGACTGTGGGAAGCGGCTGTTAAATCAGTTAAAAAACTTTTTTTCCGAGAAATTGAAGGAGTAATGGCTTTTGAAGAAATGTCCACACTCATGACACAAATAGAAACCGTACTTAATTTAAGACCTATTACTCCACTATCAAACAATCCAAATGATCTCCAGGTATTAACACCAGGCCATTTTTTAGTGGAAGAACCATTATCAACTATCGTTGACACGAACTACCAAGGGTTAAGGGACCATTGGAAATCGGTCGAAAAGAATTTTAAAGAATTCTGGAAGCGATAGTCCAATGAATATTTAAATGAACTGCAAAAATTAAATAAATGGCAAAAAAAAAATTATTAATTTCTTGGACGCACAAACATCGTCTGGAGCGTCAACAATCTCTCTCGGTTTTTGTTTTTTCTTGTGGTTAATTTGAGTCTAGTCGCTCAACTCTGCTTTTCCATAAATTGTTTGAATAGCAATAAAGGCAAGCAGCAATGACGCAGCTGCAGTTTCGCGAGTACAAACAAAAAAAATACAAAATTAGAAAAGTGAAGTGAGCGACGGCTAGAAAGCCAAACAGCTAAGGCAAGCAGCAAAGTGAGAGCAGGACAGGCAAACCAGCAAAGGGAGAGCAGCAAAGGCAAAGCAGCGCACCAGCCATCCCAGAAGGACAGCAAAAAAAACAGAAGAGGTGAATTCGAAAATAACCCCGTGAACAAAAGTGAAAGTGAATAGTGGATATATAGTAAATAAAATAAGTGCTTATGAATTTTTATCTGTTTGTGTACATAGTCAAAGAGTAAGCATGCAAGTGCATTGGGACGATTACCCGGTAAGCACATTCTAACGGGTGATTTTTTTGAGGTTAGGATTTTCATGCATTAGTATTTGACAGATCACGTGGGATTTCAGACATGGTGTCAAAGAGAAAGATGCTCAGTATGCTTTGACATTTCATCATGAATAGACTTACTAACGAGCAACGCTTGCAAATCATTGAATTTTATTACCAAAATCAGTGTTCGGTTCGAAATGTGTTTCGCGCTTTACGCCCGACAAATTTTGTTCAGCGATGAGGCTCATTTCTGGTTGAATGGCTACGTAAATAAGCAAAATTGCCGCATTTGGGGTGAAGAGCAACCAGAAGCCGTTCAAGAACTGCCCATGCATCCCGAAAAATGCACTGTTTGGTGTGGTTTGTACGCTGGTGGAATCATTGGACCGTATTTTTTCAAAGATGCTGTTGGACGCAACGTTACGGTGAATGGCGATCGCTATCGTTCGATGCTAACAAACTTTTTGTTGCCAAAAATGGAAGAACTGAACTTGGTTGACATGTGGTTTCAACAAGATGGCGCTACATGCCACACAGCTCGCGATTCTATGGCCATTTTGAGAGAAAACTTCGGACAACAATTCATCTCAAGAAATGGACCCGTAAGTTGGCCACCAAGATCATGCGATTTAACGCCTTTAGACTATTTTTTGTGGGGCTACGTCAAGTCTAAAGTCTACAGAAATAAGCCAGCAACTATTCCAGCTTTGGAAGACAACATTTCCGAAGAAATTCGGGCTATTCCGGCCGAAATGCTCGAAAAAGTTGCCCAAAATTGGACTTTCCGAATGGACCACCTAAGACGCAGCCGCGGTCAACATTTAAATGAAATTATCTTCAAAAAGTAAATGTCATGAACCAATCTAACGTTTCAAATAAAGAACCGATGAGATTTTGCAAATTTTATGCGTTTTTTTTTTTTAAAGTTATCAAGCTCTTAAAAAATCACCCTTTAATTAAATAAAAAAAATACTTTGAGAAAATAGTTTACTAAATTTATTAATTTTTTTGTGCCTTCGAAAATTCACGCTTCACTAAGAAACAACGCACTACTAATTTGTAGTTTGTCCGTGATTGGTTCAATAACTTTTGATCTTTTTGCAACATATTTGCAAATATTTTTTATATTTTAATTTCAAAGATTTAGATCCGATTTTTGCAGTTCCGGTTCAATTTTCGAACATAATGGAATCCATCAGAGCATTTATCACAGCTCCAGACGCTCTACTGCAGTTTGATGAGTCTTTTACTCCAACAGCAAACAACCAAAGTGCCTACTCTCTTGAAGTACAACAAGCTGAACTGAAATCTCTGTGGGCAGAGGTAAAGTCAGAATACAAGTTGTGTTTGCCAAAAGTGGATCTTTCCGACACAAGCTTAATTGACGACATTAAGCTTAAATATTCAAGCTGTTACCACGCTTATGTGTGTTGCGCGGCCTTGATGAGCGAACACATGCACAACCTCACGGCGTTCAACCATAGCCCTACTTCAAATTCAACGGTGATTCAACCTGAACGGTTACAACAAACGGTAGAACCCGTGAGGTATTCCATCAACTTACCGCCATGTGATACCGAAATATTTCATGGCGATGTTTTATAATAGCCCTCATTTAGAGATTTATTTGCCGCCATTGATGGGAATAACCCAAGCCTATCTCCAGTGGAGAAGTTATTCCATGTGAATCAAAACACGCGAGGTGAGGCAAAAGTTATCGTTTCCAAAGCGCCACTGACGAATGACGGATTTCCATTGGCTTGGAATAATTTGTGGTGTAGATATGAAAACAAGCGAGTGCTTGCCAACACACAATTGAATTTATTGTTCAAGCTCCCGCACCTTTTAACAGAATCTGTTGCGTCAAGCGACATATCTACAAATTTATACCTAAAATAAAATTAATAAATGAATTATAAAATATTGAATTATAAAAATTATAAAAATATTGAATTGTTAAAAATTAAATTAAGAATATCTATTGTATACTTACCTTAATAATCCATTTGTAATACTCACCTTACTTACCTCAACGTAATCTATTACAATATTGAACATAAGTTGAAGATAATCATATTTACCCCTTTTTTAATACATATTTAGATTACCACTACTTTAAGCCGTTAGTTTTAAGTTAGGCTTAGCAATTAGATTAAGTGAAATAAAGAAGCTATTGTTTTTCGAACCGTTGAACCGAACGCACGCTTTTTCGTTACCGGACAATTTATAAGTATTTTTCGCGACAGGTAATTGGGGTGATTTAAAATTGCGCATCCCTAACTATTTATCGTGTTTCAAAAACACTTGAAACTTTTCATGGCGCCCGAGCAGGGACATGAGCGTGATTAGAAAATTAAAATAACTACATACAATATAAAATATCTTTTTCGCAACCAATTGCCAAATGTCGTTTTCGGTTTTCGGATCTTCGGTTCTCACGGTTAAGTGAAGTGGCAAGTTAAAAAAAAAAAAAAAAAAAAAAATATAATAAGTGCATTAATTAATAATTCTTTCGAACCAATTACCTGTCTTTAATTTCTTTCGGATCTCGGTTTTCGGTGTTCGGCTTTCCGCGAAGTGAAAGTGGTGACCAAATAAGTATAAAAAATATATATAATATAACACTCGTGTCATATATTTAAACACGTTAAAAGAAAAAAAGCTGAAAAAGCAAAATATATACTAACCTAAAAAACAAAAAGTAATACTAACGTACATATATACTTACGTTAAAGTAAAGGTGTTACTTTAAAGTGGAGTGATTCCTAACAAAACAAAATTTAAATACATACATATATTTATATCTACATTCGAGTGAGTGAAGTGAAGTGTGCAGCAGAAAATCTTTAAAAACTAAACAAAAGAAATTGTAAAAAAAAAGGGAAAATTAATATTAAAATATACATACAAAATTACATACAGACATACGTGATAAAGAGTGTGTGCAAAAACTTACCTGTGCTACCAAATTTCGAAAAAAAAAAGAGATTAAAAGAGATTACATATATGTAAATACTAACAAATTAAAGAGAGTGCAAGTGCATAGTGGAAAAGAAACAAGCAAGAAAAACATACAAATATATTGTGGGCATAAGGAAGCGGTGGCTGTGTTAACACACCAACAGTGAGTTCCAAAAAAGTTCTACCAAAGTGTTTGAACAGTTTCGTGACAAAAGTGCCGGTCTAACGCTAATATAAAAAAAAAAAACCGCTAAAACCGCAATTGCCACTAAGTGTCCGTTGTGTTAAAAGTGCCGTGTCCAGTGCCGCAATAGAGGAAAACAGAACGTAACGTTTTCATCTCTAATACTGCTACATCTGCCATCAATCCGCTGCCATCACTCTGTCGCTGCCATCACTCTGCCGCTGCCATCACTCTGTCGCTGCCATCACTCTGTCGCTGCCATCACTCTGCCGCTGCTACCATCGTCGCCGCTGCTGCCATCGTCGCTACTACCATCAACCCGCTGCTGCCATCAACGCCGCTGCCGTCGTGGGAATGAGCTGCCGCTGCATTCTGTGCAAAAGGGAAGTGAGCGCCGGCAAACAGCCGACGCACCAGGTAACGAGTGCGGATTATTGAAAGTGGTGCAAACAAACGAAAATTCAAATAAACAACAAAGTGCACACTTTCAATTTTTGGCTCTCCCTTTTTTTCACTATATTGACATTCTTACATACACACATATATAAAAATATATACATATATTATATATTATACAATTGAACCCCACGTATGTTTACATCTAAATGTATAAATTTGAAGTGAATCAAAGGAATTTTGGGATTTTGCGGTAGCCCTTTATTTTGAAATAAAGGTGATAAAATTCTTATTTCAAAATTAAATTATTATATATTTTTTCGCAATTTTTTCGAACCGCGTTTGGAATTATCGGTCGTTTTTTCGCAATTTTTGTCGATTTTCGTTCGGACATTTTCCGATTAAATTACTTTTTTGTGCTATTGCTCATTTTGCGCATTTATCGGTTTGGCTTTCGTATACTTGATAATCGATATTATTTTTTTCGTTTTCGTCACCGATTCCAAATATATTTGTTGCCGACTTTTATTGTTATTAGTTTGGCTTTCGTATATTTGGGAATCAACATTTATTTTTCGTTTTCGTTATCGATTCTCAGTATATTTGTTGCCAACCGTTATAGTCTTTTTTCGGAAAATGAGCAAGCCAAAGCCAACTCTCGCAAACCTGTCTCCAAGTAAGGAGTTGACGGACTTAAAATCGTTAAGACGTCAGAGAACGGTTGCGAAAAGTAGTATTTTGCGCATTAAAACGGGCCTTCTCGAAAAGACTATGTCTTTAGATCCAATAGAATTGGAATGTCGTCTCGATATATTAAATTCACATAGTGAAAAATTAATGAAATGCCAATCAAAGATTGAAGAAATTGATGAGGACGACATGGCCCGAGGGGAGTTAGAGGGCATAATCGTTGAAACGAAGTCCATAATTAAGTCAATTTTAGCAAAAAATAAAAATTCACTTGCCGAAACCTCTTTCGTAGCTTCTCACAGCTCAAGGCTCCCTAAAATGAATTTGCCGAAATTCAAGGGAGAATATTCAGAGTTCAAAAATTTTATGAGTTTGTTCGAGAGTTTGGTTCATAACGATCCAAATATCCCAGATATTGAAAAATTTAACCATTTGGTTAATTGTCTATCTGGAGAGGCTTTGGGAACAGTTAAAGCGTTTCAGATGTCGGATGAAAATTATCCGAAAGCGTTGGCAAGTCTCAAAAAAGTTTATGATAATAAATGTTTGATATTTTTCAATACAATATCTAAACTTTTTGAGCTGCCAACAATCCCAAAGCCTTCTGCGCCTTCCTTGCGTTCAATGATTGACGAAGTGTCCGCGGTATATGATTCATTGCTATCGCTGGGCGATGAAAAACAAATAACGAACGGAATTATCATACATATTGTAATGACAAAGGTTGACCCTGCCACCCGATCCAAATGGGAAGAAGCGCTGGACTATGACAAACTGCCACTGTGGAAGGACTGTGAGGCCACCTTAAATCGAAGATACCAGCAGCTGCCAGCGGAAGGAGCATCACACTCTAGGACGAAGCCCATACCTACAAGCAGTGCGCATCATGGGAAACAACAACAGATAGACAGGACCAAATCGGCGCTGGTTGCTGCAAATACGAGGCAGCCTCTTTGCCAACAGTGCAAATCGAGGGATCACCATTTGACTGCCTGCCCCACCTTCAAGGCGCTTCCGGTGCAGCAAAGGTTCGAGTTCGTGAAATCGGTGCCCTTATGCATAAATTGTTTGCGTAAGGGTCACACGGTTTCCAAATGCAGAGCAGAGCGTTGCCGCATATGCAATCGATCCCATCACTCGCTGTTGCACCAGTATCCAGTGTCCTTCCCCGCTGTACCTCATCCGCAACCATCAACCACACATGCCATGCATACAGCCAGTATGCCGGATCGGGTCATGTTGGCAACAGTAGTAATTCTAGTGAGGACCAGCTGCGGAGATTACCTGCCTGCGAGAGCCTTGCTGGACTCAGGCTCCCAGGTCAACTTTATGACGGAGGACTTGGCACAAAAGTTGCGGATTCGATGTCAGCACAAAACATTAAGCGTAATTGGAATTGGCAATTCCAATACAAAAGTGGGGTCTAAACTAAGCGCGTTTGTCAAGTCGCGGTTAAATAATTTTGAATTTTCGGCGGATTTCTGGATAATGCGATGCATTTCGGCAAATCATCCAGACCATAACATCAATGTTAATGGCTGGCAAATTCCGCACAATATTGAATTGGCGGACCCAGAATTCCACAAATCCAAAAAGTGGATATCCTATTGGGTGCTGAAACATTTTTCGACCTTTTAGCTGTTGGCCAAATTAAAAATGGTCCTAACCAACCAACACTTCAGAAAACCCATTTAGGATGGATTGTATCTGGCAAATACGCCAGTAATATAAGTTCTCCTCCCAGATTACATAGCACACTATGCCAAGCTGAAGAAGACTTAACGTCAATCGATTCAGTAGTCCAAAAATTTTGGGCTCTAGAAGAATTACCTTCAGAATCAAATGGCATCAAATTCACACCAGAGCAACAACAGTGTGAAAATTTTTTCGTTAATACTACTCAAGTATTGCCTTCAGGACGGCTTCAAGTCAGAATGCCTTTTAAAGCTGACCGTAAGTTACTCGGTCACTCCTATGAAACCGCAGTTCGGCGGTTTCAGGCCCTGGAGAGAAGGACATTAAAAGATCCAGAACTTCGTAAAATGTATCTGGACTTTATGAATGAATATAGAGCCTTGGGTCACATGAGCCCAACGAACAATAAGATCCCGAGTGAGCCACACTACTTCATTCCGCATCAATGCGTTTTAAGGCCCGAGAGCACAACAACCAAATTACGTGTTGTATTTAATGCTTCGAGTCGATCTTCAACTCAAATAGCGTTGAATGAACTTTTGATGGTAGGTCCAACCATCCAAGAAGAGTTATACTCAACTCTTCTTCGTTTTCGCTTACATAAGTATGCATTAACAGCGGACATTACTAAAATGTACCGTCAAATAATTATGCATGAAGAAGACAGAAATTGTCAGCTTATTGTGTGGAGAGAGCATCCTTCTGAGCAAATTCAAATTTTTCGTCTTAACACCGTAACATACGGCACTGCGCCTGCTCCATTTCTCGCAACACGGTGTTTGCAAATGCTCAGTGATACCAATACAATGAAATATCCACTCGGTTCATTGGCCATCAAAAGAGACTTTTATGTTGATGATTTATTAACAGGGTCCGAAAGTTTTGAGTCTCTAGATCTTTTGAGAAGTGAGGTAATTAAAATATTAAACTCGGCAGGATTCTCCTTAACGAAGTGGTTTTCGAACCACCCTAAATTTTTCGACAGTGATTGCACTGAAAAGTCATTAAGCTTCAATGACAAAAGTTCCACTAAAACGTTAGGAATCCATTGGTTGCCGAAAGAGGATTTGTTTCGATTTGTTTTAGATGACAATTTTAATGATCTGCGAGCCACTAAACGAAACATATTGTCAGTTTCTGCTCGCCTTTTCGATCCTCTTGGATTACTAGCCCCACTAGTTACCAAAGCAAAAATCTTATTGCAAGAGCTTTGGATCCAAAAACTAGATTGGGATGAGTCGATTCCATTGCGCCTTGACACTAGCTGGCAGAACTTTAAAGCCAACCTAATGCAGCTCTCATCTATAAGCATTCCTCGTTACGTAAACGTTGAGTCGAGTGCCATCTGCCAAATACATGGCATCTCCGACGCCTCAATAAGGGCGTACGGATGCTGCATATACATACGAAGCCAATCTGCTAGTGGTATTAAATGCATGCTGCTTACTGTAAAGTCTAGAGTGGCTCCGCTGAAGACCAAATCTCTTCCGCGTCTTGAGCTCTCGGCAGCACATCTTCTTTCGAAATTATGGTCAAGAGTAGCGCCTATGTTGAGTCGACATTTCGAAAATATAACATTTTGGACAGACTCTGAAATCGTTTTACATTGGATTAAAACACATCCATCTTCACTACAAACCTTCGTCGCAAACAGAGTGTCCGAAATCCAAGAGTTGACTGAAAAAGTACATTGGCGACATGTGCCAACGAAACAAAATCCTGCGGATCAAGTGTCTCGGGGTTGTAACGTGGATGAATTGAATAATTCAATATGGTTTTGCGGTCCACAGTTCCTCCTAGAAGACCCTGCATTATGGCCAATTAATAACCACTTCCAGCTCTCACCAGAAGACGAAGCATTAGAGAAGAAGAAAACCACATTTACATTAATTTCGACTGCTGAGAAAAATTCAATATTAGACCTCATTGAAAAATTCTCTTCTCATAAAAAATTGCTTCGTGTGGTCGCATATATATTACGATGGATCAGGCGACCACCAAATTCCTCCAGGGGCCAAGATCTGACTTCAGAAGAGCTAAACTTGAGCTTTCTAAAAATTGCACAGGTGGTCCAACATTCAGAATTTTCGGATGTTATTCAAAAATTGCAGAAAGGCACCACCCTACCCGCAAACTTGCAAAAACTCAACCCGTTTTTGCATGAGTACTCGGATAAGTCGCTGTCGTTCAAACTAATCCGAGTAGGAGGTCGCTTATTAAATGCACCTCTCCCATACGATGCCAAATTTCCGCTTTTATTAAATAAAAGTTCGCACTTCGTTATAACGTATTTACGGTTCCTGCATATTCGAAATCACCACGCTGGGGCTAAAGCGTTGGTTGCGCTTCTTCGAGAACGCATATGGCTAATTAATGCCCGAGAAGCTTGCAGTAGAACCGTAAGAAATTGTGTACGTTGTTTTCATTACAAGCCGAAGTTGCAAAACCAAATAATGGGAAATTTGCCAGCCGAAAGACTTCGAGCACTACGGCCCTTTCTTATATGTGGCGTAGATTTTTGTGGTCCGATATACACAACTCTAAAAATACGCGGTCGACCACCCGTAAAAACATACATTGCAGTTTTCGTTTGCTTCACTTCAAAAGCAGTACATTTAGAATTAGTTTCGGACCTATCTTCTAATTCATTTATTTTCGCCCTAAAAAGGTTCATTGGACGCCGAGGGATGCCGACGAAGATATTCAGCGACAATGCCACCAACTTCGTCGGCGCCGACCGCAAGCTGCGCGAGCTGAAAGAGGCGTTTCTAGCAATGGGCCCAGAACTGCAGAGATTCGCAGCAGACGAAGGGTGCAGCTTCACCTTTATACCACCGCGGGCGCCGCACTTCGGCGGGTTATGGGAAGCCGCGGTGAAGTCCGCCAAGCATCACGTCGTTCGCGTAATCGGCAACGCGCTACTGACCGCAGAGGAACTGTCAACCCTACTGGCAGAAGTGGAGGCCATCCTCAATTCTCGGCCCCTAACACCGTTGAGCCAGGACCCCAACGACGGCGAGGCACTAACCCCAGCGCATCTGCTGATAGGGTGCTCCCTACGAGCATTACCTCCAGAGCAAGTGCCAGTGGACCCAGTTCGTTGTTGCGAGAGATGGCAACTTGTTTGCTGTCTCAAGCAACAGTTCTGGCGACAGTGGTCCAAAGTATACCTGACGGGACTTCAGGAACGCAACAAGTGGCTGCACCCCACTCGCAATCTGCAGCTCAACGACCTCGTCCTCGTCCACGAGGACAACGTGCCGCCACAGCAGTGGGTACTCGGCCGCGTCGTCGCCACCGTCGAAGGGCAAGACGGCAAGGTGCGAGTCGCAGACGTGGCGACTAAGGCGGGCACAATTAAGCGTCCCATTCACAAGCTGGCCTTGCTTCCAATGGAGGTTGAAGGAAATTGATCCTGTCAAGGTGGCCGGTGTTGCATCAAGCGACATATCTACAAATTTATAAAAATTACAAATTTATTAAAATTATAAAATTTTGAATTATAAAAATTATAAAAATATTGAATTGTTAAAAATTAAATTAAGAAAATCTATTGTATACTTACCTTAATAATCCATTTGTAATACTCACCTTACTTACCTCAACGTAATCTATTACAATATTGAACATAAGTTGAAGATAATCATATTTACCCCTTTTTTAATACACAAATACATGGCATCAATATATATAGATAGCTGGGATGCCAATTTACGTATTTGTGTTCTATCCGACTACCGGACTATACACTGTCGCGTTAGGAACAATCTCTGGATTCAGATTCAGAGATCCCAAAATGGGTTGAGTTAGACAAGTCCCTAACCAAACGGGTTAAAACGGTTGAGAGAGTATCAAACCTCAAAGGCGAGTTGAGTACTCAACCTAATATTAAGTCGGCTGATGGTGAAGGTCGGATCCCAACCTTACAGTCAAGGATTGGATCCAAACCCATCAGTTTCCATCACGCCAAGACAAACAATATTAAATGTAAACTGTGCTCATCTCAATCGCACATTTTGAAAAATTGTCAAAGATTTATTGAGAAGCAGCCTAATGCACGATTAAATGATGCCGGAAAACTCCACGTCTGCTTAAATTGTTTATCAGACTCACATGAAGTCAAAAATTGTAAAAGTATGTTTAATTGTAATAAATGTAAACAGAGACATCACTCTATGATTCACCGGGATCAGAGTGAGGAAATAACTTAGATGTCCGACAGTACAGACAATACTGATATTTCTACTAAGTCTCATATGGCCTCTATTAATGCCAATGTCTGAAATGTGCCTACTAGTCGAAGCATGCTCTTAGGTACAGCCATGGTGCCCATATGTCACAACGAGAGCATCTTCACTGTCTGAGCCCTGATCGATTCGGGATCTAAAGGAACCTTCGTAAGCAATAGTCAACAAACACGCTTAAATCTGACATGCAAAAAGGTCAGCACCCGAGTTTCAGGATTGAATAATACCGTGTCAGGACGAGTTCAATCGGCATGCCCGATCACAATTGGCTCGCCCCGTAACAAAAGTTTAAAACTAGAAGCGGAAGCTTTGGTACTGCCAAAATTGACTGGACTGCTTCCATCCAGATCAATTAACCCTTCAATTGTCAAAAGGTTACCCAATATCCCCTTACCGGATAATAATTTCTATACGAGTCAAAAGGTTGACTTGTTGATCGGAGCAGATCTTTACCCGAAGATAAATGGCAAAGGCGACGGACAAAATTCAACAATAATTCAACAAAAAACACAAAATCATTTTTGTAAAGAAAATATTTCTAATTTTATATTTAAACAACAACAACGACAACAACAACATCATCAGCAGCAAAAACACAATAGCAATCAGCCTAAACCATTTGCATTGCCACCAGGGACCACGGAAGAGTCACAAAATCGCACCAAATTAATAATACAAAATGCATTGGCAGAACCAGACCAGAAAATTCCGCTATCTTTAGTAAACCAATGGCAAAAATTAATGGCTCTAAGTCAACACCATTGTCAGAGATGGAAGGCCAAATATTTAAAGGAACTCCAGAAACGAGTGGACAGAAAGTCCAACTACACGACCTAGTGGTAGTTCGTGATCAAAATTTACCTCCAAATGAATGGAGATTAGGCAGGATAATCAAAGTACATCCAAGGTTGGACCAACGAGTTCGAGTGGTGGACATCCAAACTCAATGTAGCTTAATTTCTAGGCCGATAACAAGAATTATAATTTTACCCAATCAATGTTAATTTTCTCACCTTAATAATCCTTCTTTTCGTTTAGAACATTATTGAAAATTACAACAATCAACTGCCCCCTATGCGTAGATAGCCATCTACTCCGCTGGTGCCCAAAGTTCCGGCAGATGTTCCCAGAAGTTAGGCTGAAGACTACATTGATCCACCGATATTGCAGCAACTGCCTCGCGTCGAGCCATTCAAAGAATGAATGCGACAGTGTAATACGCTGCAAACGTTGCGGCAACCCACACCACACGATGGCATCAGTTCAGACGCCGAAGAACAAGACGACGATGTCATTGAATTGACATGGGCACAGCAGGTCGAGGCAGCGGAAATAGAGGAAAATTCGTTGAAAATTAGCACGACGGATTCGGAGCCCTATCAACTACGTCAACCGACGTCAACAGTGAGTGCCCAAATACGACGTTGTCCGTTACCACCGACGCCAGTAAGGTCTTTGGAAGACCATTTATTTCAAGAATTCCGCAACCTATGACTGGCAGATAACGAATTCCACAGGCCAGAACCAGTCGAATTAATCTTGGAAGCGGACGTTCACTCCCGGCTCATGTTGCCCGGGTTAAAACCAGCGGCAATGGGCCAACTCATCGCCCAAAATACGACACTAGGATATATAATATCCGGTGTTGTATAGTATCGGTACAATAAAGTGCACTGGCTGCCAACGCCTCTCACATTTACCGCCTACCCAGGATGGAGTTAGACTCGAGTCGTTTCGGCGACCTCGGAAGGTGGTGACTTCGATGCAAATTTGCGGCATGGCAATAATCGACTGAGACTCGATTCATCTCAGCGGCATTTCCCGGACCGAACCAGACTCGATTCGTCTCGTCGGCCACCCCATCTGCAAAGACGTGGAAGAGGAAGTGCAGGAAGCCAGTTAGTTAAGTTTGTTTAAAGTAATTTATTGTAAACTGCATTTACAGTAATACTGCAAGGCGGGGAGAATGTTGGCCCTGCCGCCGCCCAATTTCTTTTGCCACGTATGTATCGGCAGAGCAATCTTTTCTTTTCCTCTTCTTCGAAGTTTTAATTCGCGCGCAACTAAACACTAACTAAAAAAGTTGCGCGCTTTCTTCTTTTGCGACAGCCCTGCGTTACAGACGTGGTAAGTGGGTTTCCAATTTGTTATATTAAGAATATATATATTATATGAAACCTTTTGTTTTATTTAATATTTGTGGAATCATTTGCGCCGACCGTTTCCCTACGGCCAACCACAACTACGGAAAGAGTCACACCGTGCTCCACCACCCGAATTATCACAGGGTGTGCTGGTTTTTCCCAGATGGAGTGAGGGGAGGCTTAGCTCATTTAAACATATGCAAATATCCCAAACCCCATAAGACAGCGGCAACTATAAATGCAATACAATTACCACAACAGCCGGTTCTACGTTACCAGAATTGATCAGGATTTTATTCGGCCAAGGGCTGTATTTTTGGAGATCTAACCCCGTTTAAATGGGGTAAGTTTTAGTATAAGATTGTCATCACTAGAGCAACGCCTTGACTCTTGCTGGCATTGAGTCTAACCCGGGCCTTAAAGAATTTTCATGTTGCGCCTGCATCAAAAGGATTCACCCAAACTCCACACAGAGAAAAATATGGCTAATAAAAATAAAAAGATTGTCTCTATGATCAGTTGCAGGGACCAAGAAGAAGACTGAAGTCAAAGACGAAGATATTTTCATAGAGATTTCTTCTTATTTATATGTAGGAAATCTTCTTATTTTTATTTAAAAGTTTATCTGCTTAAAATAATGAGAAAACTTCTTGTTCGATAAATTCTGTCTAAATGTAGGAGAAGGCGGTGAGAAGAGAAGGGAAGCGTACCGCTACAAGTTCCATTGATTTCTGTTGACATCTTTCCATACTCTTGAATTCAAAAAGTAACTGAAGTGTATGAAAGAAAATAGAAAACAAAAACGAAATGTAAATATAAGCAACAATAACATAATTAATGTGTTGAGCACGCAACCATAACATACATTATACGCGTCGAAGTGCACGGGATGTAGCCTTGCGTATATTAGTTAAAAAAAGAGCAAATGCACAAACAAAAACAAACTATTCACAAGCATAAGCATTTCAATGTCGCCAATCATAACTGTATTTCTATCGGCTAGTGTTTTTGCATGCTTAAGATGATGCAATAATTATTGGGCATCAGTCAGTATTAACGTGAGTGTGGCCCGACGCGTGTCTTATAAAAATTGTAAAATGGATATATTCAGTTCGAATGAAAATAGTATCGCTCCTTGCACATTAGATGCAATTGAAACGCTGCCCATTTTTAAATCATGGGAGTTAAATGATGATATTTGCTCCATTCTTGTGGACTACGGAGTGACATCAACGATAATTTTAACAAAAATGGATTGGGAAGATATCGACTGTTTATTTGAAAAGTTTCCAACAAAATTTTTTGGCGAATGCATTTAAACGGGATTAAGAAAATGGAGGAAGAACATGGTAAGTGCAGCATAATTTAATAACTTCTTTGGTGTACATTTATGCAAGCATTTTTAGAATATACCGCTTGTACGTGATGCAAGCACCTTATCTGCGAGTAGTCGAATTTTGGAGTGGTTAGAGAAAATTTCTGACGACTTAAATGCAGCTAAAAGTTCAAGAGATTCTTCACCAGTACTCCAGCCAACGTATGATAACTGCATGGACAGTCGCAGCTTAACCGACCTTTTAAAAGGTACGGTTAAAGGGCAGCTTGTGCTTCATTTTCAGCAGAAAAATGTTTTCTTGGACGCCAAGCAGCAGAATACATTGTGTCACTGCGTAATAGAGAATTATATAGAAAGGCGGAAAAAACTGACATATGGAGAAATGCAAAAGTGGGCCAACATCATCTGCGATGTATTCCCCAAAGAGAATCCGGTATGTATATCCATACGTGTAATCATTTCATGTTTCAAAATGAAAAAAATCAGTTCTGCTTACTATTTTAATTATTTTTGGGAAATCATTCGGCACACTTAAAACGTTGTGCAAAACATGAACAACCAAATTAGGAGTTTAGTATGAAGTTAGATTTGTACAGTTTATGACGAAGGATAAACTTGTAAAAACTATTACTATTAAAAATTAATAAATAAAAATAGGGCCAAACCAAAATAAAACTAATTTTGTTGCATATGTTTTGCGCAATACTATTGATTTATTTAATTGTAACATGGTCTATTTTTTTAATGCAACTAGTTAATATTTAGGAAACATATTTTCTAGCAAGGAAATATGGTAAGAAAAATCCTACGGGAAAGCTATTTTCACGCTGGACGAATGCTGACAAAACCAATTATAAAAAGTTTTCAACCGATCGTACAACTGCCGCTTCGCCTGCAGCTTTATCCAGCGGTATAAACAAATAGATTGTTTACTCTCACCAGATATACTTATTTCTGAATATTTAGATAAGTATTACGAAAAGAAGTGCTGGCTGCAGAATAATTGCACACCATGGGAACAGGTTATTGATTACTGGAAGGAGACATATGGTCAAAGAATTATAGATATCCATAACGCCAGTTCTTTAAGCTGCATTTTTAGTGAATGGCCGCGCTATAAGGACTTTCGTTGATATGAACTTGTGAGTTCTTATATTCAATGCTTTTTTCAAATAATTCAATAACTTATTTTCCATAGGTATAAATACGCTTTGAGACTCTTTACCCCGGGAAAGGAAATATGTTATTTTTGAAATTGGAGAAGTTTTATAAAGAAATCCTCAAAATTTTTGATAGAGATATAAAAGACCGTGTTTCAAGGGAACTATTCTTAAAGTATTTGCACATTGACAACATCTCAAGTGGTAAAGTGGTTTATCAAATGAAATTGCGGTATTCAGGATTTCGTGCTGTATAATATGCAAACGACCATATTACCATGGCAGCGCAATCACAAATTACATATAGATATGTATGTATATGTACAACAATAAATTTTATATTGCGCTGTCGTGGTGATTTGGAAATGCAATGATGCCGGATCGTATGCACGAAATCCTGAATATCACTTTTAAAATAATAAAATTTTTATTTACACAATTTTTTTTACAGAATGTAAATATTGTATAAGTACAATTCTTCTACATGCTTTGCTACAGCCTTTGAGGCTTAATAAGGACAAAAAACCAACAATAGCTGATGCCCAAACAGATTTCGTAACACTCGTTGCAACACGTAATGATATTCAACCCACAATAATTGAATTGAAGAACCAGTTTGCGGTAAGAAAGGAGAAACTACAGCTGAGAATTATCGTCGTTGGATCAGATTGGTCATCCATTTCAGAGTTTTATGTTTTTTGCGATGGTCTGCAATGGAAATGTACTACGTATATGAAGTGCGTTGACTGCATTATTAAACTATCGTACGTTTATAAGATAGAGTATTCACAAAGAAGCAAGCAAGTATGGGCATTTTTAGAACAATATTTTTTTGAGTTGAAATCCGAAGAATTTTCTTCAGTGGCAAATCTTTTGAGTAAATTAAACTAATTTCATCTAATTTTGCTATAATGCCCAATTTTGCTTGCTTCATTTGTCAAAAAGCTCACTTACATCCTGTAGAGCTGATTAAACATCTAAAGTCAGCACATGGTACTCCACCAGTTTGTAAATTTCAATGTAACGAATATAATTGCAAACAAATTTTTTATAACATTCACAGATTTCAAATTCACCTCAAAAAACATTTGAAAATAGAAATTCGCAATAGCCAAGCTTGTAAAGGAAATTCTCTTGCTCTTAATATTCCAATTCAAACAACTAATTCATCAAATCAACTAGTACCAATTCAAAATATTACTTCTTTAAAAGATTCAATGATCGCGTTTCTACTTCAACTGCATTCCAATACGAATTTTTCTCGGAAAGACGTATTCGAAATTCAAAATTCCGTAACAGAGTTAATTTCAACCCCAATATGTGAAATATTAAGAGCCATTAGTAATTTTCATGAAAATAATTCTATACTTGAGGAAGTAATTAAAATTATATCTCAGCCATTTTATGATTTAACCACCGAATACAAATTTTTCAAAGAAATAGAAAAACTAGACCTGTATAAACATCCGCAAAAATATATTGTTAGCGACGAACTCTCAGAAGTCATACTTAATAACAACCCAACTTTAACCTCAGCTAGAACCGAAATAACCCTATCAGACATTCCCTTTCAAATTAAAAATTTTTTTGAGAGTAAAGGGATCTTAGAGGCAACGCTTTTAAATATGAAAAACTTATCAGAAAACCTTCCTTATACTCATTTCATCAATAGCAGCTTTTGGCAAAATTCAAAGAAAAATAATGTAACGATTCCATTTTTTTTGTATATGGATGACTTCGAAATTAATGATCCTTTGGGCAGTAAATCTGGCCAACAAAAAATTTGCGGTATATATTATAACTTTCCAAGCGTACCTCAGTACCAACTTTGCAAATTATCAAATATATTTGTAGCAGGGTTTGTTAAAGTTCGAGATCTACAAGATTGTGGATTTACTGTTTGCCTTACACCACATCTGAATATTTTAAAAACATTGGAAATTAATGGCCTTGAAATAAATGTAGATGGCAAAAGCTGTATAATACATTTTAAACTAGTACAAATTTTAGGCGATAATCTTGGTCGTAACACTGCATTAGGCTATGTAAGTTCTTTTTCTGCGAATTCTTGGTGCAGAATATGCAAAAGGCAAAAACTTCAAACTCGTACAGATTGTCTTGAAGTCCCGAACTCATTACGAACTAGAAGTAGTTATAATAGCGATATTTTACTGAACAATCCTGTTGTTAGTGGCATTAAAAATGTTTCGATATTTAATTCCTTGTCAAACTTTCATGTAACCGATAACATTGCTTGTGACATAATGCACGATTTATTTTTGGGTGTTTGCAAATATAATTTTTCCAAAATTTTACATTATTTTGTGTATGAAAGAAAGTTTTTTTGTTTAGAAACTTTGAATTACAGGAAACAGATGTTTCAGTATGGGGATACAGAAATTGGCAATATAAGTCCACCCATTTAAAAGCACCATATACAAAACGCTTCATTCAAAATGAACGCGAGACAGATGAAAACATTTTCTCACTTGATACTGCTCATGGTAGGTGATCTAATTGATCGAGATGATTTAGTAAATAAATTCCTTATTCTGTTCGTAAGACTAATTGATCTGATTTTGTTATCTAATTACAACGATACAATTTTAAATGATCTCCAATTATTGAAGAGCATAATTTTACGTACCAAAAATTATTTAAGGAACATCTGAAACCAAAGTTTCATAACCTAGTGCAGGGATGGGCACATTAGCCCTCAGTGGCATTTAGCCCGTGCGGACACGAGTGCACATTTTGAGGGCTAGGTGAGGGGATCATCGCGGGCAAACATGAAGAGGGAAGTGAGAGCAACGTTTTACCACTCCATATTTACAAATGAGAGCAACGTATTTTCCACCACCATTGACTGATCTATCACATGTACAGTGGTGTGAACAAAATAGAAACAACCATAAGGTGTTGTGAGGTTTTAAAATATGCTGTTTTCTTGTTAAATAAAATTGTTTTTAGATACATAACATAACATATATATATTTTTTCCTAACAGTGATTAAAATTTCCCACCATGCAAAGGTAAATAAAAACAAATTTTATTGCGAAACTGTAAACTCTGCAAATTATGTTTACCCCTTTTTGTTCACACAACTGTACAATTCCGATATGAAGTAAACTTCCACCCTTAAATTTGTGTACAATGTCAGTATTGCCGCAACCACTCTGCGTTGAACATCAAGTTACGGAGGAATGTAATTCATTTTTTTCGCAATTTTTCTCAACTTGTTATGCCCTTCTCTCCGTAAACTTATATTCCCCTCATCTAGCCCCCGTGCGCACTTTGCTAACTTTGCGGGCTAAAAATGTGCCCATCCCTGACCTAGTGCATTATCCTACAATAATTAAAAAATTGGGGCCAATAAAAATTTTATGGACATTTCGGTTCGAAGCTGAACACCAGTTGCACAAGCAATACGCGCAAAGCATTACCTCCAGAACAAATGTTAAATTTAAAATTGGCCACATAGTTACTGTAACTAAAAATGAAAATATAAATATATATGAAGTATTGGATTTTATTAAGGATTAAAGAAAATAATGTAGAAATTGTTTGAAAAAAATGGACACGCCTAAATTTTTCAGAAAGGTTTCAATCATATCTTATGGGGCCCGTTACAGAAATATATGATGTCATAAATTTGACAACGTTAGATGGTCCACCTATTCACTTTTATTTGCTTAATAATGGCCTTAAAGTTTTAAGACAAAAGAAGTATTGGTAATTTAATTTATTGATTTCTTATTTAATGTGTATAATAATTATATATTTTATTTGCTATTTATATTATATACATTCTATTACAAAACCCATACTTATAAACCTAAGTTTCAGAATTTTAAGAAAAAGTTTTTATCAGTTTGTAGTTTGATAATTCATTAAATTTTTGTATGTATGGTTTATGGTATGTGGTTATTAAACTATAATAAAAAAAAAATTATGTGAATTATTTGTGAAAAGATCTCAAAACCTTTCCCATATTTTATTACTTACGAAAAGAATCATGTTAAGTTATTTAAGTTATTTTTTTACCCAACTTATGTAATAAATAAACGTAAAATTTTTAGAATTGAATGAAAACCTTAATATGTAATATCTGTAATTTGTATTATTAACTTATGCTTTTTAAATAAATGCAAAGCTCTAAACTTATTAGAATACTAAAACATGCTTTTTAATAAATTCAAGAAGATAGCTCTATAAAATTAAAAGGTGAACTTTTTAATAAATTCAAGGAGATAAACTTATAAAAATAATAAGGAAAACTTTTTGTTAAATTCAAGCAGATAAACTTTTAAAATTAATAAGTCAAACTTTTTAATAAATTCAAGGAGATAAACTTATAAAAACAATAAGACAAACTTTTTAATTAATTCAAGAAGGTATTCTTCTAAAAATAAAAAGATTGACTTTTTAATGAATTTAAGAAGATATTCACATAAAATATCGAAGATTTCTTCTTGATTTCATTGAAAAGATTTTCCTAATTGGAATAAGAAGGCGTTCTTCTTGAGGAAAAACCATAGAGATATCTTTTTACTTTTGTTCTATTTTAATAGGTACTTTTCGCTCTGTGCACCTCGGTTAGGTGTAATATATGCAATGGATGGAGGCATATTAAGACGTACTTAGACTTTAGGACACACAGAGAGTGGACCACGAGTTACGTGGTTCCATGCTGCCAATGCACTGCAACCATAACCTCTACGGCTGTACAATCTGCACCTAGTTCGGGCACTGACCCTCCACTCCACCAGAGTGGCCAACGCAGGAACTCCACGGTCCATATAACCTCGAATAGAGAGCATAACTCCTATTCTGATCAGTCATCTCAACCTTTATCCCGCTATAATCCTCGTGCGGGAACCACTCAGCAAATCCTGTTTCATCGCAAAGTCTGTTCCGTGTGTCAGACCGTCATACGTCGAATGGCTGATGTTACTTCCCTTCCAACCTGCGCACCACACGTGAGTGGAGGGAGTCGTCTGTTGCCTTATGCTGCAGAAATCTGCTTCGAAACACCCAAAAATGGCGTTATCAACCGAATCGAATATTACAATTTAACTCCAACGGCCAGAAACGTGTATCGATAACTGTGGTCCAAGAAACCAAGTTAAGCAGCCTTGTTCTCTTCTCTTGTGAGCTCTGCAGATTTCAACGTAATAATATTATGCAAATATAATATTATTATTAAAGATCGCGAGCGAGATAATGGTTGAAGCCTAGCTTCCATATTGCACAACACCTTTTGGATAAAAAAAAATCCTTAAGTCTCTAGCCGACCCGAATTCTTCAGGTTTCTTCAGGTGCAGTTTCTGCTGCGATGTTTTGAAAGAAACTAGGAACCGCTATGGAGAGTGAGGGGGTTAAACACGTTGGGGTGCTTAAATGATTTGTTCTAGGCAAATTCGGATATTGCTTTAAGTGGTTTACGCCTATTTTTTTCTAATAACCCAGCTCCCGAGCTAGATAAAATTTTTACAACTTATAAATACATAACAAGTATGTTATAAAATATGTTATTAATTCTAATTATGTAATTAATTAATGCAGTACCTGTAAAACGTTGAATAATATTCCGTAGCGTACGATTTACCCTGATTATGCAAATACATATAATATTATTTTCCGCTGAGTTTCGTTGGTTTCACATTTTTTGCTGCCCATTTTAATAAGATTAAAGCAAATTTAACTATGAAATAAAGGCACACTGAGTTTTGAAGTTGGATTTTTTACTACAACACATTTGCTTATGTATAAATAGCGAGAGTGGCCCTGATTAATAAAAATCAAGCGAAATAACCTAATTTTATAAGGCGTGTCAATACTTTTGTTTCGCTATAATTAGCACTTTTTTCTTTTTATAATTAAACATATATAACAGATGATTAAATGAACTAAAGCAAATATAATTGATAATTAGTCGTCCTAACTATTTTTTTTTGTATTCAAAACTTAGTTTATAAGTGGTAAAATAGAGTGGTAAAGACGAGGTATCTTCCTGTGCCAATACTTTAGTTCGTCACTGTATGTATGTACATAAGTATACTTATGAAGACATTATAAGGTATGTGTACCGAATGCAAGTAGCGCCGTAGTAGCCTAGCGCGTTGCCTACAATTCTCAATTAATAACAAATCTTTAAATTAATGATTTTTTTTTGTTTCATTAATATTGCAATTAACAAGCAACATTTTAGATTATCATTTAATTCATTTTACGAATATATAATCAATTTAAATCTTCTTAATTCGACGACAGTAAAAAGACAAAATGGGAGGAACTACGCGAGGATATAAACAGAAACCCCTGGAGACTCGGGTACAAAATAGTGATGAAGAAACTCGGCGCTCGAGCAAAGCCACCTGACCTAACTGCTGCGAAAATGGATAACATTGTGAACGCACTATTCCCCACACACGAAACAAGGGCTAGTGACCCAGAATACATTCTAGGATCGACGCAAATCCCCCAGTATACCCTCGAAGAGCTGCAACTAGCCACTGCCAAGCTAAAGGCCAACAAAGCACCCGGACCGGACGGGATCCCATCCGAAATTCTTAAAATAATCGCTGCAGAGCGCCCGGTAGTACTACTGAACATGTACAACGCCTGCCTTGAAGCCGGAATATTCCCTGAACCGTGGAAAAAGCAACTGCTGATGCTAATCAACAAGGGAAAAGGAGACCCCAATTCGCCATCAGCATACCGCCCATTATGTATGCTTGATACAGCGGGAAAGCTATATGAAACCCTGCTTAAACCCAGACTTGAAGCGGCCATCAACGAAGCAGGAGGACTGTCCCCTAGGCAATATGGCTTCAGACCCGGCAGATCAACCATAGGAGCAATAAAATGCGTCATTGAAAGCGTAGAAGCCGCATAGCGTAAATGGCATAAATACAAGAGAATAGTGTTGCTGGCGACTCTAGATGTCCGAAACGCCTTCAACAGCGCTAGATGGGTAGATATGATCGACGCTCTCGAGAAAAGCTTTAAAGTACCCGACTACCTCAGGGCCGTGGTGCGGAGCTACCTTAGCAACAGGAAACCGCTGTACGAAACTAAAGAAGGGTCACGACAGATAACGGTTACGTCAGGAGCAGCACAAGGATGCATCCTCGGACCAGACTTGTGGAACATCAGCTATGACGCTATATTAAAACTAGAAATGCCAGATGACTCATATTTAATAGGCTACGGGGACGACATCGCAGCAGTAATCACAGCAAGGGATACGGAAGAAGCGCGAGGAAAGCTGAACCAGGTCATGATACCGACGCAAGCTTGGCTCGACTCACACAGCCTCCAGCTCGCTACGGAGAAAACAGAGCTACTGCTGCTAACAAACAAGCACGTACCTCTCGAGATAAGCATGCACACGACTACGGATATTTTTAGGACAAAAAAAGCAGTTAACTACCTGGGCGTAAGACTGGACCCCAGACTAACCTTCTGGGTACAAATCCAGCACGCCGTAGGAAAGGTAGTGAAGATCACTTCTCAACGTAGGAGGCCCTAGCCAAGAAAAAAGAAAACTCCTAATGTCGACAACAATCAGCGTTTTGTTATACGGAGCTGAGATATGGGCAGATACGCTCAAAAAGGAAAACCGGCGTAAGGTAGCGGCCAGAGCGCACCGCACTGCAGCGCTCAGAGTTGCATCAGCCTACCGAACAGTGTCCGGCGAGGCAATTTTAGTTATAAGCGGAAATGCCCCAATTGACCTTCTAGCATACGAAAGGAAAAAGCTGTGGGAGCTAAAGCAGTCATCCGATAACAACAAGAGAGCAATAGAACAAATAAAGAAAGAAACAATAATAACATGGCAACAGAGATGGGACACCGAAAGTCGCGGCAGATGGACGGCCAGGCTTATAAAAGATCTAGTCTCATGGACAGGGCGAAAATTCGGAGAGGTAGATTTTTACACAACCCAGCTGTTATCCGGGCACGGTTACTTCAAAAAGTACCTCCACAGAATGGGAAAAGTCGAAGAGCCGTCATGCCCATACAACGACGCGACAGAAGACGACGCTGAACACACATTCTTCGAATGTGTGCACTGGCAAGGAGAACGCACCGCCGTAGAGAACCTGGTTGGCCCAATAAACGCGGACAATGTAGTCAGCGTCATGTTGCAGAGTGAAGCAAACTGGGGGATTATGAAGAAATTCGCTGCACTCTTGCTACGCAGCAAAAAGCGGGACCTGGACGCAGGTGCGCAGATGTAAATCTCTCAATGAGAAAAATGGAACGCCACCCTGAAGTAATGCAAAAGCGGTTCCAGGGTGGGCGACGGTTCCTTAGAGGGGGGGCTTTTAGTGACTTGCAAGTGGCACATACCACTGCTGTGACGACAGCACCGATGATGCAGAAGGCATTTTCCACCCCCTCACCCGAAAAAAAAAAAAAAAAATGCTCTATTTTAAGCTACTTGAATAAAAAATAATGAAAACAAGAAAATAATTCATAAAACAAATAATAAAAGACAAATCTTTAAGTTATTATTGTGTATAACAGACACATACTGAGAATATCTAAATAATTCTCTGTATAAATTTTGACTCCCTAAAAATTCTGACCAACCCTGATCAAAAGACTTGCACACTCTTATTCCTAATATTAAAGGATAGTCAATAATACCGTAAATCGAAATATGGGGTATAAACCACATAGAACCAGAAAAATAACTCACAAAATAATTATGTAAAGACTTATTAAAATAAAATAAAGAAACATTAGAAATTAAATACCCCAATACACCTCCTACTACACAAACAAATAAAGTTAATAATTTTAAATAACTAGGTAAACAAATTATATAGGGAGTAGAAAAAATTAATCAACTCAATATACTACCTCCAACAATTCTCAATACTAATAAACCACTTATACCTCGCAGTATAACTCAGCCCTCATCTCTCAACATATTTAAAGAACCACAGTTTAATTCTCCGGTTATAGTGTAATAGACCAGCCGAAAAGAATAACAAACAGTTAACCCAGTAGAAAAAAAATAAAGAAAAAAAGAAAATATATTAATATAACTTAACGAAACAACTTCTAAAATCAAATCCTTAGAATAAAACCCAGCTAAAAAAGGTATACCACATAAAGCCAAATTAGCTACATTAAAACACCCAGAAGTCAAAGGTATATACAAACCCAATCCTCCCATCAAGCGAATGTCCTGAGAATTATTTATATTATGAATAATAGCACCAGCACACATAAACAATAGTGCCTTAAATAAAGCATGAGTTAATAGATGAAAAAAAGCAAGCTTATAAAACCCTATAGATAAAATTCTTATTATAAGACCTAATTGTCCTAATGTAGGAAGAGCAATAATCTTCTTTAGATCAAATTCAAAAGTAGCCCCTAATCCTGCCATAAATATTGTTAACCCAGAAAGCAACAATAATAAGTCTCCCAACCATCTACCTCTTATTAAAACATTAAATCGAATTAATAAATAAACCCCAGCAGTTACCAAGGTTGAAGAATGGACTAAAGCTGATACAGGCGTAGGAGCCGCTATAGCAGCGGGCAACCAAGAAGAAAAAGGAATCTGAGCTCTTTTAGTTATAGCAGCTAACATAATTAATGCTCCAATAATTTCTATTTCAACGCTATTCTTCATGCTTTCTAAATAAAAAACATAATTTCAGCTTCCATAATTTAATATTCAAGCAATTGCCAATAAAAAAGCCACATCCCCAATCCGGTTAGACAGCGCAGTAAGTATTCCAGCATTATAAGACTTAACATTTTGAAAATAAATAACTAAACAATAAGATACCAACCCCAAGCCGTCTCACCCTAATAAAATTCTAATTAAATTAGGACTAATAATTAATAATATTATTGATAACCCAAATATTAAAACTAATATAAAAAAACGATTAATATTTGTGTCTCCTCTCATATATTCCTTTCTATAATAAATTACTAAAGAAGCAATTAACAAAACAAAAGATATAAATAGTAATCTCATTCAATCAAACAAAAAAGTTATTACAATTCTAGTTGAATTTAAACTGACAACTTCTCACTCTAAAAATAAAGAATAATCATTTATCAAAAACACTAATCTAGAAGTAAAAAAACTAATTCTATTAGTGATTAAAATTAAAAATCTAATTCTATAAATCGATCTAAAGTGATAAACCTCATTTCATTGACACCACAAATCAATATTTTAAATAAACTATTTAGATCTAAAGTCAAAATAAACAAATATCTCTCTTTAAAATCAATAGATTTAAAGGAAATCAATGAAGAAATAATAAAAAAAAATCACGAATCTTACCCCCTCTAAATGAATAAACCCCTGAAAAAATCTTTCCATGTTGATTACAAGCATATAAATACAAAGTATAAGCAGCACTAAAAAAAGATAATAAAGATAAAGAAATTATAGTAACCCAAGATCAACTTACAATTCTATTTAATAAAGAAATTTCCCCCAATAAATTTAAAGAAGGTGGTGCAGCTATATTACAAGCTCTTAACAAAAATCACCATAAAGTTATTGACGGCATTAAATTTAATAAACCCTTATTGATTAATAAACTTCGACTCCCCAATCGTTCATTTGTAATATTAGCTAAACAAAATAATCCAGATGAACATAGCCCATGAGCAATTATTAAAGTATAAGAACCACAAAGACCTCAATAAGTTAAAAATATTAAACCCCCTAAAACAATTCCTATATGAGCAACTGATGAATAAGCAATTAAAGCCTTTAAATCAGTTTGACGTAAACAAACCAAACTAATTAAAACTCCTCCCACCAATCTAATTCTAACTCACACATAATTATATTTAACACCTCTTAACTACAAAAAAGAGAAAACTCGCAATAAACCGTTACCCCCTAACTTCAGTATAATCCCAGCTAAAATTATTGACCCTGAAACCGGAGCTTCAACATGGGCCTTAGGAAGCCACAAATGAACTAAAAATATAGGCATTTTAACTAAAAAAGCTAAAATTAAAGATAAATATAACAGATCATAATTAAATATATAATTACTCAATAAATAAAAATTCATTGTATTTAAATTGTTATACAAATAAAAAATTCCAACCAACATAGGTAAAGAAACCAACAATGTATAAAATAAAAGATAAACCCCAGCTTGAATTCGCCCTGGCTGATACCCCCCAACCCAAAATTAAAAATAAAGTAGAAATTAATCTTCTTTCAAAAAATAAATAAAATATAAACAAATTCATTCTTCTGAAAGTTAACACCAAAAAAATCAACAAAATAATAAACAGACTCACTAGCACTGATCATAAGTGTATAAATTCAAAGTCTCAATAAAATAAGACCATAAGAAATAAGATCAAATCCTAGAAAATATGAGATATTTACAAAATAGTTAGTACAATAATTTAAAATAATGAAAACAAAAGTTACAATAAATAATAAATTTATAAAACAAATAGGACTAATAAAAAGTATTATAAAAATCAATTTTAACATTGTAATACATTAATCGATTGAAAATAATCATTCCCATGTGTACGAATTATAGAAACTAAAATTGAAAGACCCAAAGCACTCTAAAAGTTAAAAATATAATATTAAAAAATCTTCTATAATCCATTAAATTTAAATAAATAAACAAAAGAAAAAATAAACTTAATACAATATATTCCAAGCTTAAAAGCATAGATAATAAATGCTTACGATTAGAAACAAAAACAAAAACAAGGTAATCCTCAATATAAACTCATTAACATTAGTTTTAATAGTTTAATAAAAACATTGGTCTTGTAAACCAAAAATAAGATTTTGTCTTTTAAAACTTCAAGAAAAAAGAAATAACTTTATCATTAATCCCCAAAATTAATATTTTAAATAAACTACCTCCTGAAATTATACAACTCTTTCTATATTCTTCAACACTAATCTCAAGATTAATTTTTATTCAAATAAATCACCCCTTAGCAATAGGATTAATACTATTAATTCAAACATTACAAATTTGTTTAATCACTGGATTAATAGCTAAAAGATTCTGATTTTCATACGTCTTATTTTTAATTTTTTTAGGAGGTATACTAGTTCTATTTATTTATGTAACTTCCCTGGCATCAAATGAAATATTTTCACTCTCCATAAAATTAACAACTATCTGTATCATAATTATATTAACTCTTACACTAATTGCCGTATTTTTAGATAAACTATCAACATCTTCATTTATCCAAAATTTAGAAATACAACCTTTATATAATTTTAACTTAACCGTCTCTGAAAACTCTTTAAGTCTCCATAAACTATACAACTACCCAACAAATTTTATCACTATTCTATTAATAAACTATCTATTAATTACATTAATCGCAGTAGTAAAAATTACTAAATTATTTTATGGACCTCTTCGACAAATATACTAATGAACAAACCTTTACGAACCCAGCACCCCTTATTTAAAATTGCAAATAATGCACTACAGTCACCGAAATAAGTATAGTGTACAAAGTGAAGAAAGGAATTTAGGGAAGTTTACAAGCTTTTTTTTGAAAATGATTGCATGTAAGCAATTGCGACCTATTTGTTCATTGTTGATCAGAACTTATTTGTGGCACAGGTACTTTTGTAGTACCGTTACTTTCTGTTTAATTTGCGCACTTGTACATTCAGAGCGAAATAATTATAGCGTACAAAAAGGAAAAGTATTCCGTATCGACAAGACGTTACATTTACTCTGTATTTTTAAGGATTTTTAAAGTGAGTTTGTTTTAAATAAATTATTAAAAAAATATTTATCCATCCTAACGAGCTTAATTTAATAACTAATTTAGAAATGCCTCGCGGAACCCAGTCATCGCTTGTTGAGCGCTCTAAAATTCAAACGATGCGGAAGTGTGGAGCTGCAATAAGGGATATAGCTGAAATATTCCATCGCAACAAGAAAACAATATGTTCCGTTTTAAAAAATCCCGAAATTTATAGTACAACAAAAAGAAATGGACGTCCTCCAAAGGTTGATGAACGGTTGAAACGGCAAATAAAGCATTTGGCAGTCAGTAAAAACATTTCTCCAGCAAAAATTAGGCTTCAACTAAATCTTGAAGTGTTCACCCGTCGAGTTCAGTAGATTTTAAAACAGAATAGTAACATCTAGTATGCCAAACGAGCGCCTAAGCCTAAGTTGCTACCTCGGCACAAAACTGCAAGGATGCAATATACCCAAAAGCATTAATTGTGGGACGACAAGTGGAAAAAAGTGGTTTTTAGTGATGAAAAAAAATTTAATTTAGATGGCCCCGACGGCAATGACAAATATTGAAGAGATATTCGGCGACCACTATAAACAAGGCATTCGAGAAATTTCAAGGGGTAATCTCTTATGGTATGGGGGCTTTCGGATATAATGGTGTAACCCCGATTTGTTTTGTAACGTATAAAATAAATTCTATAAGTTATATTGAACTGTTAGACAACGCCTTAATAGATTTTTTCGAACGATTTTGTGAGGAACCCTGAATATTTCAGCAAGATAACGCCGCGATACACAATGCAGCTGCAACAAAACGTTTCTTTATGGACAGATATATAGCATTAATGGACTGGCCCGCTATAAGTCCCGACTTACACCCCATGGAAAATCTCTGGGGAATACTTTCGCAGCAAGTTTATTCCGGTGGTCGACAATTTGATACTGTTAGAGATCTAAGGAAGTGCATTGAAGCCGAATTGAAGAAAATACCCATTTCCACCCTTCGCTCTCTAATTGAATCCATGCCGAGGCGCATAAACAGCGTTATTTTGGCTAACGGTAACCATATAAGTTATTAACACTTCGAATAAGTTTCATATAATATGAAATATTTGTTTGTACGCTATACTTTTTTCGTACCAAGTGAATTAAATTTTTGAATTATTTTATTAATAAGAAGTAATTTTTGTTTTTAAATATTGTGTAAATAATCCTCGATGTTGATTCCATTAATAAATAACATAAAAAATAATCATATGAAATTAGAAGTCGAATCAAACAGATTTTTAGCTTGTACACTATACTTATTTCGTGGACTGTAGTAGATCTTCCAGCCCCAATTAATATTTCAGCATGATGAAATTTCGGGTCATTATTAGGTCTATATTTAATTATTCAAATTCTGAAAGGATTATTTTTAGCTATACACTATACTGCAGATATCAATTTAGCATTCAATAGCGTAAACCACATTTGTCGCGATGTAAACTATGGGTGATTATTACGAACTCTTCATGCTAAGGGTGCATCATTTTTCTTCATTTGTATTTACTTACATGTTGGACGTGGAATCTACTACGGGTCTTATTTATTTACCCCCACCTGATTAGTAGGAGTACTAATTTTATGCCTAGTAATAGCAACAGCATTCATAGGGTATGTATTACCCTGAGGTCAAATATCTTTTTGAGGTGCCACAGTTATTACTAATTTATTATCAGCTATCCCTTACTTAGGAATTGACCTAGTCCAATGAGTATGGGGAGGGTTTGCTGTAGATAACGCCACACTTACACGATTCTTTACATTCCACTTCATCCTACCATTTATTGTACTAGCAATAACCTTAATTCATTTACTCTTCCTCCATCAAACAGGCTCTAATAATCCTATCGGGCTAAACTCTAATATTGACAAAATTCCCTTCCACCCCTACTTCTCATACAAGGATATTGTAGGATTTATTATTATAATTGCAGCACTAATTCTGCTAACACTAATTAACCCCTATCTATTAGGAGACCCAGATAATTTTATTCCTGCCAATCCGCTAGTTACTCCAGTACATATTCAACCAGAATGATATTTCCTATTCGCTTATGCAATTCTACGATCTATTCCAAATAAACTTGGAGGAGTAATCGCCCTAGTCCTCTCAATTGCCATTTTAGCAATCCTTCCCTTCTATCACTTACGAAAGTTCCGAGGTATTCAATTCTATCCTATTAA